>NC_044032.1:20515749-20828072 GCF_901765095.1 Microcaecilia unicolor | reverse complement strand
CACTGTTTGGAAAACAGGATACTGGGCTAGATGGACCATTGGTCTGACCCAGTATAGCTACTCTTATGTTCTTATTTAGTGCAATATTCCTCTGGTGCGATCACTGCTGAATATGTATGTTGAGTATTGCTACCGATACATTAACTCCCAAATTCTGTATATATGGTACCTAAAGTCGGTTATGCAAATGTGCGCTCAGTTATAGAGTGGAGGAGTGGCCTAGTGGTTAGAGTGGTGGACTTTGGTCCTGGGGAACTGGGTTTGATTCCTACTGCAGGCACAGGCAGCTCCTTGTGACTCTGGGCAAGTCATTTAACCCTCCATTGCTCCAGGTACAAATAAGTACCTAAGCCGCATTAAGCCTGCCATGAGTGGGAAAGCGCGGGGTACAAATAAAAAAAAATAAGGTCAGTTATGTGTGCAGCATAATTAGCTAATTGGCGCAAAATTGGAGATAAGTACTAATAATTATATAAGAACATAAGAATAGCCATACTGCATCAGACCAATGGTCCATCTGGCCCAGCAACCTGCTTCCAACAGTAGCCAATTCAGGTCATAAGTACCTGGCAGAATCCCAAAGAGTAACAAGATTCTAGAATCCTAAAGAGTAGCAACATTCCATGCCACCAATCCCAGGGCAAGCAGTGGCTTCCCCATGTCTGTCTCAATAGCAGACCATGGACTTTTTCTCCAGGAACTTGTCCAAACCTTTTTTTAAACCCAGATATGCTAACCACTGTTACTACATCCTCCAGGAACGAGTTCCAGAGCATAACTATTTGTTGAATGAAAAAATATTTCCTCCTATTTGTTTTTTTAATGTATTTTCATATAATTTCATTGAGTGTCCCCGTGAAAAATTGATTCACTTCTACCCGTTCTATACCACTCAAGATTTTGTAGACCTCAATCATATCCTCCCTCACCCATCTCTTTTCCAAGCTGAAAAGCTGTAACCTCTTTAGCATTTCTTCATATAAGAGGAGTTCCATCCCTTTTATCATTTTGGTCTCTCTTCTTTGAACCTTTTCTAATTCCACTTTGTCTTCCTTGAGATACTGCGACGAATTGAATGCAATACTCGAGGTGAGGTCGCACCATGGAGCGATACAGAGGCATTATAATATTTTTTGCTCTTATTTTGCATCCCTGTCCTAATAATTCCTACCATCCTGTTTGCTTTTTTCAGATGTTGCCACACACTGGGCAGAAGATTTCAGCATCTTGTCTACAATGACACTTAGATCTTTTTGGGTGCTGATTCCTAAGGTGGACCCTAGCATCAGATAACTATGACTCGGATTATTCTTCCCAATGTACATCACTTTGCATGTGTAACTGACTTACACCCCTGTTCTGTAAACTGAGCACCTAATTTTTCTTGTGTACCACTGCAAAGGGGTGTGGCCATTGGAGAGGCCTTGGCGGGTTAGGGGCATTCCCAGAAATTAGGCTTGATATTATAGAATACCTGTATTTGTGTCCAACTGCCATCAGTTGAGTGCAAGTATTTACACCAGTTTTTGGCAGGCATAAGTGCTCAGGCACAAAATTAAGTACCTAAAGTGCACCAAGCTATTATTCTATAACGAACACTTGGCGTGGAGCACCCTCGATAGACTGCTAGCTTAGCCTGGATCATCCTGGCGCCAAATTTGGACATCATTTATATAGCAGTGGCGTACTCAAGGATGGGCCCAGGCCCATCCACTTTGTGCTCAGGCCCACCCAGTAGCAGCACACCTATAATGTGGCTGGCAGGAATCCCCAAGCCCCACCAGCCGAAAATTCCCAACAACTGTATCTCCTACATACCTTGTAAATAGCAGATCTTCCTCTGCAGTGAGCAGCGACTGATACATACTGCTCGCACCGGCCCCACAGCCTTCCCTCTGACGTATTCCCGCCTATGCGGAAACAGGAAGTTGCATCAGAGGGAAGGCTGCGGGGCCAATATGAGCAGTGTGTATTAGTTGCTGCTCGCTGCCAGTGAAAAATCCGCTATTTAAAAGGTATGCGGGGGAGGGGGGATGTTTGAGAGACCATATGGAATGCAGGCGAGAGAGGGAGGGACCAAATCACTTGTGGGACAAGGTGGAGTTCTTCTGTCCACCCATCTTGGGCCCAGGCCCACCCAAAATTGGGTGCCTGGCTACGCCCCTGTATATAGGGTTGCCGTATGTCCTCGACATGTCCTCTTTTTGGACATCTTCAGATATCCAAAAAGAGGACATATCCAGGACTTTTAATCTTTAGTAAATTGTCCTCTTTTGCTTTTATGTGCCTATGACCAACACACCTATCCACATAATGAGAGAAACCATCTCTGGTCTATTAGTCAGTCTGGACACAGGGGGGAGCTAAAGAGAGAGAAATGCAGTGCTGATCCCCTCTCTGTTCCCCTATTGGTTGAATCTGTCACAGGAATTTTGTTCGTACAGCACCACTTTAAGCACATATCATGCAAAGACTTTCACGCGTATCTCAGAAGCCAGCCAAAGTTGTTGAGGGATATCCGCTCTTCTGCTAAGTATGCCTGGGCTCAGCCTCAGTCAAACTCAAATCCGGAAGGTTTTGAATGTAGATTGTATATTGCTGCACTGTAAGGAAGTCATTGTTTGATGCGTGTTCATTAGCTACGATTAAATATTTCCATAGGAATGGTAGCAACCATTTTTATATTTTCTGTCCTCAATTTTTTTCTCTCCGCAAATATGGTAACCCTACATTTATAGAATCTACCCCTAAGTATTGGTGTCAGTAGCACTTAAGATGGTGACCGTACTGGCTGAATATTGAGACCTATGTGCAAAGCTTAATTTATGCACAAAAAGGAAATGGATTGGTAGAGCTTGGGGAGGGGCCAGGTGGGCCAGGGGCAGGAGTAACAGGAGCTGAGGGGCTGATTGTTCTCTGCTCTGCTCAGAACTTACCCCTGGTCTCCTCCAGGGCCGTAGCAAGGGCGGCTGACACCCGGGGCGGGTTGCCGCTGTGCACCCCCCCCCCCCGGGTGCAGCACGGCGCACCCCCCCTCGGCACGCACCCCCCCCCGGGAGCGCATTCTTACTAGCATAGGAAAGCAGGGAGCGGGCGGGAGGGCCGATCCACCCCGACTGCACGTCGTGGGGAGCTGCGTCGGCTCCGCTGGTTCCATGCTCTCTCTGCCCCGGAACAGGAAGTAACCTGTTCCGGGGCACAGGGAGCAGGGAACCAGCAGAGCCGACACCCCCCAGCGGTGTGCACCCGGGGCGGACCGGCCCACTGCCCCCCCCCCCCCTTCCTACGCCACTGGTCTCCTCTTCTTTGCAGACTGTCTGGAGGGAAGGGGCTGGAACAGAATACCCCTGCTGATCTGGAGCCTGAAAAGAAATGGTGGAACTGTGTCCCATGCCATTCCCTGAGAAATTAAGCCTTGCCTCTGTGTAAATTCACAACAGACATGTAGTAAATCGCAAATATCACCCTTATATGAAAACTCTAGGGGCTAATATTCAGACCAGGGGCAGTCCGTGCTGAACCCGGATATTCGATGCTGAGCTGTTTCCGGTGACTAACATTGAATATCTGGAGGGGGGGTGGTTGGACAGTTTGAAAATAACCAGCTACGTCGACACTCAGACTTAGCCGGTTATCTTTATTTATTTATTTTGTTGCATTTGTATCCCACATTTTCCCACCTTTTTGCAGGCTCAATGTGGCTTACAGTATGCCGTAGTGGCGATCGCCATTTCCGGATTGGGAAATACAAAGTGGTATTGCATTAAGGTCATAAATGGTAGAGTAAATTAAAGAGTAAATTAGAAAGTTCATTTCTCACGTGAGAAATAAGGTGGTAGTGCTTTAACGTTCGTTAGTGACAGCAGGGTGGTTGAAGTAGTCAGGTATAGGTCCAAAGATGTACCAGAGTTTGACACGGCTAAATATGACTGCCAAACCCAGTTAAAAAAAAAAAACGGTGAGGCAGAGTTTTCAGAAGCCTCCGGAGGGGAGGGCTGAGGAATCCTCCACGGAGGGAGCCTCGCCCAAGGTTGCTAGGTGGGCGGTTTTACCGCCCAATTGGGTGGGTTTTCGCCAGCGGCAGCGGGAAAATTTCGCCGGCCGCGGGATGTGGGTTTTTGGGTGGTTTTCCCATCGCCGCTGTGCGAGTTCGGAGGTTTTTTTCGGGGCTTCTATTGGTCCAATTCGGTCCAATAGAAGCTTTTCCGGGGCTTCTATTGGTCCATATTGGACCAATAGAAGCCTTTCAGGGGCGGGGCTCACGTCAGGGATGACGTAGGGGGGCGGGGTTAGTGACGTGGGAGGCGAGGTTAGTGATGTGGGAGGCGGGGTTAGGTGATGCGGAAGACGGGGATTGGCTACGGGCGGTTTTTGGGCGGGTTTACGGCTGTTTCGGGCTGGGAAAATTTTTCCCAGCTGGCAACCCTGGCCTCCCCCCAGAAGCCTGCAGACGATTTACAGCAGGAGCTATTAGCTCCCACAGAGGTAACCCTAGGAAGCATTTGGATAAGACAATTACAAAAGCTGCTTCGGACACTGCTTCTTTAGGCCCAGATGATCAAAAGCCCTGCGCTGTTCCAAACAGCGCCCTAAAAATAGCGCCGGGACAGCGCAGGGCTTTTCTGCATCGATGATCAAAGATAATGAATGCAAATCTAAGCAGCGCTATTATCTTTGATCATCATGTTTAAAGTGCGGGAGAATTGCGCCCGAGCATGCGCTCAGCACAATCCTCCCGCACTTGTTTGACAGGTCTGGGCTGTCAAAAGCCCAAACCTGTCAAACAGCCTGCCCCGAGGCCGGAACAACAAGGCCCCCCTCCAAACCCCCAGAAAATGTTGTGGCTGCCGCCGGCCAAACCCTCTCCCACCCTCCCACCCACCAACGGGGGGGGGGGGGGGCTGGAGGATCGGTGGGTCTCCAGCCCCCGAAACCCCCAGAAATCATTGATTGGCCGCCTCCATCGACGAGGGGGGGGGGGGGGTGGGGGCTGGAGGTCCGGTGGAGTGGGGGCTCACCATTCCTCCCCAATGATCCGCAAAATCTAACGCCAGCTCGGAGCTGGCGTTGATTTTGCTGCGGCCAGCGACCCAATCTTTGGTGCGCTGGTCGCTGATCATTGGGGATGAATGCGTTAAGCACCAATTAGCATGCATTTGCAAACTAATTGCGCTAGAAGCCCTGTTTAGCATGCATTTGCATGCTACTTGCGCTGAGAGCCCTCGAGTGCGCTGTTTCAGGCGCTCGAGGGCTCTGATCATGGGTGGCTGCAAACTCTGGCGCTAGTATGGCGTTAACAGCCTCTAGCACCAGAGTTTGCTTTTGATCATGAGGGCCTTAGTGATTAAAGTTGATCTTTTGTCTGACTCTGTAGAAAAAATCAAGCAAGATACTGATAGCCAGAAAATACTTTTTCAATAAGAACTAAGTTCATTAAAAACTACAACTGAGTGCCTGATTAAGGATAAAGTTATTATCCATAACAAAATCGATCAGCTTTAACAGACGGCTCAATTTGCGAATATTGAATTTTCCTAAAATGGTAGAACCGAGTGCTCTTGAATTGTTTAAAAAATATTTGTCTGATATTCTCAATTACTCCTCTGACCATATTCCCCCGATAAACAAAATCTACTACCTTCCAATACCGCAAAGAGGGAGGGAGGAGGAAAAGAGAAAACCAGAGAATCAAATGCAACAAGCTTCCGGATTACAACATTTGACTGCATTCCTAGAGCAATCCTTAACCGAAATCCACACTCGCTCTACGTTGTTGGTTTCTTTAGTCTTCGAGCAAGACTTGAACTCAATAATGAAGTTCTATTTTAAAAATGCTTCAAAATAATTCTTGGGCGCACGAATCTGGATCTACCCGGATGTTACAAGAGCAACTCAGGAAAAACGGAGAAAGTTTCTTGCATTAAGAGAAGATACTAAAGCACTGGGGGCCAGTTTTTTCCTGGCATACCCGTGCAAATGTATGATAAGATATGTGGGTAACAAATATGTTTTCTATGAACCGGATCAGCTGAAAGGCTTTATTGCTTTAAAGAAAATTACCAAATGACTTTCGGGACTAGTGTTGAGTAAAGTAAAATAGCCCGTGGTTTGGGTCCAGGCCTTATTGCCTATTATGAACTAATATGATATATGTTCTCCTCAACTTTACTGACCTCCCCCTCTAAATTAGTGGTCTAAGAAAAGAGGAATATTTACTTTAGAATATTTTTTTGTTATTTCAGATAATATCTCTGTGTTTCTTGTACAAGATATATCTTGTGAATAAGGTTTGAAATATCTACTATAATAAAACTCACCCTCAACGTTCTGAGGACACTGACGTCAGTGAAGCCAAACCCTGACTGCCTTCAAAAAGGTTCGAAGGTTCGTGGTGGTGAAGCCACCAAAATCGCTCCGGGCCCCGCCCTCGAGGGCGGAGGTATGGCAGAACAACGAAGGGGTTGGCAGGGAGGGAGGCAGGGAGGCAGAGGGGGGGTGGGACATCTCTCAGGGCCCTGCCCTCCCGTCAAACGTCATGACGTTGGGGGCGGAGCAACGGCAGAACAACGAAGGGGTTGGCCAGGGAGGGGGGGGGGGGGGGTGTTGACGACGAAAACCTTGCTAGCGCCCGTTTCATTTGCTCTGAAGCGGGCCTCTTTTACTAGTTATAAATAAACAAATTTAAAAAAAAATGGTAGATAGCGAATTACATCATGGGATATAACCAGTTATCCACCAGCCGTGGATACTGAGCGGGAAAGAGCCAGCTATCCTCTGTTGCATATCGGTGGATAGCCGGTTAAGAGCTATTTAACCGGTCAGCACCCGTTCTGACGGGTTAAATAGCACGAAATATTGGGTGAATACTGTATTTCTCACAGAGGTCTGCTTTTCTGATGTTAAAGAAGCATTATAGAGCCATAATACGGAAAGGAAGCTCTTGGGAAATTGTTGCACTCACAATAGATTCGCACATGACCCTGCTTTGATGAATTGTTCCTTGACACTGAGCACTTTTGGATGTTTAAGGCATTTGTAAAGCTGAAATCCTTTTGAAACTAGACAAAATGTTGTTTCTTAGCCTACTGTCCTAAGGGAGAGAAGGATTATGTGATCACTGTGATTGATAAATTATATTCCAGATGTACGCTGTACACACACACTTAGCAGGCATTCCTTGTAAAGACATGGGCAAAAAAAACAGACGATTAATATTCAGACACTGAGGTCAGCATTGTTTTTAAATGCTGGCTGAGCTGTTTAAATTAACTACGTCTCATGGCACTTGGGGAATTGTTCCTTTCAAACTGCTGTGTTTCAGTGCATCAAGGTTTCTACGCTGCAGCTGCTGTAACTGTTTCTCTCATAGAAATGATTCAGGCCATTCTGGGGCGGACTTTGGGCCTGATACCCAGTTTAGGATGGTCAGCCATTTTTAAGGCGTTGACATGAACAAAAAAAGGCGGAACAATATTGAGTCACCGATGCCAGCAGGGTTCAGCATTATTTTTTAAACACAAGGGCCGTGGTTGTTAAATTAAACAGATACGCAGCACTGCCTCTCAGATACTGAGTGGCAATAAAATATTCAGGGAGAATCCTGGAAGCCACCACAGTCCTGATTGTACAAATATCGAGTGCAAAGGAACCACAGGAAGTGGAAAAAAAAACACAGAGATCCCACGAAGTGAGTAGAGTCAAAACACAAGGAGCAGGAACTGGATCAGGCCCTTGAAAAACAGACTCAGGATGTCGAAGCAAAATATGGATGTTTATTAAATCTGACTCGACACAGTACCATGTTTCGGCATATGCGTGCCTGCCTCAGGAGTCTATGCGAATAAAACAAAATCGTACATAAGTAAATACTTCGATAAATAATTATTTTAAAAATTACATAGTGGTAACAACAAGCTTAATAAAGATAAAAGATTTAAAACATGAAAAGCTTCAATCATATTGCAAATATGATAGGAAGAGCGCACATAAAAACAGATAAATAATTGTAAAATTATATATAATGGTAAACACAAGCAAAATGGACATAATAAAAAGTATGAAAAATACTAATATGCAGAGATACAATCAAATCACAAATGTGATATGTAAAATACAAATGAAAAAATGACTAATGACTAGTGATGAAACCTTGATATGTATGCTGATGTTCACATTTGTCCTTCGCGATACGTCTTGTGAAATGGGCTTAGCGCTGGTTTGAAAAAGCAGAATGAAAGGTGAGACCTATCTTTGTGGCCCTTTGCGCCTATGCGTGCCCAACGCACGCCAAAATGGACTTACAGCCCAGCTACCGCGTGACTCTTGCACTAATTTCATTTTTGGTGCGTGCCTGATACACGCGTCCGAAAAACAATTTTTATTTTCGGACACGCGCCAAGTGGCATTCGACATGCGTAGGTCATTACCTCCCGGTTACCGCATCAGAGTTTACCGCTAGGTCAATGGCTGGCAGTAAGGTCTCAGACCCAACGTGCACGCGCGGCAATTTTCATTTTGCCACACGTCCATTTTCGGCAAACATTTTAAAAAGGCGTTTTTTTTGTAGGTGCGCTGAAAAATAATTCTGCGCGTGCCCAAAACACGCGTCTACGCTACCACAGGCCATTTTTCAGCGCACTTTAGTAAAAGGACCCCTTTGTCAAGCGGAGGGAAACGTAAGAGTAGTGCATAGCGTGAATGTCATGGAACGGACGGGAGTAGAGGATGGCGACATGACGTTGAGAAAAGTTTTACAAATGCTAATAAAAAGAGATAATTAATGCGTGCGATGAAGTAATGTGCAGAGGAAGCATAATCATATTGTATACGTATATGAGTAATAATTAAATGGGATGACGGCAGAATAGACTGCGATGGTGTTTAAAAACATTAAAATGCATATTCATCAAAAGTTTTGCGGCCAGAAATTATGGATTTTTCCAGATGTTACAAATGTAACACAAGAAAGAAGAAAGAAATTCCTTGAAATGAGAGAGAGACGACGTCTTTGGGGGCATATCCATGCAAGTGCATTGTAAAATATTTGGGTATTAAGTATGTTTTCTTTGTACCGAATCAATTGAGAGAGTTCATAGACCTGAAAAAGATAGTCAAGTAATAACATCAGTACAGCAGAAGTAAAAATAGGTACTTAATAAAGGGCACTAAGCCTTTACTTCAATGCCATTTACTATTTAATTACCCTGAATTTTCTTTTTCCTCCCCCCATTATTGTGGTCTAAGGAAGATACAAACCACCTTATAATTGAAAGAGAAAAACGCCTAGATTTCGACCCAAATCGGGAGATCGACGTTTATCTCACAAAAACGAATAAATCGGTATAATGGAAAGCCGATTTTGGACGTTTTCAACTGCACTCCATTGCAGAAGCTTACAAAGTTGACGGGGGCGTTGGAGGCGTGGCGAAGGTGGAACTGGGGCGTGGTTATCGGCCGAGGAGAGATGGGCGCCTTTCTCAGATAATGGAAAAAAAGTATGCGTTTGTAGCTAGAATTTAGGGCACTTTTCCTGGACCCTGTTTTTTCTACGAATAAGGCCCCAAAAAGTGCCCTAAATGACCAGATTACCCCCAGAGGGAATCGGGGATGACCTCCCCTGACTCCCCCAGTGGTCACTAACCCCCTCCCACCATAAAAAATGATGTTTCACAACTTTTTATTTTCACCCTCAAATGTCATACCCACCTCCCTGGCAGCAGTATGCAGGTCCCTGGAGCAGTTGTTAGGGGGTGCAGTGGACTTCAGGCAGGTGGACCCAGGCCCATCCCCCCTACCTGTTACAATTGTGCTGCTTAATGCTTAGTCGTCCAACCCCCCCAAACCCACTGTACCCACATGTAGGTGCCCCCCTTCACCCCTTAGGGCTATAGTAATGGTGTAGACTTGTGGGCAGTGGGTTTTGAGGGGGATTTGGGGGGCTCAACACACAAGGGAAGGGTGCTATGCACCTGGGAGCTCTTTTACCTTTTTTTTTTTTTTTTTAAAGTGCCCCCTAGGGTGCCCGGTTGGTGTCCTGGCATGTGAGGGGGACCAGTGCACTACGAATCCTGGCCCCTCCCACGAACAAATGCCTTGCATTTATTCGTTTTTAAGCTGGACGCTTTCATTTTCCATTATCGCTGAAAAACAAAAACGCCCAGCTCACAAATTGTCGAATAAAACATGGACGTCTATTTTTTTCGAAAATACGGTTCGGTCCGCCCCTTCACGGACCCGTTCTCGGAGATAAACGCCCATGGAGATAGACGTTTTAGTTCAATTATGCCCCTCCACATGAGTTAATGTTAATTTCCTTAGATAATATGTGTTTGTTTATACCATTCACTTATGTATCTTGTGTTGCTTGTAACAAGATTAAAGCTTGTGAAACGTTAAAATTGCATAAATAAAAATATAAAAAAATAATAATAATAAAAATGCATGAGCAAAGGATGGAAAAGATCTATTACCAGCGCGGCGATCCTAAACCACTGTTTGTTAAAGCGATGGCAGCATTGAAACAGCTATTCAGATGGCAATCTGGATAAAGCTCGGACAGCAAGTGTTGCGGACTAATTTTTCCAGGTTACTGTCTGGATAACGCTCTCAATATCGCTGCTTTCTGGATAAACTTCCAGCTCCGCCCTGGCACTATCCGGATAGCGTTGAGGCAGTGTGCGTGGATATTCAGCGTTACAATCTGGAGAATGTCGCTAGATATCCACGGAAAGCAGTACCAAAACCATTTATCCTGATAACTTTTGCTTTTAGTACTACTACTACTACTTATCATTTCTATAGCGCTACTAGACGTACGCAGCGCTGTACACGTGAACATAAAGAGACAGTCCCTGCTCTGCAGAGCTTACAAACTAATTAGGACAGACAAACAGGACAAACAAGAGATAAGGACTAAGAGTAGCAAGATTCCGGAATCCCAAAGAGTAGCAAGATTCCGGGCGGAATCCCAAAGAGTAGCAAGATTCTGTGCAGAATCCCAAAGAGTATTGAGGTTCCAGAATCCCAAAGACTACTGCTACTTATCATTTCTATAGCGCTACTAGACGTACGCAGCGCTGTACACATGAACATGAAGAGACAGTCCCTGCTCTACAGAGCTTACAAACTAATTAGGATAAACAAACAGGACAAACAAGAGATAAGGACTAAGAGTAGCAAGATTCCGGAATCCCAAAGAGTAGCAAGATTCCGAGCGGAATCCCAAAGAGTAGCAAGATTCTGTGCAGAATCCCAAAGAGTATTGAGGTTCCGGAATCCCAAAGACTACTACTACTTATCATTTCTATAGCGCTACTAGACGTACGCAGCGCTGTACACGTGAACATGAAGAGACAGTCCCTGCTCTACAGAGCTTACAAACTAATTAGGACAGACAAACAGGACAAACAAGAGATAAGGACTAAGAGTAGCAAGATTCCGGAATCCCAAAGAGTAGCAAGATTCCGGGCGGAATCCCAAAGAGTAGCAAGATTCTGTGCAGAATCCTAAAGACTATCGAGGTTCCGGAATCCCAAAGACTACTACTACTACTTATCATTTCTATAGCGCTACTAGACGTACGCAGCGCTGTACACGTGAACATGAAGAGACAGTCCCTGCTCTACAGAGCTTACAAACTAATTAGGACAGACAAACAGGACAAACAAGAGATAAGGACTAAGAGTAGCAAGATTCCGGAATCCCAAAGAGTAGCAAGATTCCGGGCGGAATCCCAAAGAGTAGCAAGATTCTGTGCAGAATCCTAAAGACTATCGAGGTTCCGGAATCCCAAAGACTACTACTACTACTTATCATTTCTATAGCACTACTAGACGTATGCAGCGCTGTACACCTGAACATGAAGAGACAGTCCCTGCTCGACAGAGCTTACAACCTAATTAGGACAGATAAACAGGACAAATAAGGGATAAGGACTAAGAGTAGCAAGATTCCGGAATCCTAAAGAGTAGCAAGATTCTGTGCAGAATCCCAAAGAGTATCGAGGTTCCGGAATCCCAAAGACTACTACTACTTATCATTTCTATAGCGCTACTAGATGTACGCAGCGCTGTACACGTGAAGAAGAAGAGACAGTCCCTGCTCGACAGAGCTTACAATCTAATTAGGACAGACAAACAAGAGATAAGGGAATATTAAAGTGAGGATGATGAAATAAGGGTTCTGAAATAAGGGCTGGGAAAATGGCTTTCAATATTGGGCCCAAGAGGTTTGGCATTAGCAGGGTAGGGGATACAATTGGGAAACACTAAACTGGATGGATTATAAGTAGGACTAAGTGAGGAAGGGGAAACATTAACTGAGTAAAGCTTATGAGATGAGGATTTATATGAATCTGTGTAAAACTAGACTTGTAAAGTCAGTAGGACATATAATGCCTTTGTATCGCTCCATGATGCGACTGCACCTTGAATATTGTGTGCAATTCTGGTCACCGTATCTCAAAAAAAGATATAGTGGAATTAGAAAAGGTACAGAGAAGGGTGACGAAAATGCTAAAATGGATGGAATGACTTCCCTATAAGGAAAGACTAAAGTGTCTAGGGCTGTTCAGCTTGGAGAAAAGACTGCTGAGGGGAGATATGATAGAGGTCTATAAAATAATGAGTGGAGTGGAACGGGTAGACTTGAATCGCTTATTTATTCTTTCCAAAAATACTAGGACTAGGGGGCAAACAATTTAGAACAAATGAGAGAAAATATTTCCTCTCTCAACGTGTAATTAAACTCTGAAATTCATTGCCAGAGAATGTAGTAAAGTGGTTAGCTTAGCGGGGTTTAAAAAAAGGTGTGGATGGCTTCGTAAAGGAAAAGTCCACAGACCATTATTAAAATGGACTTGGGGAAAATCCACAGCATAAAATGTATTTTACTGTTTTGGGATCTCGCCAGGTACTTGTGACCTGGATTGATCAGTGTTGGAAACAAGATGCTAGGCTTGATGGACCTTTGGTCTGTCCCAGTTTGACAGTACTTATGTACTTATGAGAGAATCCATTTGTCTCCTAGATGTGGTGTGGTGGTTTAATTGTACAACAGGTTGGCCTAGGTTAAGAGGGTAAGAATGTGCTGATTTTAAGACTATTTTATAAAAACACAAAGACACATTCAAATGCTTGAAAGGTATTAATATACAAACAAGTTTCTTCCAGAGATGGGGAAGTGACATGGGTGGTAGACTTAACTTTTTCACAAAGAAGGTAGTGGATATCTACTTATATATACTTATATATACCGATATACTCATATCACCCCTCTCCTCAGGTCACTTCACTGGCTTCCGATCAGATACCGCATACAGTTCAAGCTTCTCCTTCTCACCTACAAATGCACTCAGTCTGCTGCCCCTCATTACCTCTCCACCCTCATCTCCCCTTACGTTCCCGCCCGTAACCTCCGTTCACAGGATAAATCCCTCCTCTCAGTACCCTTCTCCACCACCGCCAACTCCAGGCTCCGCTCATTCTGCCTCGCCTCACCCTATGCTTGGAACAACCTTCCTGAGCCCTTACGCCAAGCCCCCTCCCTGCCCGTCTTCAAGTCTTTGCTTAAAGCCCACCTCTTCAATGCTGCGTTCGGCACCTAACCCTTACCGTTCAGTGAATCCAGACTGCCCCAATTTGACTGCCCCTATCGGACCGACCGTTCACTTGTCTATTAGATTGTAAGCTCTTTGAGCAGGGACTGTCTCTCTTTGTTAAATTGTACAGCGCTGCGTAACCCTAGTAGCGCTCTAGAAATGTTAAGTAGTAGTAGTAGTAGTATCTAGAAAGTTCATCTGGTGGAGATGGTAGAGACATGAACGGTGACAGGATTCAAAAGTGCATGGGATAAACACAGAGGATCCAGTGGTCAATCCAGCCCAGTATCCTCTTTCCAACAGTGGCCAAGACAGGTCACAAGTACCTGACAGAAACCCAAATCGTGGCAACATTCCAGAACAAAACTTTCACTCCTCCTCTGTCTCATAGTCCTGCTTTCTCCCTCCACTGCCCTCATATTGTCTGCTACCCTTCTTTTCTCCTTCTCACCCCACTCCCCACTGATACAAGGCTCACACCTTTTCTCAATGAACCCCCTACATTTACACCACTGCACATACTCCTCTGATCTTTCTCCAACACTGCTCATTCCTCCCCCTTCTCACATACCCTCCACTCAGATACCACTGCTGTTCACCGCTCTTCCCTCTGATCACCTCCACAATCACCACTTGCCCTCCCTCCCTCCCACTACTTACACCACTGCTCACCCTTCCTCCCTGACGCTAACATTACTGCCCATCCCTGCTCCCGTCCCACACACTTTCATCAGCCCCCACCCTCTCAACGTCACTTTCAGTCGTGCTGCTCATCCCACTTCCTTCTCACTATCCCCTGCACTCTTGCCCCTCCCCCAGTACTTTTACTGCCATCACTCGGTCCCCCTTTCTCACCACCCCCCTCACCGACCATATCACTGCTCCCCCTTTCCCCCTTTCTCTACCCCAGCAATAGCGACATTTGTTCACTACCCTGAGATGTTCCTCACTCCATCCACGCCATGGTTTTCTCTCCTTCCTCCACTTCACTCAGGCCTTTCATCCCTCCTCCCTCCTCTCTTCTAGTGTACCTCCCAGCTCCAGGAGTCGTGCTGCTCACCTCAACTTTCTTCATCAGGCTTTTAAATATTGTACTTTTTTATGTTTCAACGATTTTTATTGGTAAATCAACATAACCATGAAACTTGACTTTTAACAATCATTGTTATATGGATACATCCATAACCCCTGTCATCAATGCTTTTCTCGTTTTCTCCCTCCCTCCCCTCCCACCCCCTCCCTTGTAACCAAAGTATTGGTATTTTTGTTGTTAAATGAGCGGTAAAATAAAATGATGAGTTCAACAGATATCTCGTATTGTGCATTTCTTCTAGTTGCTCTAACCACGTTCCCTTTCTTCTCCTCCTTCTTCACTGACTGGTTTATGTG
This sequence comes from Microcaecilia unicolor, assembly GCF_901765095.1. Taxonomy (NCBI): domain Eukaryota; kingdom Metazoa; phylum Chordata; class Amphibia; order Gymnophiona; family Siphonopidae; genus Microcaecilia; species Microcaecilia unicolor. The sequence continues at coordinate 20,813,086 of NC_044032.1, read as the reverse complement.
TCAGCATTTTATTATGGAGGGGAGGAGTGGCCTAGTGGTTAGGGTGGTGGACTTTGGTCCTGGGGAACTGAGGAACTGAGTTTGATTCCCGGCACAGGCAGCTCCTTGTGACTCTGGGCAAGTCACTTAACCCTCCATTGTCCCACGTAAGCCGCATTGAGCCTGCCATGAGTGGGAAAGCGCAGGGTACAAATGTAACAAAAATAAAATAGATACTCTTGGAGATTCTACATGGAATGTTGCTACTATTGAGATTATGTTGCAACTGTTGGAGATTCTACATGGAATGTTGCTACTATTGGAGATTCTACATGGAATGTTGCTACTATTAGAGATTCTACATGGAATGTTGCTACTATTGGAGATTCTACATGGAATGTTGCTATTCCACTAGCAACATTCCATGTAGAAGGCTGCGCAGGCTTCTGTTTCTGTGAGTCTGACGTCAGACTCACAGAAGCAGAAGCCTGCGCGGCCACATTGGTGATCTGCAAGGCCGACTTCTACATGGAATGTTGCTAGTGGAATAGCAACATTCCATGTAGAATCTCAAATAGTAGCAACAGTGGAGGAGTGGCCTAGTGGTTAGGGTGGTTGACTTTGGTCCTGAGGAACTGACTTTGATTCCCACTTCAGGCACAGGCAGCTCCTTGTGACTCTGGGCAAGTCACTTAACCCTCCATTGCCCCATGTAAGCCGCATTGAGCCTGCCATGAGTGGGAAAGCGCAGGGTACAAATGTAACAAAAATCAAATAGATACTATTGGAGATTCTACATGGAATGTTGCTACTATTGAGATTATGTTGCAACTGTTGGAGATTCTACATGGAATGTTGCTACTATTAGAGATTCTACATGGAATGTTGCTACTATTGGAGATTCTACATGGAATGTTGCTATTCCACTAGCAACATTCCATGTAGAAGGCTGCGCAGGCTTCTGTTTCTGTGAGTCTGACGTCAGACTCACAGAAGCAGAAGCCTGCGCGGCCACATTGGTGATCTGCAAGGCCGACTTCTACATGGAATGTTGCTAGTGGAATAGCAACATTCCATGTAGAATCTCAAATAGTAGCAACAGTGGAGGAGTGGCCTAGTGGTTAGGGTGGTTGACTTTGGTCCTGAGGAACTGACTTTGATTCCCACTTCAGGCACAGGCAGCTCCTTGTGACTCTGGGCAAGTCACTTAACCCTCCATTGCCCCATGTAAGCCGCATTGAGCCTGCCATGAGTGGGAAAGCGCAGGGTACAAATGTAACAAAAATCAAATAGATACTATTGGAGATTCTACATGGAATGTTGCTACTATTGAGATTATGTTGCAACTGTTGGAGATTCTACATGGAATGTTGCTACTATTGGAGATTCTACATGGAATGTTGCTATTCCACTAGCAACATTCCATGTAGAAGGCTGCGCAGGCTTCTGTTTCTGTGAGTCTGACGTCCTGCACGTAACGTCAGACTCACAGAAAAAGAAGGCTGCATGGCCACATTGGTGATCTGCAAGGGCCGACTTCTACATGGAATGTTGCTAGTGGAATAGCAACATTCCATGTAGAATCTCAAATAGTTGCAACAGTGGAGGAGTGGCCTAGTGGTTAGGATGGTGGACTTTGGTCCTGGGGAACTGAGTTCAATTCCCACTTCAGGCACAGGCAGCTCCTTGTGACTCTGGGCAAGTCACTTAACCCTCCATTGCCCCATGTAAGCCGCATAGAGCCTGCCATGAGTGGGAAAGCGCGGGGTACAACTGTAACAAAAAAAAAACATAAGTAAACCATCAATATACCCATTAGACTGAAACATAATAACAGCACTCACTGATTTACTAACATGTAAACATACCTACTAATTTATCATCCTATTTGTGTTGTTTCCCCTCCCCCATCTCCCTCCCCATCCTAACAGGTCTCTTACTTCCTATCATTATCCCCCCCCCCCCCCCCTTGCCCTCCCTATTCAATCTTCAAATACCATTTTTATTATTACAAAGTATTAAGAATAAGACTTCTCCCTCTCTGGGTCATCCCATCTTAAATATTGTACTTTGTATCACACAAACAAATGTTTGTGTCTATTAAAATTTGATATTTATTGTATTGATTTCACAGTGCTTGATATACTGCGAATGGAATCATCAATAGCGACAATGCAGTTTACACGATAAAAGTACAAAAAAAGCTGAAGTAGAAGTAAGGGTAGATGAAGACGTGGTGAGCAAGGATGAAATGTTAGGAGTGAGGGGAGCAGAAGGCCTCAGCGAAAACGTGAGATTTCAGGGGAGCTTTGAAAGCTTGGCGAGAGTCAACCGATCGAAGAGAAGAGGGAAGGGGACTCCATAACTTTGGGCCAAGGTAGCTAAAGGCCATCTCTCGAGAAATGGTAAGGTGCAGGGAAGACATAATAGATTCTCGTTAGCAGAGTGGAGGATGGAAGGGGGAGAGTAAAGGATAGGAAGCTTACTAATGTAAGCAGGTGCAGAGGATAAACAATCTTTAAAGTGAGAACTAGCAGCTTGAATATGTTGCAGGAGGAAATGGGGGGGGGGGGGCAGTGTTCAGAGTGAAGAAGGGGGGTGACCCGATCAAAGTGGTGGACATGGTGCAGTAGTTTCACAGCGGTAGATTGGATTAATTGCAAGCATTTCAGTGAGTAAAGTGGGAGGTCGGCATATAGAGTTGCAGTAGTCTAGGTGGTTAATGACCAAGGCAAGAAGAAAAGAACAAACAGACTGCAAAGAGAGAAAAGCACAGACAAAGCGAATACGATGAAGGGCGAAGAAAGAGGAACGTACCATGGAGTCAATTTGGGCCTTAAAAGTAAGTTTGCTGTCAAGAGTGATGCCGAGAATTTTGGTGGAATCGCGGAAAGGGAGAGGCTGGTTGTCAATAGTGAGACATGGCAGTAGTGTGGCATGTTGGGTTGGGAAAATGATGGATTCGCACTTAAAGATGATGAGGAAGAGCCGATCTTTGAGCAGGAGGAGACAGAGTTAAGGCACGAGTTAAGTGCTGAGGGGGATGAGGAGTCAGAGATACGATGAAGGATTTGGATGTCATCAGAGTAGCAAAATGGGTACAGCCGTGGTCTTCAATGACAGATAGGAGGGGGTCAAAAAAGATGTGGAAAAGTGCAGGAGACATAATCGAGCCCTGTGAGACACCCGAGCAAAGAGGGAAAGCAGAAGAGGTGGAACTGGAATATATGAGCTAGAAAGAGTAATCGGTGAGGTAGCTGGTAAACCAGGCAAGAACTGTTGGAGAAGCCAAGTGACTGGAGGCGATGGAGCAGAAAGGGGTGGTCAACTAGGTTGAAAGCCCAGAATAGATTGAGGGAGACAATGATAACAAAGTAGTGATGATCAAGGGAAGTGAAAACGACATCATGAAACGCTAAGAAGGTTCCACACCTGTTGCAGCAGGAGTCTAGGAATCTGGATTTACAAGTCCTTGCAATTCCTGCATTGTGCTGAAGGACCACTTCTACAAGCTCAGATAGTTACTGGTCGCTTTCTCTTCTGGATGCTCAACACCCTTTCCTTATGCCACCTTACCTAGCTTTCAAGTTTCTATGTACCTGCTCCCATCATGCTCCAAACTGCAAGGGAGAAGGAAAAGAGGGATTTTTTTGTGTAAATTCTCCAAATAAACATATATATTTTATTTTATTTATGCATTCTTGTATCCCATTATTATCCAAAAACAAATTTTGGTTCAAAGTGGCTTACAATTTCACATTTTGGTGGAGTTACAATAGTGTTGTGCAATGTGGAGAAGGCATCTATAGTTACATAAGTACATAAGTATATAAGTAATGCCACACTGGGAAAAGACCAAGGGTCCATCGAGCCCAGCATCCTGTCCACGACAGCGGCCAATCCAGGCCAAGGGCACCTGGCAAGCTTCCCAAACGTACAAACATTCTATACATGTTATTCCTGGAATTGTGGGTTTTTCCCAAGCCCATTTAGTAGTGGTTTATGGACTTGTCCTTTAGGAAACCGTTTAACCCCTTTTTAAACTCTGCCAAGCTAACCACCTTCACCACATTCTCTGGCAACGAATTCCAGAGTTTAATTATGCGTTGGGTGAAGAAAAATTGTCTCCGATTTGTTTTAAATTTACTACACTGTAGTTTCATCGCATGCCCCCTAGTCCTAGTATTTTTGGAAAGCGTGAACAGACACTTCACATCCACCTGTTCCACTCCACTCATTATTTTATATACCTCTATCATGTCTCCCCTCAGTTCATGTGGTTATTCATAGAGGGGCCCTTTTACCAAGCTGCATAAGCGTCTACGCACGCCCAATGCGCGCCAAAATGGAGTTACCGCCAGGCTACCATGTAGCTTTTGCGGTAATTTCATTTTTGGCGCATGTCCAATACGCACATCCGAAAAATAATTTTTAATTTTGGACACACGTATCGGACGCACGCCAAGTGGCACTTGATGTTCGTAGGTCATTACCGCCCGGTTACCATGCGAGACTTTACCGCTAGGTCAATGGCTGGCAGTAAGGTCTCAGACCCAAAATGGACACGTGGCAATTTTCATTTTGCTGCACGCCCGTTTTCGGCAAAAATTTAAAAAAGGCATTTTTCTGCAGGTGCGCTGAAAAATGACTCTGCGCGTGCCCAAAACATGCATCTACACTACTGCAGGCTGTTTTTCAGCGCACCTTAGTAAAAGGACCCCAGAGTTCTTGGAAGAGAGAGGTTTGAAAAGGAAAAGGTAGTGGTAACTTTTGTGTTCAGTTGTAGAGTTTTAGTAATATTTATTCATATAGTTTTTGAAGAGGTAGATTTGAAAGGAAGGCGACGATAAGTTTGTGACTGTCTGTAGAATTTTTTGAAGAGGTAGATTTTCATTTCTTTTCTGAACTGGAGGAGATTTGTGATGCTTCTTATGGTTTTTGCTATCGAGTTCCACCATTTTGAAACCAAGTAGCTAAATCCTGCTGTGTACATAGTTTTATCGATGGTGTTTTTGCAGTTGGGTAGATGTAGGAGTCGATAGTTTCTGTTTACTACGCTGGAATTTCTTGAGGATTGTTCAATCAGGTTAAGCATATATTTGGGTGGCATTCAAAATAGTATGTTGGTGCTCCACTTTGAAAAATATTCTTGCTTTGACTGGTAGCCAATATAGGGCCCTGTTTACTAAGGTGCTTACTGTTTTTAGCATGCCTACACTTAGTGCACATGCTATCCACGTAGGCGCCTATAGAGATATTGTAGGCATGTACACCTATAGGCCTCACCCTATGCCTGGAATAAACTTCCTGAGCCCTTACGCCAAGCCCCTTCCCTACCCATCTTCAAATCCTTGCTCAAAGCCCACCTCTTCAAGGTTGCTTTCGGCACCTAACCTTTATACCTTTCAGGAAATCTAGACTGCCCCAATTTGACTGCCCCCACTTGACTGACTGTACATTTGTCCTTTAGATTGTAAGCTCTTTGAGCAGGGACTGTCCTTCTATGTTAAATTGTACAGCGCTGCGTAACCCTAGTAGCGCTTTAGAAATGTTAAATAGTAGTAGTAGTAGTAGTATGTACATGATTAATGCGCATACATTTATTTATTTATTTAAAGCATTTATACCCCACATTTCCCCACTGGTTGGAGGCTCAATGTGGCTTACATAAGCTATATCAGGACTACAGTACTAATGGCATATTAAAACAGTACAAACAGTAAATTCAAGTTTGGTATTATATTAAACAATAGAATAGTAAAGAAAATAGATTCAAGTGTTTCTGGATTATTTGAGACCAAAGAAATTGAACTGATTATGTTGCATCTGGAGAGTAGGATGGACTTTAATAATTTTCTAGACTTTAGATAGTTCTGGGTTGATTTAACTAATTTAGGTAAGGCATTCCACAGTACCTAAGAAAGGGAAGTTGGAGGCATATGTAGATTTGTATTTGAGGCCAAAGCAATCCGGATAGTGTAGGTTTAAATAAGATCGGGAGGAATTAGATCTGTTCCTGGGTGGTAAGTCAACTAAATCTAGCATATAATCTGGAACAATGCCATAGATGATTTTGTGAATCAAGGTGCAGGCCTTGAAGGCAACTGATTGTATCTAAGATTCTGTCATGACTATGTCATAACAACACTCTGTAAGCCACATTGAGCCTGCAAATAGGTGGGATAATGTGGGTTCAAATGCAATAATAATAATAATAATAATAATAACAACTCATTCCTTGACAGGAAGCCAGTGTAATGGTTAACACGCCTATAACGCTACTTAGTAAACAGGACCTGCAGCGTTTTAAGCAGTGTGGTTGTTCTTTTGTATAATAAACATGATCTTTTTCACCAAACCTTTGTTTCTATTATCTTTTCTGTTAGTTCTTCCTATGTTTATCACCATATTTTTGTTTCGCTGGCTGAATTCGTATCTTTTGTGTTAATTCTTACTACCTTTTTCACCCCACCTTTGCTCACTAGCTGGAACATTTTATTTCTTCTGTTTGCTCTCACTATCTTTTTCATGATATATTTGTTTTCTTGGTTGGAATCTTTTATATTTTGTGTTAGTTCTTCCAATCCTTTTCAGGATATATTTGTTTCACTAACTGGAATTGTTTATCTTTTGTGTTAGTTGTTCTAATCTTTTTCACTATATCATGTTTCACTGGCTGCATATCTTTTATCTTTTAAGTTAGTTTCCACTATACCTTTGTTTCTATGTCCAGAATCCTTTACTTTTTGTGTTAGTTATTTCTATCTTTTTCACCATATTTTTATTTTGCTGGCTCAAAAGTTTTATCTTTTGTTTTAATTCTCACTATCTTTTTCACCACACCTTTGTTCACCAGCTGGAACATTTTATTTCTTCTGTTTGCTCTCACTATCTTTTTCATGATATATTTGTTTTCTTGGCTGGAATCTTTTATATTTTGTGTTAGGTCTTCCAATCTTTTTCACTATATGTTTGTTTCACTGATTGGAATCTTTTATATTTTGTGATAATTCTTCATATCTTTTTCACTATATTTTTGTTTCACTGACTGGGATCACTTATCTTTTCTGTGAGGTCTCCCTGTTTTTTCACCATATTTTGTTTCACTGACTGGAATCTTTTACCTTTTTATGTTAGTTCTTCCAATCTTTTTCACTATATCTTTGTTTCACTGGATGGAATCTATTATCTTTTCTGTCAGTTCTCCCTATTTTTTTCATCATATTTTTGTTTCACTGGCTGGAATCTTTTATATTTTGTGATAGTTCCTCCTATATTTTTCACTAAATCTCTGTTTCACTGGCTGAAATCGTTTAACTTTTATGTTAGTTTCCACTATACCTTTATTTCTATGTCCAGAATCCTTTATTTTTTGTGTTAGTTCTTCCAATCCTTTTCAGGATATATTTGTTTAACTAACTGGAATTGTTTATCTTTTGTGTTAGTTGTTCTAATCTTTTTCACTATATGTTGTTTCACTGGCTGCATATCTTTGTTTAACTGGCTGAAATCTCTTATATTTTGTGTTAGTTTTCTATATCTTTTTCACCATATTTTTGTTTGATTGGCTAGAATATTTTATCTTTTGTTTTAGTTCTTCCTATCTTTTGCATCATATCTTTATTTCACTGGCTGAAATCTTTTAACTTTTGTGCTAGTTCTTCCAATCTTTTTCACTATATCTTTGTTTCACTGATTGGAATCTTTTATATTTTGTGAAAGTTCTTCATATCTTTTTCACTATATCTTTGTTTCACTGACTGGGATCACTTATCTTTTCTGTGAGGTCTCCCTGTTTTTTCACCATATTTTTGTTTCACTGACTGGAAACTTTTATCTATTGTGATAGTTCTTCCAATCTTTTTCACCATATCTTTCTTTCACTGGCTGGAATCTTTTACCTTTTTATGTTAGTTCTTCCAATCTTTTTCACTATTTCTTTGTTTCACTGGCTGGAATCTTTTATCTTTTGTATTAGTTCCTCCTATATTTTTCATTAAATCTCTGTTTCACTGGCTGAAATCTTTTATGTTAGTTTCCACTATACCTTTGTTTCTATGTCCAGAATCCTTTATTTTTTGTGTTAGTTATTTCTATCTTTTTCACCATATTTTTATTTTGCTGGCTCAAAAGTTTTATCTTTTGTTTTAATTCTCACTATCTTTTCACCACACCTTTGTTCACCAGCTGGAAAATTTTATTTCTTCTGTTTGCTCTCACTATCTTTTTCATGATATATTTGTTTTCTTGGCTGGAATCTTTTATATTTTGTGTTAGTTCTTCCAATCCTTTTCAGGATATATTTGTTTAATTAACTGGAATTGTTTTATCTTGTGTGTTAGTTCTAATCTTTTTCACTATATCTTGTTTCACTGGCTGCATTTCTTTGTTTAACTGGCTGAAATATCTTACCTTTTGTGTAAGTTTTCTGTATCTTTTCACCATATCTTTGTTTCACTGATTGGAATCTTTTATATTTTGTGAAAGTTCTTCATATCTTTTTCACCATATTTTTGTTTCACTGACTGGAAATTTGTATCTTTTGTGCTAGTTCTTCCAATCGTTTTCACTATATCTTTGTTTCACTGGCTAAAATATTTTATCTTTTGTGTTAGTTGTTCTAATCTTTTTCACTATATGTTGTTTCACTGGCTGCATATCTTTGTTTAACTGGCTGAAATCTCTTATATTTTGTGTTAGTTTTCTATATCTTTTTCACCATATTTTTGTTTTATTGGCTAGAATATTTTATCTTTTGTTTTAGTTCTTCCTATCTTTTGCATCATATTTATGTTTCACTGGATGGAATCTTGAATGATAGATTTCCATATTTTCATCACCATATTTTTATTTTGTTGGCTGGAATCTATCATCTTTTCTGTTAGTTCCTCCCATCTCGTTCACCATATTTTTATTTCACTGACTAGAAACTTTTATCTTTTGTGATAGTTCTTCCAATCCTTTTCAAAATATCTTTGTTTCACTGGCTGGAATCTTTTATATTTTATGTTAGTTCTTCCAGTCTTTTTCATTATGTCTTTTTTTTTCACTGGCTGGAATCTCTTATTGTTTCTGTTAGTTTCCACTATCTCTTCACTATACCTTTGTTTCTATGACCAGAATCTTTTATCTTTTCTGTTCTTCCAATATTTTTCACTATATCTTTGTTTCACTGGCTAAAATATTTTTTCTTTTGTGCTAGTTTTTCCTCTCTTTTTCACCATATTTATGTTTCACTGGATGGAATCTTTAATGATAGTTTTCCATATTTTCATCACAATATTTTTATTTTGTTGGCTGGAATATTTTATCTTTTGTGTTAGTTCTTCCATTCCTTTTCAAAATATCTTTCTTTCACTGGCTGGAATCTTTTATATTTTATGTTAGGTCTTCCAATCTTTTTCATTATGTCTTTTTTTTCACTGGCTGGAATCTCTTATTGTTTCTGTTAGTTTCCACTATCTTTTCACCATATCTTTCTTTCACTGGCTGGAATCTTTTATATTTTATGTTAGGTCTTCCAATCTTTTTCATTATGTCTTTTTTTTCACTGGCTGGAATCTCTTATTGTTTCTGTTAGTTTCCACTATCTTTTCACTATATCTTTGTTTCACTGACTGGGGTCACTTATCTTTTCTGTGAGGTCTTTCTGTTTTTTCACCATATTTTTGTTTCACTGACTGGAAACTTTTATCTTCTGTGATAGTTCTTCCAATCTTTTTCACTATATCTTGTTTCACTGGCTGCATTTCTTTGTTTAACTGGCTGAAATATCTTACCTTTTGTGTAAGTTTTCTGTATCTTTTCACCATATCTTTGTTTCACTGATTGGAATCTTTTATATTTTGTGAAAGTTCTTCATATCTTTTTCACCATATTTTTATTTCACTGACTAGAAACTTTTATCTTCTGTGATAGTTCTTCCAATCTTTTTCACTATATCTTTGTTTAATTGGCTGGAATCTTTTATATTTTGTATTAGTTCTTCCAATCTTTTTCACTATATCTTTCTTTCACTGGCTGGAATCTTTTACCTTTTATGGTAGTTCTTCCAATCCTTTTCACTATTTCTTTGCCTCACTGGATGGAATCTATTATCTTTTCTGTCAGTTCTCCCTATTTTTTTCACCATATCTTTGTTTAACTGGCTGAAATCTCTTATATTTTGTGTTAGTTTTCTATATCTTTTTCACCATATTTTTGTTTTATTGGCTAGAATATTTTATCTTTTGTGAAAGTTCTTCCAATCTTTTTCACTATATCTTTGTTTCACTAGCTAAAATATTTTATCTTTTGTGTTAGCTTTTCCTATCTTTTTCACCATATTTATGTTTCACTAGATGGAATCTTGAATGATAGATTTCCATATTTTCATCACCATATTTTTATTTTGTTGGATGGAATATTTTATCTTTTCTGTTAGTTCCATCTCTTTCACCATATTTTTATTTCACTGACTAGAAACTTTTATCTTTTGTGATAGTTCTTCCAATCCTTTTCAAAATATCTTTGTTTCACTGGCTGGAATCTTTTATATTTTATGTTAGGTCTTCCAATCTTTTTCATTATGTCTTTTTTTTCACTGACTGGAATCTCTTATTGTTTCTGTTAGTTTCCACTATCTTTTCACTATACCTCTGTTTCTATGACCAGAATCTTTTATCTTTTCTGTTAGTTCTTCATATCTTTTTCACTATATCTTTGTTTCACTGCTGGAATCTTTTAACTTTTATGTTAGTTCTTCCAATCTTTTTCACTATATCTTTGTTTCACTGATTGGAATATTTTATATTTTGTGAAAGTTCTTCATATCTTTTTCACTATATCTTTGTTTCACTGACTGGGATCACTTAACTTTTCTGTGAGGTCTCCCTATTTTTTCACCATATTTTTGTTTCACTGACTGGAAATTTTTATCTTTTGTGATAGTTCTTCCAATCTTTTTCACTATATCTTTGTTTCACTGGCTGAAATATTTCATCTTTTGTGTTAGTTTTTCCTATCTTTTTCACCATATTTTAAAAGTCTCTAGACATTCTGGTTTCTCCACTGATATTCTTAAAACAAAACAGAAACTCCTTAGGAATAAATGGATGTTGTTTTTAAGATTTGAGTGTTTGCACTGCTTCCTGTCTCTAGCAGTAACGTGGACAGGTTATTTATTCCTAAGGAGTCTCTGTTTTCTTTTAAGAATATCAGTGGAGAAACCAGAATGTCTAGAGACTTTTAAAAGTTTTTTTTCTAAGACGGGAGGTTCGCCATTTTGCACGCTTATGAATCACGGGATTACTGTTGATTCTAAGCGGTGTGTTGGAAAGATTTTCTACATTTAGCAGACTGTCCCCTGCCTCTAGTTATAACGCGAACTGATAATTTATTTTAAATGAGTTTATGTGCTTAATGTAAAAATCAGGATATTCTTGATTTTTACAGTAGATTAATGTGATGTTTGCGTGTTATTAATCACGTGTTCATTGCTGATGTTAAGTTTGGATTTCTAAGCAATTTTTTAAAGATTTTTAATTATGCTTTGTAACTGTTATGGCATGATAGACTGATATATTATAAAACAAAAGAGGTTTGAATGGTATTGAATATGCCTATATTATGAATTTTCTACACTAGTGTTTTGGGGATTTTATATTAAGTAGGCTGATGTGGTAGTCTGTCTAGTATATTTCGTGATCCAACCCAAGATCAATACTGTTTACCACAATTGATAATCTCAAACAAACAACAATGTACAGTGCAATCGTGTTTGCGAGGGAAAAGTCTCAACTTTACGGCAACAACTTTAAACTGTTATGTTGCACTTATAAAAAGTCATCATAGACTCAAAATCCCTCATGCAATATTTTTTTGGGTAATTTTTCAAAACAACAGAAACTTAAATATTGAAAAATCAATTAGAAAAAAATATAATATAAGTATATGAGATCTGTAACTCAATCAGTTCACAATGACTCAAATGCACTTATCTCGCAAATTCGTACTCCAGCTTGCCAGATGATTCCAACGGTCCCGTTTCGTTCATCTTCATCAGGGAACCACGCAGCAAAGAATTTTAAAATCGCTAATTGCTTAAACCGACGTTAAGTTTTCTCCAGCAATTAGCGATTTTAAAATTCTTTGCTGCGTGGTTCCCTGATGAAGATGAACGAAACGGGACCGTTGGAATCATCTGGCAAGCTGGAGTACGAATTTGCGAGATAAGTGCATTTGAGACCTCTATCGTGCATTTTATAGACCTCTATCGTGTCTCCCCTCTGACTGTGAGTAAATTATCTGTGTTTATTCAATAAAGGAAACTTCAGAAAAGAAAGAGACGTCAGGTGTGTTCTGGTGTGCCAATATATTCAAGATATTGAGACTTTACAGTTAACAAGTGTTAAGAGGCTTGATAAATAGTGCTTAGTTGCTTTTCAGCCACTTTCGGGTTTACGTGTACATTTAACCCATGAAAGTGCACGTATTCCCACTTCAGGCACAGGCAGTTCCTTGTGACTCTGGGCAAGTCACTTAACCCTCCATTGCCCCATGTAAGCCGCATTGAGCCTGCCATGAGTGGGAAAGCGCAGGGTACAAATGTAACAAAAATAAAATAGATACTATTGGAGATTCTACATGGAATGTTGCTATTCCACTAGCAACATTCCATGTAGAAGCCTGCGCGGCCACATTGGTGATCTGCAAGGGCCGACTTCTACATGGAATGTTGCTAGTGGAATAGCAACATTCCATGTAGAATCTCAAATAGTAGCAACAGTGGAGGAGTGGCCTAGTGGTTAGGGTGGTGGACGTTGGTCCTGGGGAACTGAGGAACTGAGTTTGATTCCCACTTCAGGCACAGGCAGCTCCTTGTGACTCTGGGCAAGTCACTTAACCCTCCATTGCCCCATGTAAGCCGCATTGAGCCTGCCATGAGTGGGAAAGCGCGGGGTACAAATGTAACAAAAATAAATAAATAAATTCTATGCATTTACATGCTCAAGTGGCACCTTACCGCAGGCTCTCGGTTACAGAATTGTCTTTCGTATGGGAGACAGTGACTGGTGAGGTTTCATCCTGCCCTTGGACCTGCCAGACTTGGCCTGTGTTGATGAAAGGATGTGAGAGAAAGCAGGAAACATTCTCAGGGCTTTCCATGATGGCTTTCTGATGAGCACCAGATGGGAACACTTTACTGCCTGAAACCCTGCCCCAAACAGACTGATAAAAAGATAAGGAAAACTAAACATGCATGAAGAAATTGGTCCAGAAAAAAAAATCATGCCGAGTTTCTTGATGAGTATTGACCTCATTCACCCATATGTTGCACTAACAATAACAAATTTCGGTGAAGGCAATTTGGATCTGCTGTGCATATGGTTTGGCCATTTGCCTTTCTTCACAATCAGACATTGCGTTCCGTTAACTTTGCCTGAACTTTATTCTTAAAGCATGCCTTTCGTCTGTATTTGTTCCCTTTCTTACCCATGTACAACACACTCGCTCTTTCTCTCGTCCTCTCTCAATCCCCCCTCTGAGTCTCCACACATCTGGTTGCAGCCTCTAGTTTTCAGGCTCCGTTTTGAAGGCTATTAAGAGGGTTTGTACTGTCAAGTTACTGCTGTGAAAACATTTCTGACTGTTCTTCCTTTCAGGGGTCACGGAGAAGTGCCTACTGTGATCTTCTGTAGAAGTTACATGGAAATACTTGTAAAACAAATAGGAGGAAATATCTTTTCACTCAACTCTTTGCCGGAAGATGTGGTAACAGCAGTTAGAGTATCTGTGTTTTAAAAAAGGTTTGGACAAGTTCCTGGAGGAAAAGTCCATAGTCTGCTATTGAGATAGACACGGGGAAGCCACTGCTTGCCTTGAGATCTGTAGTATGGAGTGTTGCCACAATTTGGGTTTCTGCCAGGTACTTGTGACCTGGCTTGGCCAATGTTTGGAAAACAGGATACTGGGCTAGATGGACCATCGGTCTGACCCAGTATGTTCTAATAGGGCTCCTACAAACCATATACCCTATATTTAAGCATGAAATAGGATATTTTTTTCATGAAGCCCTTAAATCTCCATAGAAAAGAGGAACACACACTGTGATTCTCAACTGCTGTACCTGGGGTCTTGTCCTCAGGATGAAGGGACCTTGATGTCACTCAGCACTGCATGTTGACTGGTTCAAGGGCACACTGAACATGGGGCTTCGGAAGAAGTCTGGTCTAAGCCACTCAGCCACAGGTTTGCCACCGTGTTTTATTGGTTCATAAAGGGGACGGGAAGAGAAACAAAGTGCAGGGCAAGGTATTTGGGGGTGGGCTGGTGCTTCATTAGTTTCACAGTAGAGTGACCTTCGCAAAAATCTCTAAACTCTCTGACTGGGTCTGGATATGTTCTATAGCCTATACTGAGAAGCAATCACTGCAGAGTAAGGGTGTGAGAAATAAAACACAGGTACAGGTAGGTAATTTATTTATTTGTTGCATTTGTATCCCACATTATCCCACCTATTTGCAGGCTCAATGTGGCTTGCAATGTTCCGTTATGGCCTTCGCCTTACCAGAGTAAAAGATATAGTTGGTGTTACATAGAGACTAGGATGACGTGATAGACTTAAGCAAACAGGCATAGAAAGAACCGATCATAATGTAAGGTGGTGATGTGTTAATTACAATTATTGATCGTTGTGGTATGCCTTGTTGAAGAGATAGGTCTTCAGAGATTTACGAAAGTTAATTAGTTCGTAAATTTGTTTTTAAGTTACGTGGCAGTGCGTTCCACAACTGCGTGCTCATGTAGGAAAAGCTGGACGCATGTGTTAGTCCTTTGCAGCTGGGGAAGTGTAGATTAAGGAATGTGCGGGCTGATCTTTTAGCATTTCTGGGTGGCAAGTCAACAAGATCTAGCATGCAGGTCGGGACGTCACCGTGAATGATTTTATGAACTAGAGTGCAGATCTTGAACGCGATGCGTTCTTTTAAGTGGAAGCCAGTGTAGCTTTTCTCTTAGGGGTTTAGCACTTTCGTATTTTGTTTTTCCAGGCTGCAGTGTTCTGGGCTGTTTGAAATTTCTTGATGTCAGAGCTTTCTGTCAGAGCTACAGACTTTTACACTCTGTGGGTTCAGACAGATCCAAATTAGAAAGGAAAAGACTCCATACTACTATGAATCATTTTTATAGTGCTACAAGACATGCAGCACTGTACACATTATCAGCCGGATTCTATATATCACACCTAGGGTTCCGTGCCGGATTCCAGGCATATTCTATAACACTGCATGCAACTTAATTGGCTTAACAAGCCAATCAGCATTGTTAACAGCAGTTAACAAGAAATAAAGAGCTCTAATTGGCAATAATTAGAATTTACGCGCACAAATCCCTAAGCGTATTCTGTAACGCGCTGTGCCTAAATTTTAATGCATTCGGGCAAAAAGGGGCGTGGTTATAGGTAGGGAAATGGGGGTTTCATGGGCATTTCAAAATTTCTGCACATTGTTATAGAATATGGCCTAGTGCGTGTAAATGTACACGCAGAGATTTACTTCGTTTTTCAGTGGTGTAAATGGATGTGCCTACTTTTAGGGACTGTGATATCGACTATACCAGTGGCGTAGCCACAGGTGGGCCTGGGTGGGCACAGGCCAACCCACTTTAGGCTCAGGCTCATCCATAAGTGGCACAACTCTGATTTGGCTGGCGAGGCTCCTTAAGCCTTGTCAGCAGAAAACTCCTGGTATCTCTCCCTCCCATCCCCCACAGGCATTTTGGCATCTGTCAACTCAATCCCCCAACCTCTCTGTACCTTTTCAATCTTTCAATGTTTTGCGAACAGCGACTTATACCTGCAGCTCGTGCCAGCCGGAGCCTTCCCTCTGATGTGACTTCCTTTTTCCACAATAGTGGTACCAGGTCAGAGGGAAGGCTCTGGACTGGTGAGAGCAGCGGGTATGAGTCACTGTTTGCAGAAAGTGAAGCACTGAAGATCTGAAAAGGTATAAGGGGAGGAGGGGAGAGTGGAATTGAGAAATTATTGGTCGCCTGGGGGAGGGAGTGGAGGGAGAGATGCCGGATGCCCACCCACTTTAGGCTCAGGCCCACCCAAAATTGGTTGTCTGGCTACGCCCCTGGACTATACATATTCTGTACACCGTTTCTAAATCTAGGCACTGCTTATAGAATACACTTAGGCGGAAGTGTTTACCGCCCAGACTTTTTAGGTGACTTATATAGAATCTGGTCCTATTTGCAGGTAATTTCTGTCCCTAGTGGGCTCACAATCAAAGTTTATGTACATGGGGCAATGGTGGGTTAAATGACTTGTCCCGAGTCACAAGGAGAAAAGACGGCTGAGGGGAGATATGATAGAGGTCCATAAAATAAAGAGTGAAGTGGAACGGGTAGACGTGAATCGCTTGTTTACTCTTTCCAAAAATACTAGGACTAGGGGGCACGCAATGAAGCTACAAAGTAGTCAATTTAAAACAAATTGGAGAAAACATTTCTTCACTCAACGTGTAATTAAACTCTGGTATTTGTTGCCAGAGAATGTGGTAAAAGCAGTTAGCTTAGCAGGTTTTAAAAAAGGTTTGCATGGCTTCCTAAAAGAAAAGTCCATAAGCAATTATTAAATGGACTTGGGGAAAATGCACTGCTTATTTCTAGGATATGCAGCATAAAATGTATTGTTCTGTTTTGGGATCTTGCCAGGTACTTGTAACCTGGATTGGCCACTGTTGGAAACAGGATGCTGGGCTTCATGGACCTTCAGTTTGTCCCAGTATGGTAACACTTATGTACTTAAGGAGCTGCAGTAGGATTTGAACCTGGTTCCCTAGGATCTCAATTCTCAACACTAATCTCTAGGCTACTCCTTCATTCACCTACTGCTTTTCATCTCTACAAGACATATGCATATAGACACATAGGGCCAGATCTTATATATGGTGCTATGAATTACGCACGTTAAACTGTGCATGCACCCAATTTAATGTACATAACTTAACTGAGGAACGAGCCAATCAGCACTGATAACTGGATAATAACAAGTAATTACCAGCACTAATTGGCAATAATTAGGTTTTACACTAATATTGTATTCTATAATGATATGTGCATGAATCTTAATGCATCTACACATTTGGGGGCATGGATAGGGGCGTTTCTAGGGGTGTTCCCAAATGTTATGCACGTTAAGATAGAATATATGCAAACTGCGCTTATATAAGTACATAAGTATTGCCACACTGGGACAGACCAAAGGTCCATCAAGCCCAGCATCCTGTTTCCAACAGTGGCCAATCCAGGTCACAAGTACCCAATAGTAGCAACATTCCATGTAGAACCCCAAAGAATAGCAAGATTCTAGAATTCTAAAGAATAACAAGATTCCATGCAGAATTTCAAAGTGTAGCAACATTCCATGTGGAACCCCAAAGAGTAGCAAGATTCCAATCAGAATCCCAAGCACATAAGTACATAAGTGTTGCCATACTGGTACAGACCAAAGGTCTATCAAGCCCAGCATCTTGTTTCCAACAGTGGCCAATCCAGGTCACAAATACCTGGTAAGATCCCAAAAAAGTACAAAACATTTTATACTGCTTATCCCAGAAATAGTGGATTTTCCCCAAGTCCATTTAATAACGATCTATGGACTTTTCCTTTAGGAAGCCATCCAAACCTTTTTTTAAAACTCTGCTAACCTAACCGCCTTTACCACATTCTCTGGCAACGAATTCCAGAGTTTAATTACATGTTGAGTGAAGAAAATTTTTCTCCAATTCATTTTAAATTTACTACATTGTAGCTTCATCGCAAGCATTTTTGGAAAGCGTGAACAGACGCTACACATCTACTCGTTCAACTCTACTCATTATTTTATAGACCTCTATCATATCTCCCCTCAGCCGCCTTTTCTTCAAGCTGAAGAGCCCTAGCCGCTTTAGCCTTTCCTCATAGGGAAGTCGTCCCATCCCCTTTATCATTTTCGTCACCCTTCTCTGTACCTCTTCTGATTCCACTATATCTTTTTTGAGATGCGGCGACCAGAATTGAACACAATATTCGATGTGCGGTCGCACCATGGAGTATACCTAATTGTAGGTGCCAGCATTAAGCCTGCTCATTGCAGGCCTAATTGCAGATGCCTACACAATTAGGTGCAGTTTATGCCTAAGCGTGATTCTATAAAGGACACATACTCTTTATAGAATTGCACTAAGGACCAGATTGCAAATATGGCACCTAGAAAATCCACGCGGAAAACATTTCTGCCTAAGCGTATTCTATAAGTAGCGCCTAGATTTAGGCGCGGTATATAGAATACACTTAGTTGATATTTTAGCACCAAAAACTATGCACACTCATTTACGCCAACGAAAACATGGCGTAAATCCCAGCATGTGGATTTAGACACAGAGGGTCATATTCTGTAACAAGGTGAGTAAATTTTGAAATGCCCATGAAACACCCATTTCCTAGCCTATAACCATGCTCCTTTTTACTTGCGCACATTAAAATGTAGGCGCAGTGAGTTACAGAATACGAATTAGTGCTCATCATTGCTTGTTAAGTGCTGTTAATAAAGCTGACTAGCTTGTTAAGTCAATTAACCTATGTGCGTAGTTACAGAATACGCTTGGATTTCAGCGCAGATCTCTAGGCGCGCTATATAGTATCTGGGGGTAAGCGTGTTAAATTTTTCGGCACCGATTTTTAGGCGTAACTTATAGAATATTCCCCATATAGGAGAATCAGCCCATTCTGCGTAGAGCTTACAATTTAGTCTGAGTGATCACACAATGCTTGGAATGGGTTGGCATGCAAATAGTGGTAAACAGAGGAGAGAAGTCAGTTTAAATTACTGTGGCATTACCAGAAATGCTAGGTATACAGGTCTGAGCCGTGCTGGTTATACTGTTATCCTATATTATAATTCTCACCTCCAACGTTCTAACCTGCCTGGGACTGTGGATCCCTTGGAGGTGGTCTGCTAGGCAGCTTAGAATGTCCTGACATCAGTGATGTCACTGACAGCTAATTCCAAGGCAAGGGGAGGAGTAGGGAAACATGCAGAGCGTGTTTCCCTACTCCTCCCCCTGCCTGCGAATCAGCTGTCAGTGCGCCACTCCCTGCCACTTCTGAGCAAGTGACAGGGAGCGGGGCAACACAGAACCCCCCCCTCCCCCGGCGCATCACCAAAGCACCCCTCTCCACCCGAAGAACATCAACACCCCTGCCCTCCACACACAAAAGTCACTCCCTCGCATCCCATTCAAGGCCCCCTCACGCCCCTCCCACCGAGTTCCAGACCCCCCCTTTCCGCCGAAAACCCTACCCCGCTGCCGGGTGTTCAAGTTTCTGTGCGTGCGTCTGACGTCAGACGCAGGCACAGAAACTTCAACAGATGATCAACAAGCATCGCCAGCGCAGATGAGAAGAGAACTTTGGCTGTCTTCAGCACAGGTACGCGACAGCGGCGGGGTAGGGTTTTCTGCGGGAAGAGAGGGTTGAGAGGGTCGCGGCACGGGGATCCAGGGGTCAATAATGCGGAGGGGGGGTCTGGAACTCGGGAGGGAAGGGGGGGTCTGGAACAAGGGAGGGGGTCTGGAGGGAGGGAGGGGGGATTACCTTGCTAGCACCCGTTTCATTGCCTACCGAAACGGGCCTTTTATACTAGTTAACAAATAATGCCTTGGAGAACCCCAGACAATGGATTTCTAAGTCGGCAACAGCCGTCATGCATCGTAGGTGACACTTGAAATATTTCAGACAGAATTATTGTAAGCACTTAGCAAATGGTAAACCACATAAACACATATGAAAACCATTCAATGATGTTAAAGGATGTCTCACTAGGCAGCATCCCAGAGTCAACGCAGTAGATAGTCCAAACCAGCAAGGAGTGCAAAACTTTTATTCATATAAAACCAAAGAAAGTTATTCAAAGTGTTCAAACTGGCATGATGACAGCAGTCGACAACTAATTAGGCAGCCTATCATATCTTAATTTAAACTTAAGCAGACACAGGTCTAATGTAAAGATAAAACATCTCAACACATATCACCATACCAGGGGCGCAGCCAGACTTCGGCGGGAGGGGGGTCCAGAGCCCGAGGTGAGGGGCACATTTTAGCCCCCCCGGCGCCGCCTACCCCCCACGGCGCCACCGCCGCCAATGACCCTCTCGACCACCCCCTCCCGCCGCCAACCCTCCCCCGCCCTCACCATGGGCTACCTTTGCTGGCGGGGGACCCCAATCCCCGCCAGCCAAGGAGGTCCTCTTCTTCCCGCGAAGGCTTCGTTCTGATTCTGACGTCCTGCACGTTGTACGTGCAGGACGTCAGACTCACAGAAATAGAATGAAGCCTTGCACCGGAAGAAGAGGACCTTGCTGGCTGATCTGCGAGGCTTCGTTCTGTTTCTGTGAGTCTGACGCCCTGCACATACAACGTGCAGGACGTCAGAAACAGAACGAAGCCTTCGCGGGAAGAAGAGGACCTCCTCGGCTGGCGGGGATTGGGGTCCCCCGCCAGCAAAGGTAGCCCACGGCTATGGCGGGGGAGGGTTGCTGGCGGGAGGGGGGAGTCGAGAGGGTCGTCGGCAGGGGGGTCCAGGGCTAAATCTACGGGGGCCCAGGCCCCCCCTGGCCCCACGTAGCTGCACTACTGCACCATACCCTGCAAGATATTCCAAAGCAACGTCAGCAATTTAAGAATACAGATGCTTAAGCAAATAAAAGCTATACACAGTGGCAATGTAGCCAGGAGATTGAAACATTTTGAACAAAGAACAATATTCCAATGGGATACGGTGGCCCCTCGGGGTCTGAATCGTGAAATTGAGTGGTTACATGAATAACAGTTGCTAGCTTACGTCATCAGCGGCATGAGGGCTTCCTGTTTGGATAGAGTTGACGCACGACAACAGCTGAGTTCCCACGTCATCACGCTTGTTAGTTTTTAAACACCACACACGGGCTGGTGTGGGGGTAATGGTTGGACTACGGGAGTGGAAGGCGTTTCACCTGTAGGTATGCTATATTCGTTTTTATAAGATTGTGGATATTGATAAATGACGTGCTATATATCTGATGAATTAATCCAGCATATTCAATGTTGCTAATGGATATCTAAGGGATTATTATTATGGTGCGGACTACAGTGGACTTTCTTGATGTTTACAGAAGGAAGTAGGACACCAGGAGTGAAGTCCAGATGAATCTTGATTCTCCTGATGACGCTAGTACAGCGAAACACCATGTGTGTTGAGAATTGAAGAGAGAACAGAAGAGAGCGTCGAAGAAAGATTAATTGAGGAGAAACAGTATTAAGGATGACGGCTTAACCATTACGTTTTTTTTTTTTATATTACATTTGTACCCCGCACCCTAACCACTAGGCCACTCCTCCACTGTTGCTACTATTTGAGATTCTACATGGAATGTTGCTATTCCACTAGCAACATTCCATGTACACGTTGGCCCTTGCAGATCACCAATGTGGCCGCGCAGGCTTCCGCGAGTCTGACGTCCTGCACGTATGTGCAGAATGTCAGACTCACAGAAACAGAAGCCTGCGAAGCATTCTACATGGAATGTTGCTAGTGGAATAGCAACATTCCATGTAGAATCTCCAATAGTAGCAACATTCCATGTAGAATCTCCAATAGTATCTATTTTATTTTTGTTACGTTTGTACCCTGCGCTTTCCCACTCATGGCAGGCTCAATGCGGCTTACATGGGGCAATGGAGGGTTAGGTGACTTGCCCAGAGTCACAAGGAGCTGCCTGTGCCTGAAGTGGGAATCCAACTCAGTTCCTCAGTTTCCCAGGACCAAAGTCCACCACCCTAACCACTAGGCCACTCCTCCACTGTTGCTACTATTTGAAGTCGGCCCTTGCAGATCACCAATGTGGCCGCGCAGGCTTCTACATGGAATGTTGCTAGTGGAATAGCAACATTCCATGTAGAATCTCCATTAGTATCTATTTTATTTTTGTTACATTTGTTTCATTTGTACCCTGCGCTTTCCCACTCATGGCAGGCTCAATGCGGCTTACATGGGGCAATGGAGGGTTAAGTGACTTGCCCTGAGTCACAAGGAGCTGCCTGTGCCTGAAGTGGGAACCGAACTCAGTTCCCCAGGACCAAAGTCCACCACCCTAACCACTAGGCCACTCCTCCACTGTTGCTACTATTTGAAGTCGGCCCTTGCAGATCACCAATGTGGCCGCGCAGGCTTCTGCTTCTGTGAGTCTGACGTCCTGCACGTACGTGCAGGATGTCAGACTCACAGAAACAGAAGCCTGTGCAGCCTTCTACATGGAATGTTGCTAGTGGAATAGCAACATTCCATGTAGAATCTCCAATAGTAGCAACATTCCATGTAGAATCTCCAATAGTATCTATTTAATTTTTGTTACGTTTGTACCCTGCGCTTTCCCACTCATGGCAGGCTCAATGCGGCTTACATGGGGCAATGGAAGGTTAAGTGACTTGCCCAGAGTCACAAGGAGCTGCCTGTGCCTGAAGTGGGAATTGAACTCGGTTCCTCAGTTCCCCAGGACTATGCTGTGCAAACACACTATGCTTAATAGTGTTGGAAGTGCTCAGTGAAACACATATTACTCTGGCGAGTCAACTGGAATAATAATATCTATATAAATAATTCTCACCTCCAACGTTCTGAACCTCACTGTGTGGCAGGGAAACACTGAAGCCCTGTAGTCTTCTAGGCTGTCATCACCACTCACTCTCACTCATAGACCCGCCCTCAGCCACGCCCCATCCACACATAATTCACAACCCCAACATTCTAAATGTAAATTTGTAGTTGCAAGATCCCATGAGTGTCTGCCCCGTCCTCGCGTCACAACATGATGACGTGGAGGGCGGGGCTATAACACTCAGCCAATCGGCAGTTCCACCGCCCTCCGACGCTCCCCCCCCCCGACGCACATCCAGAAACAGCGACCTAAACAGGGCCTCCAACCCCCACCGACGCACAGCGACAAACACCGCTACGCAGGGGGAGGAGTGCTGTCCGAACACTTGATCCCCCGGGACCCCAAAGCTGCCGCCCTCCACAAAAAAACAACCCACCTGCACCCTCCCGACGCTGCCGTCCTGCGCCCTCCCGACGCTGCCCTCCAAACACCTCACGACACTGCCGCAGGAAAATCTTGCTAGCGCCCATTTCATTCCTCACAGAAAGGGGCCTTTTTTACTAGTGTCTGAATAAGCATCATCGCACTTCAGCCCTCCCTTCCTCCTACATCATGAAACATACTACAATATGCATTATCATCAATCAATGGGTACTTAGCTGCAGGCTGGTGCTTTTCTTTGTTGTAACACTGTTACCCAGTGGATAGCCAGAGACTGTTAAGAGAATGTGAAGACGTGGAGGAGTAGCCTAGTGGTTAGGGTGGTGGACTTTGGTCCTGGGGAACTGAGGAACTGAGTTTGATTCCCACTTCAGGCACAGGCAGCTCCTTGTGACTCTGGGTTAAGTCACTTAACCCTCCATTGCCCCATGTAAGCCGCATTGAGCCTGCCATGAGTGGGAAAGCGTAGGGTACAAATGTAACAAAAATAAAATAGATACTATTGGAGATTCTACATGGAATGTTGCTATTCCACTAGCAACATTCCATGTAGAAGGCTGCGCAGGCTTCTGTTTCTGTGAGTCTGACGTCCTGCACATACGTGCAGGACGTCAGACTCACAGAAGCAGAAGCCTGCGCGGCCACATTGGTGATCTGCAAGGGCCGACTTCTACATGGAATGTTGCTAGTGGAATAGCAACATTCCATGTAGAATCTCAAATAGTAGCAACAGTGGAGGAGTGGCCTAGTGGTTAGGGTGGTGGACTTTGGTCCTGGGGAACTGAGGAACTGAGTTTGATTCCCACTTCAGGCACAGGCAGCTCCTTGTGACTCTGGGTTAAGTCACTTAACCCTCCATTGCCCCATGTAAGCCGCATTGAGCCTGCCATGAGTGGGAAAGCGTAGGGTACAAATGTAACAAAAATAAAATAGATACTATTGGAGATTCTACATGGAATGTTGCTATTCCACTAGCAACATTCCATGTAGAAGGCTGCGCAGGCTTCTGTTTCTGTGAGTCTGACGTCCTGCACATACGTGCAGGACGTCAGACTCACAGAAGCAGAAGCCTGCGCAGCCACACTGGTGATCTGCAAGGGCCGACTTCTACATGGAATGTTGCTAGTGGAATAGCAACATTCCATGTAGAATCTCAACTAGTAGCAACAGTGGAGGAGTGGCCTAGTGGTTAGGGTGGTGGACTTTGGTCCTGGGGAACTGAGTAACTGAGTTCGATTCCCGGCACAGGCAGCTCCTTGTGACTCTGGGCAAGTCACTTAACCCTCCATTGCCCCATGTAAGCTGCATTGAGCCTGCCATGAGTGGGAAAGAGCGGGGTACAAATGTAACAAAAAAAAATAGTATAAAATAAAAATAGAGGAGAACAGAAAGAGTACAACGGTTTCTACATAGTATATGTGTTTCTTTTCTGACCAAGAACCAGGGTTTCATCTTTGTTCCTAAAGCTGCAAGTTTCCTAATTACACGGCATCCTTTGTAAGACTCATGAGGCAGGTCAGATAGGCTGAAACACGACTTGTGCCGAGCCTTGGATGTTAACAAGCAAACTTTTAGACTTTTGGAACGCTGTCTCACTATTTTTTGAATCACCGTCACTGTGTTTGGTTTCTCTTTGTGACTGTGAGGGTCTTGGTTCTTCTGTATTTACGTCAAATTGTGCCAAGAAAGTCATTGGGGGGGGGGGGGGGGAGGGGGCAGGGAAAGTCCTTCATTGTTTGATTGCCAGGTGTCAACTCTGACTCAAGGGATCATCTGGATCTGGATTAATACCGAGCTCCACGTTTAGAGAGGGTTTTACAGGGAAGCTAGGCAGTGGTGTGCTGGATCAGGCTCTCACAGGCTCGCAAGAGCCGGTTGTTAAGTTTTTAAGAATTTTGGGAGCCGGTTGTTAAAGTAGGGCCCTCCATGGCTACTTTAACAACTGGCTCCCAAAATGTGGGCTTGGGCCCCCTGCTGAATTCTCTTCTTCTTTGCTGGTGGGGATGCTGAGCCCTGCCAGCCAAGTAAATAGACTACTGCTGCTCCCCGCTCCTTGTTTCCAGCTCTGAGCAGCAGGCTGGGACTGCTCCAGCATGTGTGAGAAGTTTCAGCATGCTGCTCAGAGCAAGACGTTGGGAGTGGTGGCAGTCCATTTATTGGCTGCCAGCAAAGGTATGCCTAGTGTGCCCGCACAAAGGGAGGGAGGAGAGAGAGGCAAGTGTTGCTCCCCCCCACCCGGCCACCCCTGGCCCTTCCAACTGCAGAGCTGGCTATGTCCGGAGAAAGAGCCTGTTGTCAAAAATTTGCCAGCACACCCCTGAAGCTAGGTGAGGAGGGAAAACAGAGCGCTATTAGCAGGGCTTTTTTTGAAGGGGTACTGAGTACGGGCACTTTTTCCATTGTCTGCTCAAATTGACCCAGGGTCCCCAAGTTTTAATGAAAGAGCTCAGGCTCTACACACCAATTTTGCCTTGTCATAGGTTCTATGACTGGTTGCAGGGGTTCTGGCTATTGTGGGGTGGGTCCCTCAGTGATCACCCCACCCCTGAAGGGTGGCCTGGCATTTGAGTACCGGCACCTTTTTTGCTAGAAAAAAATGCACTGGCTATCAGCCATTTGTTAACTGCGTGGCTGTCCAACCGGAAGTCGGTTTGCTCTGGTAAACCACCTGTCTGATTAGAATTTGGGTTTTATAAAAATGATATAAACAGTGATGTTTTCCTGTTGTTTCAAAATTACATCTTCTCCCTGATTTGCTCTCAAAAGCTGGGAAATATTAACTGAGACTTTTGTTTTTCTCCTGGGATGAATTAAGATGTGCTTTGCCAGTGGAACTGTTCTTAATTAAAAAAAAATAAACAAGGGAATATAAATTTACAACAAATTTGAAGATTTCAAGAAAAGCTTGCATTCCTGATAGACAAGTGTTTATAAGAGGGCCTGCATTTTGTCTTCTGAAAGACCGTTATCCAAACTTTAAGACTCATTTAATGAAAGGAACAAAGAACAGGATTTGTTCCTTAATCTTTAAAATGCCTTTTCGTGCCTATATTTAAAAAAATCAGGTTTTTTTTTGGTCATTCCTAGGATATTTTTTGTTATAAATTGAAACTATCTGGGTCACATAATTATATGTATTTCCAGGAACATGACAGTACTTTTAAATGGGAACAGACGGGTGGGTATAGTCAGTGGCGTAGCAAGGGGGGGGGCGGGAGGGGCGGTCTGCCCCGGGTGTCAGCTCAGGGGGGGGTGCTCCCTGCCAGCTCCCCCCCTCGGCGATTCGACACCCCCCCCGACCAGCTCCCGCACCCTAACTTTAAAAAGAATATCGGGAGGCGAGGTGCAGCGCCTCACGCCTGCCCTGCACGTAAAAGAAATGTGGACCGTCGGGTCTTCCCTCGCTCTATCTGTTCCACCCTCTGCTGACGCAACTTCCTATTTCCGCAAGGGCGGGACAGACAGAGCGAGAGAAGGCCCGACGGTCCACATTTCTTTTACGTGCAAGGCAGGCGCGAGGCGCTGCGCCTCACCTCCCGATATTCTTTTTAAAGGTAGGGTGCGGGAGCTGGTCGGGGGGGGGGGGAGTGTCATCGTGCTGCACCCGGGGGGGTGCAACGGCGAACCACCCCGCCCCGGTGGCAGCCCCCCCTGCTACGCTACTGGGTATAGTTTCAGCAGTGTGGTATCTACAAGGTTTTGGACATACTTTGAGGCACACATAAAACGACCTATTTTCAAACCCAAGTTATCTGCATAATCTGTGTTTGAATAAGGAGACCCTACAGTTTAGGCTGTTGAGGCAATAACATTGACTGAGCCAGAAGGAAGGGAGATAAATAGTTAATAGAGGTGAGGGTAGGGAAAAGATAGAATGGTATGAAAGAAGGAGATGAGAGGGTTAATGTTGAAGTGTGGGTAGGGTAGTAACAGGAGAGGAAGGGTGATTGGATGATAAGGGGAGGTGAGGAGTGGTGGTTGTCATAGGAATGGTTGTGGGTAAACAGAAGGGTTTTTGGCGGTTTAAAATCCTTATTGGGGTGGGCAGGAGCGGGTGAGGGTGGATGAGGGGTTAGGATTTTGTGCCCTTCCCAACCCGCCCTGTGTTGTGTTGTTTGACTTTAATTACAATGGATAGTTGGTGACATGTTGTGGGTTTATTGTATAACTAGTAAAAAAAGGCCCATTTCTGACACAAATGAAATGGGTGCTAGCAAGGTTTTCCTCGGAGTGTGTATGTTTGCGAGAGTGTATGTGAGAGTGACTGTGAGAGAGAGAGTGAATGTGCGAGTGTGTGTGTGAGAGAGAGAGAGAGAGTGAGTCTGGGTGCGAGTGTGTCTGTGAGAGAGTGTGTGTGTGAGAATGAGGGTGTGTGCAAGTGCGTATGTGAGACACAGTGTGAGAGAGAGAGAGAGAGAGTGTATTTCACACAGATACAGTGTGTGCGAGAGAGAGAGTGTGTGTGAGACACAGACTTTCTGTAAGACTGAGTGTATGAGACCAAGAGAGTGTGTGAGTGACTGTGTGACACATAGAGAGTGAATGTGATATAGTGTGAGACATAGAGTGTGTGAGAGTGAGAGAGAGAAAGACATTGACTGTGAGAGAGAGAGAGTGCATGAGAGAGAGAGAGAGTGTGTGTGACAGAGATACCTCCCCCCCTCTCTGGTGTCAGCCCCCCCCCCTCTCTCTCTCTGGTGTCTGAGCATTTCTGTGCAGGACGCTGAGCTCTGGCTGTGCTTCAAGGAACTGACCAATCCTATTTAATAGAATGCACCTCCAACATTCTGAAGCTGAGAAACCTCGTGTGGTTGGTCACTTCTGCTTGTGACGAACCCAGAAGTACGTGATGTCAATTCAGGAGATGGATACAGAGAGCAGGAATGCCTCAGCCATGCAGTCGGCTTCAGAATGTTGGAGGTGCGTTTTATTATATAGGATGATTTTGGTGGGATGGTTATGGTGAGTATGTGAGTTTGGGTGGGGAATGGGAGGTCGGGAGCAGCTTTTCAGTCAGCCGGATATGTGGGGATAAAGAGGCACCAGATGCGGTTAAGTGGATATTGGTTAAAAGATATTTTGATGGGAAAAGTAACTTGTGGGCGGAACCGCCACGAGTGAGATGTGGCTTGACGGCACCGTGAGTCACATAGAATAAAGGGGGTAATTTTGGACAAGTCAGCCAGTTTCGTTACCGAATGCCTCTGAACTGTTAAACCGCTCTGGGAATGCTAACATTGGTATGGAAGAATTTAATGCGTTGGGTAAAGTTTAAGTTATAGAATTGAGTTATATATTTATATATGGTTAATAAAGCTGCAGCCAAAATTTAATTCCAATGATGAGTTGTGGTATTATTATTTATAAATTAATAGATTGTAAGATGAGGATGATGTGTGAATGTCAATGTTATGCCGGTTATGCAGCAAAGGGATATATCATTTTAAAAGTTTAGTTGGGAAATACCCAGTGTGTTTTTTCTAGCAAAAAAGGTGCTGGTACTCAAATGCTAGGCCACCCTTCAGGAGTGGGGTGATGACTGAGGGACCCACTCCACAATAGCCAGGCCCCCCGAAACCAGTCACAGAATCTATGACAAGGCAGAATTGATGTGTAGAGCCTGAGCTCTTTCATTATAACTTGGGGTCCATGGGTCAATTTTAGCAGATAATGGAAAAGGTGCCGGTACTCAGTACCCCCAAGTTCCCCCTCAAAAAAAGCCTTGGAAACACCCATATCTCTTCAACAGATACACAAGTCTATCTGACTAGTTGAAAATTTACACCTGAATGAGGAGTAAAAAGTGCACATGTATTTGTACCTACAAGCAAACGTTTATCCACTTAAAAAAGAGGCATGCCAATGGGCAGGTTGAGTTTGTGAGGTGAGATCTTGTACCTCTCGCTTCTACCTACCCTCCTCTCCTCTTTCCTCTACACATTAATTGATTTGCTTACTTTATTATTTTTGTGTATTAGATTGTAAACTCTTTGAGCAGGGACTGTCTTTCTTCTATGTTTGTGCAGCGCTGCGTACGCTTTGTAGCGCTATATAAATGCTAATTAGTAGTAGTAGATCAAATGCATTCACATTTTTAAAAATTGCTTTATTCTTCCAGTTTGTTTCCAGCAACAGCATGCAAGTAACAGTGAAAAACACAGCATCTTAGTAGCCATAACCCAAACCAGTGGTGTAGCTATAGGTGGGCCTGGGTGGGCACAGGCCCACCCAGCAGCCTCACCACACTGCTCTCTCCCCTCTTTCCTCTGTGACATCCCGGCGTCTGCCCTCCTGTCTCTGAACCCCATCCCTCCCCGGTGTACCTTACAGGTGTCCCCGGCACCTGCAGAGATTCATTTTTGCTGCCTGCACCAGCCCCACAGGCTTCCATCAGCCGCAGCCTACCAGACAGGAAACAGGTAATGAAGTCAGCAAGGGCAGGACGTGGCAGACGGAAGCCTGTGGGGCCAGCGCAGGCAGCAAAAATGAATCGCTGCAGGTGCCAGGGACACCTGTAAGGTACACCGGGGAGGGATGGGGTTCAGAGACAGGAGGGGGCAGATGCCAGGATGCTGTGAGGAAGAGATGTGGGATCTGACCTTGGACCCCTTCTTTTTTCAATCTACACCTCTTCCCTGGGCTCACTGATCTCATCTCATGGTTTCCAGTATCATCTTTATGCTGATGACACCCAGCTATATCTCTCCACACCAGACATCACCGCGGAGACCCAGGCCAAGGTATCGGCCTGCTTATCCGACATTGCTGCCTGGATGTCCAACCGCCACCTGAAACTGAACATGTCCAAGACCGAGCTTATCATCTTTCCACCAAAACCCACTTCTCCTCTTCCTCCACTCTCTATCTCAGTTGATGGCACCCTCATCCTCCCCGTCTCATCTGCCCGCAACCTCGGAGTCATCTTCGACTCCTCCCTCTCCTTCTCTGCGCATATCCAGCAGATAGCCAAGTCCTGTCGCTTCTTTCTCTTTAACATCAGCAAAATTCGCCCTTTCCTCTCTGAGCACACCACCCGTACTCTCGTCCACGCTCTCATTACCTCTCGCCTTGACTACTGCAACCTACTCCTTACTGGCCTCCCACTTAGCCATCTATCCCCCCTTCAATCTGTTCAGAACTCTGCTGTACGTCTTATCTTCCGCCTGAACCGATATACTCATATCACCCCTCTTCTCAGGTCACTTCACTGGCTTCCGATCAGATACCACATTCAGTTCAAGCTTCTCCTTCTTACCTACAAATGCACTCAGTCTGCAGCCCCTCATTACCTCTCCACCCTCATCTCCCCTTATGTTCCCGCCCGTAACCTCCCCTCACAGGACAAATCCCTCCTCTCAGTACCCTTCTTCACCACCGCCAACTCCAGGCTCCGCTCATTCTGCCTCGCCTCACCCTATGCTTGGAATAAACTTCCTGAGCCCTTACGCCAAGCCCCCTCCCTACCCATCTTCAAATCCTTCCTCAAAGCCCACCTCTTCAATGTTGCCTTCGGCACCTAACCTTTATACCTTTCAGGAAATCTAGACTGCCCCAATTTGACTGCCCCTATTTGACTGACTGTACTTTTGTCCTTTAGATTGTAAGCTCCTTTGAGCAGGGACTGTCCTTCTATGTTAAATTGTACAGCGCTGCGTAACCCTAGTAGCGCTTTAGAAATGTCAAGTAGTAGTAGTAGTAGTATGTTGGATGTGGGGAAGGTGAACTAAAACCTGTATTTTTTTAAAAATATGTCTCTGGGAAGATAGAGGTGGAAGAGCCCATCCAAGTTAATTCCGGGTCCATCCAAAATACTTGGTCTGGCTATGCTACTGTGACCCAAACAAAAGGAAATCCACAACAAGACAGCTTTATTTCCCCCTCCCCTCCCCCACCCTTAAATAGAGAAAGGTTCCCTTATAAAAAAAAAAAACAGCTTCCCAGACCAATAAGTTCAAAATCTCTCTAACGTCCAGAGAATTCTTGCCTTCTCCAAGTTTCACACCGTCCCCAAACTTTTGTAAAGGACCCCAACGGATCATTCTTCAGCGCTGCCGGTTTATCCATGCAATAAACAAAATGTAGTTTAACCTGAAATATTTCACAAGGAGGTTCCCCTGTATGTGTTTCCAGAGCTAATGAGAGAGGAAATCCACAAAAAAAGCGGAGAACTCAAACGCCCCACGGTAAAAACAATAGTGTAAAAGAAGTGGGAGAGCGACCAAGGATACCAGAAACTGGAGGATGTTCGTTAGTAAACAATTTTATTAATAATTTGAAGACTCGACACAACGTCGTGTTTCGGCCGTCAGGCCTGCATCAGGAGTCTGCTTTGCACAGTGCTGCGTGGCAATAATGATGACAAACCTTTTTAAGATCTCACAGCTGACTCTAAGGCAAAGTATTGCAGAATAACGTTGAAGATAATCCTTCAGGCGTAACGTGGTAGTCTGGTCCAGTGGCTTGGTGGTGCTGCTCTTTCTTTCCTCAGTCCAGTGCACAAGTCTGGGCACACTCAAATCCCCCCGACCTGGCTGCGGCCTCCAAAACTGCTTGCTCTCCGTCGTCTCCCACAAATTATTGCTTCAGCTCCAGAGCTAATGAGTACATATATCAACCCTTCAATTATACAGGTCTATTTTCAGGTATGCAAACCTAGAAACAAAAGAGAGCGGGCGCATGTGTATTTGTCTAACTGAGAATAGAAAGATTGTGGAAACAATATAGGAAACATACTTAGGATGTAATTAACTTTGGGATAAATCATCATGTTAATTGTTTCAAGGCATCCCCACCATGAAAGAGAAAGAGAGTGCCAAGAAAGCAGTAATAATTTAAGAAACTTTAGGATTGCTTCAGCATTATGTTGGATGGTATCAGCCAATGAGGGATACAGATCGATTCCAAGGTATCTGAGTTTAGGTTTAGCCCAAACTAGTCCGAATGAGTTGGCAATATCAGGGAGAGCGTAAGAGTTTAGTGGGAGAAGTTCTGTCTCCTGCTGATTAGCTTTGTAGCCAAAGAAAAGCGAAAACTTATTAATAACACTGAAGAGTTCAGGAATTGTGTTGTAGGGGTCAGATAGATAAAGATATCATCAGCATAAGCTGTATATTTAATCTCAAGACCCTCATAAGCAAAGCCTTTTATGGCACTGTTGGCCCTTATTGCTATTAAGAGGGGTTCGAGTGCGACGTTAAAGAGATATGGAGATGGCAGTTGAGGAGGAGTCAAGATGGCGGTTAGATTTTAGCAAAGCTTTTGACACGGTTCCCTACAGGAGGCTCTTAAATAAACTCGATGGGCTGAAGATAGGTCCCGAAGTGGTGAACTGGATTAGGAACTGGTTGACGGACAGACGACAGAGGGTGGTGGTAAATGGAGTTCGCTCGGAGGAGGGAAAAGTGAGTAGTGGAGTGTCTCAGGGATCGGTGCTGGGGCCGATTCTGTTCAATATATTTGTGAGTGACATTGCCGTAGGGTTAG
Organism: Microcaecilia unicolor; assembly: GCF_901765095.1. Classification (NCBI taxonomy): domain Eukaryota; kingdom Metazoa; phylum Chordata; class Amphibia; order Gymnophiona; family Siphonopidae; genus Microcaecilia; species Microcaecilia unicolor. The sequence goes on along the minus strand of NC_044032.1, from coordinate 20,780,525 downwards.
AAAGTAAAGTTTGCCTATTTGCGGATGATACTAAGATTTGCAACAGAGTGGACACCCGGGAGGGAGTGGAAAGCATGAAAAAGGACCCGAGGAAGCTAGAAGAATGGTCTAAGGTTTGACAATTAAAATTCAATGCAAAGTGATGCACTTAGGGAGTAGAAACCCAAGAGAGACTTATGTGTTAGGCGGGGAGAGTCTGATAGGTACTGAGGGGGAGAGGGATCTTGGGGTGATAGTATCCGAGGATCTGAAGGCGACGAAACAGTGTGACAAGACGGTGGCCGTAGCGAGAAGGTTGCTAGGCTGTATAGAGAGAGGTGTGATCAGCAGAAGAAAGGAAGTGTTGATGCCCCTGTACAAGTCGTTAGTCAGACCCCACCTGGAGTATTGTGTTCAGTTTTGGAGGCCGTACCTTGCGAAGGATGTTAAAAAAATGGAAGCGGTGCAAAGAAAAGCTACGAGAATGGTACAGGATTTGCGTTCCAAGACGTATGAAGAGAGACTTGCTGACCTGAACATGTATACCCTGGAGGAAAGGAGGAACAGGGGTGATATGATACAGACGTTCAAATATTTGAAAGATATTAATCTGCAAACAAATCTTTTCCGGAGATGGGAAGGCGGTAGAACGAGAGGACATGAAATGAGATTGAAGGGGGGCAGCCTCAGGAAAGATGTCAGGAAGTATTTTTTCACAGAGAGGGTGGTGGATGCTTGGAATGCCCTCCCGCGGGAGGTGGTGGAGATGAAAACGGTAACGGAATTCAAACATGCGTGGGATATGCATAAGGGAATCCTGTGCAGAAGGAATGGATCCTCAGAAACTTAGCCGAAATTGGGTGGCGGAGCAGGTGGGGGGAAGAGGGGTGGGTGGTTGGGAGGCGAGGATAGTGGAGGGCAGACGTATATGGTCTGTGCCAGAGCCGGTGATGGGAGGTGGGACTGGTGGTTGGGAGGCGGGAAGTACTGCTGGGCAGACTTGTACGGTCTGTGCCCTGAATAAGGCAGGTACAAATCAAGGTAAGGTATACACATATGTTTGTCTTGTTGGGCAGACTGGATGGACCGTGCAGGTCTTTTTCTGCCGTCATCTACTATGTTACTATGTTACTTTGACTGCTGTGACTCATTTGGAGGGAGTTTGAGGAGCTCTGTTTTTCATCTAAACTACTCTTTTTTTCTGACTCAATGCCGCATACTAAGAGAAAAGGGACGGTAAAAGGTCAACTGCCGCTGACCAGAACTTCGTCCCCGATCCAACAAACTGTCCCTAAAATCGAGTGTAATACCGGAAGACTGGAGGGTAGCCAATGTTACTCCGATTTTTAAGAAGGGTTCCAGAGGAGATCCGGGAAATTATAGACCGGTGAGTCTGACGTCGGTGCCGGGCAAGATGGTGGAGGCTATTATTAAGAATAAAATTGCAGAGCATATACAAAAACATGGACTGATGAGACAAAGTCAGCACGGATTTAGTGAAGGGAAGTCTTGCCTCACCAATCTAATGCATTTTTTTGAGGGGGTAAGCAAACATGTGGACAATGGGGAGCCGGTTGATATTGTATATCTGGATTTTCAGAAGGCGTTTGACAAAGTGCCGCACGAAAGACTCCTGAAGAAATTGCAGAGTCATGGAATCGGAGGTAGGGTATTATTATGGATTAAGAACTGGTTGAAAGATAGGAAGCAGAGAGTAGGATTGCGTGGCCAGTATTCTCAGTGGAGGAGGGTAGTTAGTGGGGTCCCGCAGGGGTCTGTGCTGGGTCCGTTGCTTTTTAATGTATTTATAAATGACCTAGAGATGGGAATAACTAGTGAGGTAATTAAATTCGCCGATGACACAAAATTATTCAGGGTCGTCAAGTCGCAGGAGGAATGTGAACGATTACAGGAGGACCTTGCGAGACTGGGAGAATGGGCGTGCAAGTGGCAGATGAAGTTCAATGTTGACAAGTGCAAAGTGATGCATGTGGGTAAGAGGAACCCGAATTATAGCTACGTCTTGCAAGGTTCCGCGTTAGGAGTTACGGATCAAGAAAGGGATCTGGGTGTCGTCGTCGATGATACGCTGAAACCTTCTGCTCAGTGTGCTGCTGCGGCTAGGAAAGCGAATAGAATGTTGGGTGTTATTAAGAAGGGTATGGAGTCCAGGTGTGCGGATGTTATAATGCCGTTGTATCGCTCCATGGTGCGACCGCACCTGGAGTATTGTGTTCAGTACTGGTCTCCGTATCTCAAAAAAGATATAGTAGAATTGGAAAAGGTACAGCGAAGGGCGACGAAAATGATAGTGGGGATGGGACGACTTTCCTATGAAGAGAGGCTGAGAAGGCTAGGGCTTTTCAGCTTGGAGAAGAGACGGCTGAGGGGAGATATGATAGAAGTGTATAAAATAATGAGTGGAATGGATCGGGTGGATGTGAAGCGACTGTTCACGCTATCCAAAAATACTAGGACTAGAGGGCATGAGTTGAAGCTACAGTGTGGTAAATTTAAAACGAATCGGAGAAAATTTTTCTTCACCCAACGTGTAATTAGACTCTGGAATTCATTGCCGGAGAACGTGGTACGGGCGGTTAGCTTGACGGAGTTTAAAAAGGGGTTAGATAGATTCCTAAAGGACAAGTCCATAGACCGCTATTAAATGGACTGGAAAAATTCCTCATTTTTAGGTACAACTTGTCTGGAATGTTTTTACGTTTGGGGAGCGTGCCAGGTGCCCTTGACCTGGATTGGCCACTGTCGGTGACAGGATGCTGGGCTAGATGGACCTTTGGTCTTTCCCAGTATGGCACTACTTATGTACTTATGTACTTATGTACTTATGTACTTATGTACTTATGTACTTATGTACTTATGTACTTATGTACTTGATACACAACAAGTCTTCCATCAGAAGCCGGTTTGTTGAGCCCTGCTGTTAGAGCCGACGGAGGAGCATCAGCACTACTGGGGATTGAAACATCACGATCTCCTCCGGATCTTAATCCACCACCATGTCCTGCGGGGAACCTGAGGGGTTTAGAGGAAGGCCTAGTCAAATCGGAAGTCGGTATCGTCGAAGCCTTGAGCGGCATTACTCTACCCCAGGCCGCAGACGAAGTGACCCTGGAGCACAAAACTCCCTTGGTGCCAACTTTAGAAACTATTTGGGGAGCGATACAAGAATTATCTACAATAGTTACAAAAGCTGCCCGAGACACATCTCTTCTTGCAAGTAAAGTTGAAACTTTAACTTTATCTATTGATAATGTAAAACAAGAATCACTTAACCAAATTTCTCAATTGCAATCTGAGGTCTTAAATATAAGAACTACTACTGAACTTTTGGTTAAGGATAAACTTTTGTCATCACGTAAAATAGAACAAATACAAAATTTAATCGACGGTTAAATTTGAGACTGCTGAATTTTCCGATGTCGGAAGGAATGAATGCGTCAGATTTCTTCAAAAAATATTTAACAGAGATTCTTCGATTCCCTTCCGAGGCTATTCCTCCATTAAACAAAGTTTATTACCTTCCTCAAATACCTCAACCTGGAGCGGGATTCGAGATTCCAGAACGTTTGCCTTTAGAAAATGTTCCTGAATTAGGAGTTCATGATATTACTGTTTTACTTCAACAATTAATATCAGAAGTCAAACTACGACAAACCTTAATTGTATCATTTGTCTTTGAGCAAGACTTAAATGCAGTATTAAAGCTGTATTTTAAGAACTCGACAAAGATTTTCTGTGGTTCTAGAATATGGATATATCCAGACGTTACAAAGACAACACAAGATAGAAGGAAAAAATTTCTAGCTCTCAGAGAAGAGACTAATAATATTAATATTGTCATATTTTCAAAGCACTTAGCCTTAGGCGATGTGCTTTGAAAATATGCTAAGGCACTTGGAGCAGCATTTTTATTAGCTTGTCCGTGTACATGCCTTATAAGATACGTGGGTAACAAATATGTATTTTTTGAACCAGAACAACTTTGAACTTTTTTGGAAACGAAAAGAATAACCAAATAGACTCTAAGTTTAAAGAGCTATGGAGATAAGGGACAGCCTTGCCTAGTACCTCGTTTAAGAATAATTTTATTTGACAATGAATTATTACTTTAGCAATAGGGCTGGCATAAGTCGTTCAAATTTTATTTAGAAAATCTGGGGGACACCCAAACCAGTTCAGGGTAGTAAACAAGTTATCCCATTCTACCCTGTCAAAGGCCTTCTCTGCGTCCAGAGATAAAACCACAAGAGGTTCCTGAAGAGAGCCAGACATGTGGGAATTATGAAGTAACAAACGTGAGTTATCACTGATAAGCCTACCCGGCATAAATCCAACTTGGTTAGGATGAATAATTTTTGAGATAATTTGTTTGATTCTATTTGCTAAAATTTTAGCAAAACGTTTGTAATCAACATTTAGCAAAGAGATAGGTCGATAATTAGAAACTAGCAATGGGTCTTTGTTAGGTTTCGGAATAACAGTGATAGTTGCTTCAGAGAACAAACTATGAGCCACATTCTCTGGAGCTAAAGAATTATAAAGAGGGAGAAGGACATGCATAAGATCAGACTTAAAAAGTTTATAAAATTCTAATGGAATCCTGTCAAGCCCAGGGGCTTTCTTCTGAGGGGAGTCCCAAATTGCATGATGGAGCTCTTTCTCCGTGATCTGTTTCTCAAGAAACTCTAAATCGTTGCCTTCCCAATTTGGTCCCTTCAGTGTAGATAAAAATTGGTTCACATTACTATGAGTGTTAAGAGATTCCGATTGATATAGAGTAGAATAGAAATCATAGAAAAGCTTTGGCGATATCATCTTTCGACATACAGATTGTTTGATGGGACAACTTAATAGCAGGAATTTGAGTTTTGAGGCGTTTTCTTTTAAGCAGTGCACTGCTTTTATCTTTCTCAGCATAATATTTAGAGTGCAGGTCAAAAATTTGCTGACCTGCTTTGAGGCTGAGCAATTTGTTAAGTTTGTATTTCAAGTTATAGATGGAAGTTAATAAAAGTGGGAACCCTGACTTTATATAATTGGCGTCAGTAGTTTTGATTTGTGATTCTAACTCAGAAATTTGCATTTTCTCTTTTTTTAGCCTTGTAAGACGCTAAAGAGATAAGCTCCTCACCCCTCAGGGCAGCTTTAAAGGCTTCCCATACTGTGATGGGATGTATTGAAGGAGCAATATTATTGTGGAAAAATTCTTTAATAAATGATTTAATTTTTGTGAGCGCTTCCTCATCACTGACGGGACCGAGGGGCAACCTCCACAGTGGAGATTTTCCGGGAAAACAAGCAGACCAATTAAGGGCCAAGGAGACTGGGGCATGATCAGATACTACAATAGGCGAAATAAAGGAAGTTTTAATTGTCTCCATTAAATAGCTGGATATTAAAAAAATAGTCCAACCTAGAGAAGCTTTTATGCGGACCAGAAAAAAAAGGATACTCTTTTGAAGATGGGTTACACAGAGGGGCATAATCGAACGGCGCCGGCCATCTCCGGGGCCGGCTCCATAAATGGGCGGAGCCAACTGTATTTTCGAAAAAGATGGCTGCCCATCTTTTCTTTCGATAATACAGTTGGAGCCAGCTAAATCTCAACATTTAGGTCAAATGTTGAGATCGCTGGGTTTAGAGATAGCCGGCTTCGGCTTTCAGCCATAATGGAAACCAGGCCCAGCCATCTCAAACCCGGTGAAATGCAAGGTATTTGGTCGTGGGAGGAGCCAGCATTTGTAGTGCACTGGTCCCCCTGACATGCCAAGACACCAACCGGGCACCCTAAAAAATAAAATAAAAATTGCTCCCAGGTGCATAGCTCCCTTCCCTTGGGTGCTGACCCCAAATCCCCCCAAAACCCACTCCCCACAACTCTAGACCAATACCATAGCCCTAAGGGGTGAAGGGGGGCACCTACATGTGGGTACAGTGGGTTTTGGGGGGGTTGGAGGGCTCCCATTTACTACCACAAGTGTAACAGGTAGGGGGGGATGGGCCTGGCTCCATCTGCCTGAAGTGCACTGCTCCAGGTACCTGCATACTGCTGTCAGGGAGCTGGATATGACATTTGAGGCTGGCATAGAGGCTGGTAAAAAAATGTGTAAAAAAATTTTTTTGGGGTGGGAATGGGTTGGTGACTGCTGGGGGAGTAAGGGGAGGTGATCCCCGATTCCCTCCGGTGGTCATCTGGTCCATTGGGGCACTTTTTTGAGGCTTGGTCGTAAATATAAATGGACCAAGTGAAGCCGGCGAAATGCTCATCACAGCCGGCCATATTTTTTCCACTATCGGGCGAAGCTGGCCATCTCGTAACCAAGCCCCCGTCCCACCCCCGTCCTGCCTTTTGTACACTGCTGAAACACCCCCTTGAAGTTTCGCCGGCTCCGCAACGGAAAGCAGTTGGCACCGGCCAAAATCGGCTTTCGATTATACCGATTTGGCCGGGTTCAGGAGATGGCCGGCCATCTCCCGATTTGTGTCGGAAGATGGTCAGCGATCTCTTTCGAAAATAAGCTGGATAGTAACATAGTAGATGACGGCAGAGAAAGACCTGCACGGTCCATCCAGTCTGCCCAACAAGATAAACTCATACGTGCTGTATCAGCTGATTTTCCCCAGAGATTTTCTCTCCTTCTTCACCCACTTCCAATGCGGGGATAGTTGGCGTCTCCACACCCGTAGCAGCGCCCGCACCAGGAAACCTTGTCGACGATCAAGCGTCCTGCGTCTCCTGAGTTGCTATTGGGGTTACCGCTGGCATTAGGGGAGGATTACGCTCTTCGGGACTCAAAGATGTTTCAGCTTCAAGCCGCGAGGATGAGAGACCTCTCTCCAAACTCAGCGGCAGCGAAGAAAAAGTTCCCATCTTAGCACCCGATACTATGAAGCGGTCCAGTGTTCCCAACGATGGCAAGGGTAGCACCGCAGGGCTAGTGCGTTGCCTACCTCTTCTTTTGGGCATCAGGAAATTAGTTTTTTCCGATCAGAAAAGAGGTAAGTCAGGAGCTGCTTCGCTCACGTCTTAGTCGGCCGCCATCTTGCCTCCCCGACTTGTTGTTCACTAGGTTTAAAAGAGAATCACTAATCACTCTCTTCCTTCTTCCCTCTTCCCTTCCTTGATCGCTACACATCACTAACTGTATCTGATATCCTGATATGACAATGTTTAAGAAATCTATGTAAGCCACATTGAGCCTGCAAATAGGTGGGGGAATGTGGGATACAAATGCAATAACTAATAATAATAATAACTTAAACTTAAGTGAAACCTTTAAAGAGGGTGGAGAGGGTAAAATATGGAATGAGAGCTTGTCAACATGCCATAAAATTCAGCCTTTGCCAAGGTCAAGAGGGAAGAAAAGGGAAAAGTTATTTCCTGGAGTAACATTTCTACTCATTGAACCATGTCCTATAAGCTCAAGAAATGGCAAAAGTAACTATTTTTCCTTGATACTTTTCCTCCAGTAAAGAGGTTTTGTTTTAGAAACGTGGTGTCCTGTCTTTATCTTAATTAAAGTCTTATGTACCATAAAAATTATCCACAAAGCACTTTCTAAGTGGTTTACAAAATAACATCCATAATCCAAGCCACATTATTAAACAACCTAAAAACAAAAGACAATGACCCCCCCCCCCCCAATTCCCAAACGCCATCCCCTGCACAGAACCTCCCCTTATGCTTCAACCACAGGGGTTATAACGAGGACTTTACCAATTTGCTTCTTCCTTTATACTTTCCTCTTGTAGAAATCTTAAAATATGAGCAGCAGGCCAGGGGTCACGAGGGGAGAAAGAGGGGCAAAGGATTTTAAAATGTTTTCCCCGTAGTTGTCAGAGTTACTAGGTGAAAAGATAACCAGCTATGGGAGACAGGCATAGCAGAACCAGTTAGCACCGAAGCAGGGGTAGAGTGGGATATAGGGTCAATTTTCACTGGGGTGTGAGGCAGCTCTAGAGCGGTACAGAAAGAGGAATTTGAATTAGTCATGCCAAGGCCAACTAGTCAGGGGCTGGTGTAAAAGAGACAACATTAGAAGTGTTAGAGGCAGAAAGAGGTATTGTATTCAAGATGGAGAACAGTTTGTGAGGCTCTCTAGTAGATCCTGCAATGATTACTCTTGCTGGAATCAGGGGCGTAGCCAGACCTCGCTGGAGGAGGGGCCAGAGCCCGAGGTAGGGGGGCACATTTTGGTGGCTGCTCCGCCGCTCCCCACCCACTTCTGCAGCAAATACCTTGACTGGTGGGGTCCCCAACCCCCACCAACTGAAACCTCGTCCAGCGCCGGTCTCTGGACATGAGGGGACGAGGGACCAGGACAGGCAATGCGGCAGTGCCGGAGAATGGCGCTGGACAAGGCTTCAGCTGGCAGGGGTTTGGGACCCCTACCTGCAAAACCAGGGGCTCAGAGGAAATTTGAGGGGGGCCCAGGCCCCCATGGTCCCACGTAGCTACGCCACTGGCTAGAATTCTGTGCAAATGTGGAGCATAGAATTTGCGCAGAATTCCCTAGTCACGCAGAATTCAACAGTTTTGCACAGAATCTGCACTGAGGGGAGCTATCTAGCTGGCTGGCTGGTCCCCCTCCCCCCCGCCACCCCTCACCCGAGCCTATGGTGCTGGCCGGCTGGTTTTCCCCACCACCCCTGGTCCTACCTGAGCATTCCCTGGTGGTCTAGTGACCTCTTTAGGGGCAGGAAAGGGCCTCACGCTTTCCTGCCTACTGCTGCCGCTCTCTGCCTGGGGCCACTGCTTCTTCAAAATGGCCACCAAGACTTCAAGCAGTAATCTCATGAGACTGCTGCAGGAAGTCTCAGTGGCCATTTGGAAAAAGCGGCAGGTTCTTTCCTGCCCCAAAGAGGTGATCTCGATGCAGCTCTTTTTCCTCCTACTTCATGGGTGAGTGCGGGGGCAGCTGAAAAAAAAAATTATGGATGGCGTGTGGAGGGAGGGAGGGGCTGTAAAACAAGGTGCATGCTGTGGAGGGAGGGAGAGAAGGAGGGGGCTGTAAAAAGATGGATGCTGTGGAGGAAAAGATGGAGCGAGGGGCCTGTATAGAAAGGTAGATGCTGTGGTTGAGTGTAGGGAGGGAAAGAGGGAGGAACAGTGCAGTAGCGAGGGCGGCTGACACCCGGGGCCGGTCGTCATGGCGCACCCCCCTCCCTCGGCGCGCACCCTTCCCCCCCCCCCCCCCCCCCCGGAGCGCATTCTTACTTGCCTTGGGAGCGAGGGACGGGCAAGAGGGCCGATCCGCCCCGTGCACGTCGCTGGGAGTTGCGTCAGCTCCGCTGATTCCCTCCTCTCTCTGCCCCGGAACAGGAAGTAACCTGCAGCAGAGCCAACACCCCCCCCCCCCCAGCGGCGTGCACCTGGGGCGGACCGCCCCACCACTCCCCTTCCTATGCCACTGGAGAGGAAGCTGTAAAAAAAGGTAGAGGGAGGGGGCTGTAAAAAGGTGGATACTGTGGAGGAAAAGATGGAGGGAGGGGCCTGTATTGAAAGGTAGATGCTGTGGTTGAGTGTAGGGAAGGAGGTAGGGATGGAGTTCTAAAAAAAAGGAGGGGGCTGTAAAAAAGGAGGAGGGAGCTGTAAAAATGGTAGATGCTGTGGGTGGGTGCAGGGAGGGAAAGAGGGAGGAACAGTGCAGTAGCGAGGGCGGCTGACACCCGGGGCCGGTCGCCGCGGCGCACCCCCCCCCTCCCGGGTGCAGCATGGCGCACCCCCCTCGGCGCGCACCCTCCCCTCCCCGGAGTGCATTCTTACTTGCCTTGGGAGCGAGGGACGGGCAAGAGGGCCGATCCGACCCGTGCACGTCGCTGGGAGTTGCGTCGGCTCCGCTGGTTCCCTCCTGTTCCGGGGCAGAGGGAGCAGGGACCCAGCAGAGCCAACACCCCCCCCCCCCCCCAGCGGCGTGCACCTGGGGCGGACCGCCCCACCGCCCCCCTTCCTACGCCACTGGAGAGGAAGCTGTAAAAAGGTGGATACTGTGGGTGGCTGCAGGGAGGGATGGAGGGGGCTGTACATTGGATGCTGTGAGTGGGTGGGGAGAGATAGAGGGAGGGGGTAAAAAAAGGTGGATGCTGTGGGGGCTGGGAAAATACGGATGATATCTGTGTACAGACAGGGGGCTGTAATATTGGTTAAATTATGACAAACTTGCAGAATTTGTACATTTTGTGTGAAAAATTTTACATTTTTATGGCGCAGAATTCCAGCAGGAGTAAATGGTCTCTGAAAAAATAGGAGTGTTTAGCAGAGTGAAAAGAGAATCTATAATCGTGGTAAATAGCACGAAAAGACGAGGGGGGATGGTTTTTCCACCAGAGAGGCTCAGTGCTGCAGACTTGCTGTTTAAGAAGCCACCCTTATGTTGACAAATGGCCTGGAGGCTGATTGGAGCCAGTTTGGGAAGGATACTGGAGAAAGAGACTTGTAGACAGGGCCGCAGAGAGACTGAGCCGAGCTCAGGGCAAGGCCGTGCCCCCCCCCCCCACACACACACATACAGGATTGCCCCACCCCCCAATTGCTACTGCTGTTGCCTCCCTCTCCTGCTCCCAGGCCCCCAGCGCTGCAGTCCCCAGTCTCCACCTACCTATCCTCAGCTCCCTTCTGTCTACCACCCGGCCCCGTGCATTTCAATTTTAAAAAATCTCTAAATCGGCAGTGCAGCGCCACCATGCAGTGCCTTCTGTGCGAAAGCGGCAGATCGCCTCGGGTGGGAAGTGAGGGAAGGCCCACCCGAAGCGATTTCCCCCTTTCACACAGAAGGCGCTGCGCTGCTGCTTTAGAGATTTTTTTTAAGTGCAGGGGGTCAGATGACAGACAGAAGGGAGCTGAGGGTAGGCAGGTGGAGACGGGAGTGCGGCACCGGAGACCTAGGAGCAGGAGAGGGTGAGAGACCCTGGCGCCGGGCCCTCCTTGGAGGCCCAGGCCAGGGGAATTTTCCCCCCCCCCCCCCTCTCGGCGGCCCTGCTTGTAGGGAGGATAGGGTGGAATTCAAAGAAGAGAAAGCTGGGGAACCAGAGATGTGTTGAACTAGGTTATCAGGGTTAATTCCAGAAAGAAGATGAAAGGGAGTGGCCAAGGGCAGGGAAAGCAAGAGGAAGGCCAATGAGTGAGAACATGAGTTACAGATGATTGGACCAAGGCACGAGTAAAGAAGAGATAATGGATGTGTAACCACGGTTGCCAGATGGGCGGTTTTCCCGCCCAATTGGGCGGTTTTCCGCAACCCGCCGCGGGCAAAAGGGTTGCGGTTTTTTGGGCTCGTTTTGTTTTTTCTGTGCGGGTTTTGGGGCGGTTTTTCGGCCGGCGGGGGTGGGGCTAATGGCGTCAGAGGCGGGGTTTGTGATGTTTTGGGTGGGGTTTGCTGCCGTATTGGGCGGGGCGATGATGGTGGGGGCGGGGCTGGTGACGGCGGGAGCGGGGTGATGATGGAAGGGGTGGGGCTGATGACGGCGGGGCGGGGGTGATGACGGAAGGGGCGGGGTTGATGACGGCAGGGGTGGGGTTTGTGTGGTTTTTGGGCGGGTTTTTGACGGTTTTGTGTGGGAATTTTTTTTTTTATCTGACAACCCTGTGTGTAACCCCTGGCTTCCTATTATATCCTATGGCAGTTTATGCTTGTAGGAGGTAGGCCAGAAGACACATTCGGATATGGGAGCTTGAAAAAAATGAGCAAGTAATTCCTCCTTTACCTGGAAAGCCAAGGTTCTTGGACATTGAACCACTGGAACAAAACAGATTAGCAGGGGCGGACTGAGGGTTGTCTGGGTCCCCCGTCCATCCGCTGCCCGACACCCTCCTACCGCTGCATTGCTACCGCCTTAGTTGACGCCCCTGCTGCCTCGGTCCTACCTGAAGGGTCCTGGTGATCTAGTGGGTCTTGACCGTCTCACGAGACTTCCGCTGGGAGTCTCGGCAGCCATTTTTAAAGTACGGTGGAGCCAGACAGAGGGGAAAGTGGCAGCACAATGGACAGGAAAGAACATGTCCCCCCCCCCCCCCTGCATAGGCCACTAGATCACCAGCAGCACGCCTTTAAAGGTAAGACTGGGGAGGGCTGTAGTGTGCGATGGGCATCCAGGCAGAGCCTCTGGGCCCTCGGGCATTGCCCGGTTGCCTGAATGAACAGTCCACCCCTGCAGATTAGTACAACAGGATTTACTGATACACTCCTCAAGCAGTCTCAAACAAAACAAAACAAAAACAGACAGGAAAGTATATAATCCTCAACAAATAACTTTACTGGGAAGTACCGGGTTTAATTCAAAGAACAGAAACAACAGGCAATAAAGGAACTATTCAAAAGCAAGCAAGCATGTCGATATCAAATAAATTTATAAACAGAAATCTGAGATTTCAGACCGTTTTTTTGCTAGCCTGCAAGGTCGGACACGAAATGTGTTGGGGCCCAATGGAGCTCTTGATGCTTTCCAATAAGTTTCCAAAAGATATGATAAACTTCTCAGTCTTTTATTGGAGTTGGAAAAATGTGTCCCTTCTGTGTTAAATCAGATCAGAACTAAAACACTTTATTTCACATACAGGTCCCCTCTAAGATGTGTTGCTGGTTGTTCCCCAGAGCTACCTTGTATAATATTAGAAGGGGAGAATATGATTAAATAATAAGCTTCCGTCATTCTCCAAGATAAGAACTTAAGAATAGCCATACTGGGTCAGACCAATGGTCCATTTAGCCCAGTATCCTGCTTCCAACAGTGGCCAATCCAGGTCACAAGTACCTTTTTTAAATTCCGCTAAGCTAACCGCCTTTACCACATTCTCTGGTAACGAATTCCAGAGTTTAATTACACGTTGAGTGAAGAAAACTTTTCTCTGATTCGTTTTAAATTTATTACATTGTAGCTTCATCTCATGCCCCCTAGTCCTAGTATTTTTGGAAAGCGTGAACAGACGCTTCACATCCACCCGTTCAACTCCACTCACTATTTTATAGATCAAAGGGGACAAAGGGGAACCGGTTGATATTGTGTATCTGGATTTTCAAAAGGCGTTTGACAAGGTACCTCATGAAAGGCTACAGAGGAAATTGGAGGGTCATGGGATAGGAGGAAATGTCCTATTGTGGATTAAAAACTGGTTGAAGGATAGGAAACAGAGAGTGGGGTTAAATGGGCAGTATTCACAATGGAGAAGGGTAGTTAGTGGGGTTCCTCAGGGGTCTGTGCTAGGACCGCTGCTTTTTAATATATTTATAAATGATTTAGAGATGAGAGTAACTAGCGAGGTAATTAAATTTGCTCATGACACAAAGTTATTCCAAGTTGTTAAATCGCGACAGGATTGTGAAAAATTACAAGAGGACTTTACGAGACTGGGAGACTGGGCGGCAAAATGGCAGATGACGTTTAATATGAGCAAGTGCAAGGTGATTCATGTGGGAAAAAAGAACCTGAATTATAGCTACGTCATGCAAGGTTCCACGTTAGGAGTTACGGACCAAGAAAGGGATCTGGGTTTCGTCGTCGATAATACACTGAAACCTTCTGCTCAGTGTGCTGCTGCGGCTAGGAAAGCGAATAGAATGTTGGGTATTATTAGGAAAGGTATGGAAAACAGGTGTGAGGATGTTATAATGCCGTTGTATCGCTCCATGGTGCGACCGCACCTTGAGTATTGTGTTCAGTTCTGGTCGCCGCATCTCAAGAAAGATATAGTAGAATTGGAAAAGGTGCAGCGAAGGGCGACTAAAATGATAGCGGGGATGGGACAACTTCCCTATGAAGAAAGATTAAGGAGGTTAGGGCTATTCAGCTTGGAGAAGAGACGGCTGAGGGGAGACATGATAGAGATATATAAAATAATGAGTGGAGTGGAACAGGTGGATGTGAAGCGTCTGTTCACACTTTCCAAAAATACTAGGACTAGGGGGCATGCGATGAAACTACAGTGTAGTAAATTTAAAACAAATCGGAGAAAATTTTTCTTCACCCAATGTATAATTAAACTCTGGAATTCGTTGCTGGAGAAAGTGGTGAAGGCGGTTAGCTTAGCAGAGTTTAAAAAGGGGTTGGACGGTTTTTCTAAAGCACAAGTCCATAAACCGCTACTAAATGGACTTGGGAAAAATCCACAATTCCGGGAATAACATGTATAGAATGTTTGTACGTTGGGAAGCTTGCCAGGTGCCCTTGGCCTGGATTGGCCGCTGTCATGGACAGGATGTTGGGCTCGATGGCATTACTTATGTACTTATGTACTCTATCATATCTCCCCTCAGCCGCCTTTTCTCCAAGCTGAAGAGCCCTAGCCGCTTTAGCCTTTCCTCATAGGGAAGTTATCCCATCCCCTTTATTATTTTTGTCGCCCTTCTCTGCACCTTTTCTAATTCCACTCTATCTTTTTTGAGATGCGGTGACCAGAATTGAACACAATATTCGAGATGCGGTCGCACCATGGAACGATACAAAGGCATTATAACATCCTCATGTTTGTTTTCCATTCCTTTCCTAATAATATCTCAAATAATACTGAAATGATTGTCCAAACAGACTTATCTTAATCAATCCATCAGAGGGGGACATTCAAAGAAAAATGGACCCAACGATCCTCATTTCACTTCTTCTTCAGGAGTCCAGTAGTTATTGTAATCTGCTTACACAGCCCCTTGCCAATACAATCCAAAATCACGTGACAAGAAAGCAGCAGTGTCTACTGAGCAAGTTTAAGAGTGTTCTGCATGTCCCTGATGCAGTATAACGAAATGCTGGCCACCGTCGGCTGCGGACAGTTCTGCTGAGAAGGGTGATTAAGTTCACGGGCTGAGCAGAGATGGAGAAGTTAAGTACATTTGTTTTTGATAAGATCCAGCAATTATTTATTTTATGATAATTCCAAGGAACATATATTTAGAGATTGCAATAAGAATCTATCGTGACAAAGCTAGTACTCGGGGCTCCACAGAGAAACAGCTAATCCCTGAACTACGGTTCCCAGAAGCCCTTGCAAGCAGGACAGAGGAGGGTAGCCCCAAAAGGATGGAACGGATTTCCAACCCCAGCAGGGGGAGCAGTGGCTCAGTGCTAGGGGAGCCAGTTACTCCCTTCCCCACTAGAGGGAGAAGGGGAGGTGTAGCTCAGTCCCTTAGCTGCATGCCGGTATATTAGAGGAAGGAGAGATTTCTGGGTGGCTCCTAGCCACCAGGAGGGAGAGGAAACTGATTGAGAGAGAAGCTGCCATGGAGTAGGTGGAGGATAGAAAGGGCCTGCCACTGGAGCGTCCGGGGGGGGGGGGGGGGGGGGGGAGGATAGAGCAAGCTGCCATGGAGTGTGAGAATGTAAAGGTAGCCCTGTCCAGCACATGAAGGCAGTGTGAGAGGCCACAGGGGTGTGTGTGGTGCTGTGAGGTAGGAGGAAAGCTGCCAGCCCTGTTTGGTACAGGGTCCTCCTGGGTGCTGTGAAGAGGACAGGGGCATTAAGTAGTGGTTTCCTTTGAAGAGACTGTTTGTGAAAGGGTTGAATTATTGGGATGTATAGAACAGCAGGCTGAACTTTGACTGAGCCCTGAGGGAGAGGGGAGGTAGTGCAACGGAAGTGGGCCTGAACTGTTAAGGAACTGAATGTTGGCTGGAGTTTGGAACCCGGCCTGAACCCTGTTTGTGAACTGCATTTTAATTTTGAGAGTAAATTACTGAATTGAGAATAAATCACTTTGGTCTTAAGTCCTTATGGCAGTCTGATTCTTTGCTGGAAACCTGTGAGCCTAACAGGGCTGCCGGCCTCAACCCAGAGTGGAGGAAGCGGGGACCACTTTACAACTATCATAAATAACTCAAGAGGTTTTTTTATGCCAATGATTACACTAAGCTGTACTTATGACTTAGAATATAAGGTCGGAGCTTGCTGAGGCTTTTTCCTCTTTGTGTTTTGTACATATATCTTAAGGTTATCAATAGAAATCAAACAAAATAAAACATGGAAAAGAAAATAAGATGATACCTTTTTTATTGGACATAACTTAATACATTTCTTGATTAGCTTTCGAAGGTCGCCCTTCTTCCTCAGATCGGAAATAAGCAAATGTGCTAGCTGACAGTGTATATAAGTGAAAACATTCAAGCATTACTATGACAGTCTGACAGGGTGGGAGGATGGGGGTGGGTCGGAGGTATGCATGGGGACATCAAAGCATATCATTGATATTCTAACAGGATGGGTGTGGATAGGTGAGGGGTGGGGTGATCAACAGAGACATACAGCTTTATGGTTTATAATGGGCTAGGAACCCCAGGTCCTTGTTAAGTCCTTTCTGTTGGGTGTTAAAATATTCAATCATTCTGACTTCAAAGGTCTTACGTCTTTCTTCTATGTTTGTGCAGTGCTGCGTACGCCTTGTAGCGCTATAGAAATGCTAAATAGTAGTAGTAGTACTTGTGACCTGCATTGGCCACTGTTGGAAACAGGATGCTGGGCTTGATGGACCTTCGGTCTCTCCCAGTGTGGCAACACTTATATACTTATGTACTTGGGATTCTGAATGGAATCTTGCTACTCTTTGGGATTCTATATAGAATGTTGCTACACTTTGAAATTCTGCATGGAATCTTGTTATTCTTTAGAATTCTAGAATCTTGCTACTCTTTGGGGTTCTACATGGAATGTTGCTACTATTTGGGTTTCTGCCAGGTACTTGCCCCTACGTCTTGCCCCATCCTTGGCCACCTTTAAATCTAGACTGAAAGCCCACCTCTTTGACATTGCTTTTGACTCGTAACCACTTGTAACCACTCGCCTCCACCTACCCTCCTCTCTTCCTTCCCGTTCACATTAATTGATTTGATTTGCTTACTTTATTTATTTTTTGTCTATTAGATTGTAAGATCTTTGAGCAGGGACTGTCTTTCTTCTATGTTAGTGCAGCGCTGCGTACGCCTTGTAGCGCTATAGAAATGCTAAATAGTAGTAGTCTCTTGTAATCAGAGGTGATATTGTGATGTCATAATGCCTCAGGCCACCAATAAGAGCCAACCTCATCAGTGATGTCACAATGGCTTGATTGTCCTATACTTGGCTCACTTTTATTACATAGCTCTTTGAGCAGGGACTGTCTTTCTTCTATGTTTGTGCAGCGCTGCGTACGCCTTGTAGCGCTATAGAAATGCTAAATAGTAGTAGTAGTAGTCTCTTGTAATCAGAGGTGATATTGTGATGTCATAATGCCTCAGGCCACCAATAAGAGCCAACCTCATCAGTGATGTCACAATGGCTTGATTGTCCTATACTTGGCTCACTTTTATTACATAGCTCTTTGAGCAGGGACTGTCTTTCTTCTATGTTTGTGCAGCGCTGCGTACGCCTTGTAGCGCTATAGAAATGCTAAATAGTAGTAGTAGTAGTCTCTTGTAATCAGAGGTGATATTGTGATGTCATAATGCCTCAGGCCACCAATAAGAGCCAACCTCATCAGTGATGTCACAATGGCTTGATTGTCCTATACTTGGCTCACTTTTATTACATAGCTCTTTGAGCAGGGACTGTCTTTCTTCTATGTTTGTGCAGCGCTGCGTACGCCTTGTAGCGCTATAGAAATGCTAAATACTAGTAGTACCTACATCTTGACACCAAGTTACAGAATTGTCTCCATCTCCAAAGCCTCTTTTGCTTGCAGAGTCTTATCCTGTGAAAACGTTACATCTTCTTAATAGTTTAGCTTTTCACAGTTTGTCTTGCCCTGCTTGAATAAAGCACAGGACTTCTCCGTTGCTCGCATTTCGGTTTCCTACCCTTTGCTCTTGCAGCACTGTGTCTTTTCTTAGCAGACGTAGTTGCACCAGATGTTTCTTTTTCTTCCAGATGCTGAAATGACACAATTTCAACATGCTCTTGCTTTATCATCTCTGTTTTATTTTACAGTTATGTTAGAAGTGTGAGGGGACCACTGTATGGCAAATAAACCATCTGGGGTTGAATTTTAATGAAGACCAAGGGGAGCTACCTGGTAAAGGGGCCAAACTTTCCAGGCCAAATTCCATTGCAACCTTCCGTGTTCAAGCAATGCCATGCGTGAAGAGTTTCTGGGAAACATAAAGCCCACGTAGCAAAAATACACAAAGACCCCATCGGCCCTTTTACAGATGATTTCAGAGCCAAATATTATCTTACAAACTGAAATATATATTTTTCTGCTCTAAGAGGACTTGATCCCAACATGGCAGATGTTTACACTACTGTGTCACTGTTTCATGATTTGGTCCCTGGGGAACCCCCGGTTAATCTGGTTTTTTGAGATATGCACAATAAATATGCCTGCTAGAGAATGACATGCATAGAACAAGGCTGGCCGGGTGGTCCTTCAAGACCAAAACGAGAAACAATTTGCTACACAGAAGCCAGAAGGCACGACATCCACTTGACATCTTCCAATAAAATCCTTGTTCTCAGCAGAAAAGTGAAGCCCAGCTCATGAAATCATTCTAGGCTGCAACAGGATTAGAACAGTGGGAAAAAGAGTCCTAAAACGTTAACACAGAGCAGAGATGCATAACCTAGGTCCTGAAGATCTGAAAATAAGTCTGGTTTTAGGACATCCAAAATGAATATTCATCACACCTCTTTTTGGTCTGAGGAGCAGACCATTTGACATTTGCATCACTGGAGGGTCCCTTTACTAAGCTGCGCAGAAAAACGGCGTGTGCTGGTGTAGAAGTGTGTATTGGACGCACCTGCAAAAAAAAAGGCGTTTTCTTGCCGAAAATGGCCGTGTGGCAAAATAAAAAATCAGCGCGCATCCATTTTGGGGGCCTGAGACCTTACCGCCACCCGCTGACTTAGCGGTAAGGCCGCAACGTGTTAATTGGGCGCTAATCATCAGCGCACGTGCGCTGCCGATTACCGCCCGCTTAGCGCCACGCGGTAGAAAATAGAAATTATTTTCTGCTGTGCGTTTTGGACACGCCTACAAATTAGAATTACCACCAGGGGCGCGCAGTAGTTCTAATTTGACACGTGTTGGATGTTCGTAGGCGCCTGCGCATCGTACTAAAATTATCCCCTGATGATAAAAACGGAGAATAGAGAGAGGCACAAAAGTCCAAATTTCAGAAAAGAAGCAGCTAGTGGCTGTAAAATAAGGAGTTCATTTCGAAAGCAATCTTTTGTGAGGAGATGTATCAAACCGCACTATCACGCAGGTGTTTCAGTCATCACCCCTATGTTTCGGTAGCTAGACTGCCTGCATCAGAGGCACACTCAGTCCTTATAACAGGAACAAATGACTCATCTATCTATAAATAATAAAATCAATCAGAATATAATACAGTGCACTCCATTTAAGTGCACGTCGGATAAGCGCATGCTCTGTTTAACTGCATGCCGTACTTCGGTCCCCCGTTTTTGGCGCCATCAATTTCTATGGGGACAAACTTCAATTTAGCGCACCACTGATAAGTGCAAGATTCGCTTATATGCATAGTTTAAGACCGCTGCTCTGCAGGAAAGACTCCACATACACGTACGCACGGAATATGGAAGCTGATTGGCACGTGGCAAAGGGGCGGTAAATTTGAAATCTCGTTGGTTAACTGCCACAGGCAGAATAAGCGAAAGAATGTTGTTAGAGTGTACACTGGAGTTGCAGTTGTCGTCATCACGGAACTGTAAGACTTTAACACTGGCTGAACGAATAGAAGTTCTTAAAAAATTAGAAAACAAACAAAGTCAAGCATCTATTGCTAAAGAATATGCTGTCAATCCCAGTCAAATTTCACGTATCTTGAAGCAGAAAGATCAGCTTCTGGAAGACTGGCAAAACAATACAATTCCACACAGGAAACGAAAACAGGCGGGAAAAGCTGAGGATGTAGAAGATGCTCTTCGGTGGTTTTCTCAAGTCAGGAGCAGACAGTTTCCTCTCAGTGGTCCACTGCTTATGAAGAAAGCTAATCAGCTAGATGAAAGTCTTGGACTAACTGAATTCAAAGCCACTGTTGGATGGTTGGAAAGATGGAAGGAGAGGAACAACATAAAATTCAAGAAACAGCATGTGAAAAACAAGACGCTGATGACTTGGGTGCTGAAAATTGGTTGTTTCAGTTCTTCCTACCATCTTGAACAAGTTTGCACCTCGTGACATTTTCAATGCTGACGAAAATGGTCTCTACTGGCGAGCGATTTCTGATGGAACACTTGCATTCAAACAAGCTGAAACTACAGGAAGTAAAACGTTGAAGGACCTCCTTTGCTGCAATATGGATGGGAGTGAGAAGTTGGAACCCCTCGTCATTGGAAAGAGCAAACAGCCCTGTAGCTTCAAGAATGTTAAGCGACTTCCTGTGTCATACGAGGCTAAAGCAAATTCATGGATGACTGGGGAGATTTGGAAGCAGTGGCTAAAGAAGTTAGACACTAGAATGCGTACACAAAAGTGTCAGATTTTATTGCTTTGTGATAATTGTGCTGCATACAGGGATGATATTGTTGGATTATTTGTAGTAAATAATTAGCAGATTTTAGTACACACAGCTTCAGCTTTAGAAATGTTAATTTCTTTCTTCATCTCTCTCTCATTCACCCCTGAATAATTCACTGCTGAGTCACTTTAAAGTTGAAGTAACAAAACATCTGTTTACTCACAGTTTGTAGTTAGATTATAATCAGACAGGCTTATATATACATATTACTATACATTTGTATTATCAGCTCCTTCCATGTGCTTAGATGGTAATGGATGCTCACACCACCATAGATCCTCTCAGGTTAGGAGAGATCATGAGCTCCATGTGCTCCATGTGCTGCATGTGCTGCATCTAACCCCCACAGGAAGTTGCATAGCTGTGTGACCTCTCTAAGTAATTCACATCAGAGGTCACAGAGTAATCACAGAGAAATAATAGGTGACAGGCAATGCATGAAAAATCCAATTACATTCCAACAAACCCCTTCTCATGCATAACTGTCATGCAATTATTTATTCATACAAAGTCCAAGCTTTATACGCAGATTCACAAAATGTTCTCTGGGTAACGGTTTGGTCATGATGTCAGCTGTCATCTCACTGGTGTGACAATAGTGTAGACTGATGACCCCTTCTTTCGCCAACTCTCGCACGTTGTGGTATTTCGTTGCGATGTGCTTGGTACGTGACTGAACCTTGTCATTCTGTGACAGTCGGATGCAGCTCTGATTATCTTCCATTATCTGGATTGGTCTCTTTTCAGCTATTCCAAAATCCAGCATAAGTTTTTCAATCCACATCAGTTCTCTGCACGCTTCCGATACGGCCACGTATTCAGCTTCTGTAGAAGACAAACTCACAATACTTTGTTTATGACTGGCCCATGAAATTTGTACATTTCCATACATAAACACATATCCACTTGTGGATTTATAATTAGAATGATCCCCTGCCCAATCTGAATCACAGTAACATATTAGTTTTGGATTACTATTGGCTGAAATCTTTAATTTACAATCAATGGTACCCTTTAAATACCTTACCATCCTTTTAACTGCAGTCCAATCTGATTTGGTAGGTGAGCTGACCCTTCTGCTCAAAATTCCTACTGCATTTGCTATATCAGCCCTGTATGTGGTAGCTAGATATAAAAGCTTACCTATGGCTGATCTATATTGGATGTTATCTGGTAAAGGTTCTCTTACTGTTTCATCCTTCAGAAAATCAGTGATCATGGGAGTGCTTACAACTTGGGCATCTTGCATACCTAAACTTTCAATAAGCTCATTTATTTTCTGCTTCTGGCTTAGAAGATAAGAACCATCATTTTGTTTCTCAATTTCTATACCAAGATAGTATGACACATTACCAAGTTCTTTTATCTCAACATTGTGGTTTAAACACTTTACAATGTCCTTGTACTCTTGCTCACTTTCGCTTGCAATGAGCAGATCATCAACAAAAGCTAAAATGTATGCATATTGTCCATTTGTGCACCTAGTGTACAAGCATTTATCTGCTTCACCTTGCTTAAATCCTAAATTTGTCAATATTTCATGCAATTTTTCATTCCAACATTTTGCACTTTGCTTTAATCCATAAAGACCTTTGTTTAATTTACACACTAGGTGTCTTTGTTTTGTATTTATGAAACCTGTTGGCTGTTCCATGTACAAGTCTTCAGTTATATCTCCGTGAAGAAACGCTGTTTTCACATCAATGTGGTTGACTTGCATGCCTTTTGAGACTGCAATGCTCAGAAGTGTTCTTATTGTCGTGTGTTTCACTACAGGTGCAAACACTTCATCAAAATCTTCTCCATATTTTTGAAGATATCCCTTTGCCACTAATCTGGCTTTATACCTTTCCACTTTTCCTTGTGCATTCCTTTTTAACTTGAATACCCATTTGCATCCTATAGCTTTCTTGCCAGGAGGTAATTTTGTAAGAATCCAAGTATTATTTTTATCCAATGCATCAATTTCTTCTTGTGCAGCTTTATGCCATTCAGCAGCTTCTTCTGCTGACATTTTCTCAATCTCATCCCATGTTAAGGGCTCTTGAGCTTCTGCTGACTTTGTTAGGTAAGACAGTCTTGGGGGTGGAACACCTTTGTTTTCCCTGGATGAGCGTCTGACAACAGGTTGGTCCGACCTTTCTGCATCCTCTATATCTGAGAGTTCTTCTCCAATTGATTCCCCTTCTCCAACTGTACTGTCTTCTTCAATGATCCTTTCTGTGTCTGCTTCCTCTGCCTGTTCCTCGTTAGATACAGGTGAGTTGCTTTCAGACATCTGCCTTGGTATGGCATTTATATACACTGGCATGTCTATTATGGTTCTAGTTTCATATTCTGGATGATAAGGCTCATCTGGGATAATCCAGCCTTTATCAACCCTTTTGTTTTCATCAAAATATGTAACATGTCTTATGCCAACAATGCCAGTTTTCAGATTTAAAATTCTATATCCTTTGTGTCCTGGAGCATAGCCAACTAAAATGCCCCTTTCTGTTGTGGAATCCAGCTTATGCCTTCTTTGCTTTGGTATATGAGCATATGCTGTACTTCCAAATGTTCTTATATGTGACAGGTTTGGCTTCCTACCATGCCATGTCTCATGTGGTGTGCGCTCAGCGCCTTTAGTTGGCATTCTGTTTTGTAGGTACACTGCTGTGAGAATTGCTTCCCCCCATAGTCTTTTAGGGAGATTGCTATCTGACAGCATACATCTGGTCATTTCCACAAGTGACCTAAATTTTCTCTCTGCAACAGAATTTTGTTCTGGTGTATAAGCTACTGTTGTGATATGTTGAATGCCTTCTTGTTCTAGAAATGTGCGCATGCTTTGTGAAGTGAACTCACCACCATTGTCGGTCTGAAGAACCTTTGGTTTTCTTTCAAATTTATTGCTCACCATGGCTACGTATTTCTTCAGCATGTCTGTGACTTGACTTTTCTCTTTCAGCAAATAGGCCACACAATATCTAGAGAAATCATCCAAGAATATTAGCACAAATCTGTTATTTCCCAATGATGGGATATTAAACGGTCCACATAAGTCACTGTGTATTAAGTCCAGTACTTTATTACTCCTATTTCCTGTGTATGCAGGAAATGAGGGTCTCACACCTTTTTGAGTAACACAGTCTATGCATTTCTCCATTTTACCAGCATCTGCACTTATCTGAATGCCAGTGGCTAGTTGCTTACTGTAAAGATCCTGGATCACCTTAGAATCACGATGTCCCAGGCGGCGGTGCCAGATTTCCAGACTACATTTACCATCATTCTTCCTTACTTGCGCCATATGTGAGGCTTCACCTGAAATGTTCAGCTTATAAACATCATGCATAAAAGCTTCAGCATACACTTCATCATTTTTAGAGATTGTGCACTTACTGTTTTCAAAATGAATCACAAATCCCTTCTTATCTAATGTAGATACACTAAGCATATTACAAACTGCTTGGGGAATATACAAGACATCACTTACAGGAATTTCTTTAACTTCATTAGACACTTTGCATTTTAAGAATCCAATACCTTTTGCTTGGATCTTAGCAGTCCCTGCGTTTGCAGTTTTAAGAATACCTTCCTCTGGACACATTTCCTGAAAGAAATCTTTACAATTGGTTAAATGGCATGTGCTCCCTGAATCCAAAATCCAAGTACTTTCATTTGAATTATTATTTACCATAGTCAAAGATTTTTCTGCCATTAGAAAGCCCTTGTGTTTATCTTTGTCCTTCATACATTTCCTGGTTTGAAAATTCTTTAGTTCCATTGGCTTAGGTGAGCTAGAGGGAGTGTTTTGTGTTTCCTTACACCATTTAGATACATGTCCCTCCTTTCCACATGAGTAGCAAATCATCTTGCCCTTGGGTGGAGTTTTCCCATAGCTCCGCCTTCCTCTGTTCTTTGCCAAGAAATTTGTTTCATTTCTCTCTGACTGACTTT
The DNA here is from genome assembly GCF_901765095.1 of Microcaecilia unicolor. NCBI lineage: Eukaryota > Metazoa > Chordata > Amphibia > Gymnophiona > Siphonopidae > Microcaecilia > Microcaecilia unicolor. The sequence goes on along the minus strand of NC_044032.1, from coordinate 20,756,148 downwards.
GAGAACACATCTCCTCAGAATCATTTATTATGCATTCCTGCCTTAGCTTTGATGTTGCCTGTTCAAAAGATTGCCCTTCAATGGCCTCATTTACAGACCTAAAAACATCAAACTTCTTTGATAGTGAGGTAAAAAGAAATGCTCTTTTCAATGCATCACACATGGGAATTCCAGAAAGTTCTAGCTTTTGAAATGAAGACATAAGATGCATAATGTGATCATTACATTTACTTTTATCCCTTAATTTGGTTTCATTCAACTCTGCTAACCAAATTGGTTGCTGCTTTGCATATGTAGTTGCATACATAGTTCTCAGTTTACATAAAATGTCCTTTGGTGTATCTTTTCCCTCCACTAATATGGCTTGTTTCTCTGAGAGAGCTTCCAAAAGCATGCACTTCACATAATAGTTTGCATTGTCCCATTCAGCCATATTTTCAGCTGTTCTGTCTTGGTCTAAGCATATATGTAATCTTTTTGCTCGAAGGAGACATATGAATCTTAGTTCCCACTGCCGATAATTAAACTCAGTTAATTTAGGCACCTTGAGAGAATAGAACAATGGTGAATTTCTTCCCTCAGCCATTTTCCTAGCCTTCTGTCTGCTGTGTGGGGGGAGAGAGAGACAGACTGAATCTTTCCTTTAAAACTTAAGAGAAAAATGTGGCCTTTTTTTCTGCCTGGTAATATTTCTCTTCTTTTTCAATTCCTGGCCCTGGGCCCATAACCCTTTTGTTGGATTATTTGTAGTAAATAATTAGCAGATTTTAGTACACACAGCTTCAGCTTTAGAAATGTTAATTTCTTTCTTCATCTCTCTCTCATTCACCCCTGAATAATTCACTGCTGAGTCACTTTAAAGTTGAAGTAACAAAACATCTGTTTACTCACAGTTTGTAGTTAGATTATAATCAGACAGGCTTATATATACATATTACTATACATTTGTATTATCAGCTCCTTCCATGTGCTTAGATGGTAATGGATGCTCACACCACCATAGATCCTCTCAGGTTAGGAGAGATCATGAGCTCCATGTGCTCCATGTGCTGCATGTGCTGCATCTAACCCCCACAGGAAGTTGCATAGCTGTGTGACCTCTCTAAGTAATTCACATCAGAGGTCACAGAGTAATCACAGAGAAATAATAGGTGACAGGCAATGCATGAAAAATCCAATTACATTCCAACAAGCGAGCGATTTCTGATGGAACACTTGCATTCAAACAAGCTGAAACTACAGGAAGTAAAACGTTGAAGGACCTCCTTTGCTGCAATATGGATGGGAGTGAGAAGTTGGAACCCCTCGTCATTGGAAAGAGCAAACAGCCCTGTAGCTTCAAGAATGTTAAGCGACTTCCTGTGTCATACGAGGCTAAAGCAAATTCATGGATGACTGGGGAGATTTGGAAGCAGTGGCTAAAGAAGTTAGACACTAGAATGCGTACACAAAAGTGTCAGATTTTATTGCTTTGTGATAATTGTGCTGCATACAGGGATGATATCAGGCTGTCTAACGTCAAGGTGGTGTTCCTGCCACCAAACACTACCTCTCTGATCCAGCCTATGGATCAGGGCATAATAGCCAATTTCAAAAAACATTATCGGGCTCTTGTGCTACGTCGTCTGATGAGCGTTATGGATGATCAGACTGGCAAGGATAAACGTGCTGTTGAACTGACTCGTAATCTATCACTGTTGGATTCCCTACATATGCAGAAAGAAGCCTGGAATCATGTTACACAGGCAACCATTGTGAACTGCTACAAGCGGGCAAGCTTTGTTAAGGATGTGGAGAGGGACGAAACAGATGCAGCTGTTGCAAACGCGTCAGATGAGCAGGCTATTGACATCCTAGCCAGTGTTACTGAAGAGGAGTTTCATCACTAAGTAGCTGTTGATTACGATCTACAAACAGCTGACAACAGCACTGATGTCGAGATATGCGCCTACACGCAGGCAATGGCTGATGATGAAACAGATGATGAAATGAGCAGCGAGGCACATGCTGATGAAATTCAACTACCTCCTGTCACTTTTGCAAGAGTGCTGGAGAGTCTCAACACCATGCAGGCCTATCTGGAGGCCACTGGATGTCAGTGCTATGACAGTTTTTACCGTCTGGCAGACGTAGTCTATGGAACTCACAAACAAAATACTGATTACTTCAAGTAAGCTTAACGTCAGTTAACGGAGACTGTATACTGTACGTATAATAAACAGTACTGTACATATACTTATCAGATGTCAAGCTTCTTTGAGTCACAATGGTTAAGTGCATGATCCAGTTAACTGCATGTGTTTCTTTGGTCCCAGACCCTTGCACTTAAGCGGATTGCACTGTATATATAATAAAAATCAAATAGAACAGATTATATAAAATCATAATAAGTAATTAGGAATTCGTACAAAGTGTGAACACATGCACATTAAAAGTGACACACCTAATATGTAAAAAAAAACCCATGCATATTAAAAAAAAAAATGAAAAATAATCTTTATGTATTACATAAGTATTGCCATACTGGGACAGACCAAAAGTCCATCAAGCCCAGCATCCTGTTTCCCAACAGTGGCCAATCCAGGTCACAAATACCTGGCAAGCTCCGAAAAAAGCTCAATACGTTTTCTGCTATTCATACCAGAAATAAACAGTGGATTTTCCCCAATAATGGTCTATGGACTTTTCCTTTAGGAAGCCGTCCAAACTTTTTTTAAACCCTGCTAAACTAACTGCCTTTACCACATTCTCTGCCAACGAATTCTAGAGTTTAATTACACGTTGAGTGAAGAAATATTTTCTCTGATTCGTTTTAAATTTACTACTTTGTAGCTTCATCACATGCCCCCTAGTCCTAGTATTTTTGGAAAGAGTAAACAGATGCTTCACGTCTACCCGTTCCACTCCACTCATTATTTTATAGATCTCTATCATATCTCCCCTCAGCCATCTCTTCTCCAAGCAGAAGAGCCCTAGATGCTTCAGCCTTTCCTCATAGGGAAGTCGTCCCATCCCCTTTATCATTTTCGTTGCCCTTCTCTGTACCTTTTCTAATTCCACTATAAATTTTTTGAGATGCGGGCAACCAGAATTGAACAAGATAGCAAAGAAGAAAGGGGAGGGGGGAGAAAAAGTCATCCTCCTCTAGGTTCCAGTCCCAACCCCCCCATAACATTTGAATAGATTGTGAGCCCACTAGGGACGGACCCTGTGCCTGTAAAATGAAACGGTAAACCGCTCAGGTCTAAGCAGTTTATAAATACTGAAATGAATGAATGAATGAGTAGGATGGTCTGGCCTTTGCAATAACTCAGGGAGACGTATAAAAATTAAGTCTTTATTAGGGAGCATCAAATGACTCGACACAGCAGCTGTGTTTCGGCGCCTTTGCGCCTGCCTCAGGAGTCTAGAAAAACATACATAAATAGTATACAAAAATATAAAAATTATGAATCACAACACACACATATATATATATACATGAGTGAAAAATATGACTCATATAACTTAAAATTAAAAATCTTAGTGTCATTCTTAAGAGCCGGTGGTGGGAGGTGGGGCTAGTGGTTGGGAGGCGGCGATATTGCTCGGCAGACTTATACGGTCTGTGCCAGAGCTGGTGGTGGGAGGCGGGACTGGTAGTTGGGAGGCGGGAATAGTGCTGGGCAGACTTATACGGTCTGTGCCAGAGCTGGTGGTGGGAGGCGGGGCTGGTGATTGGGAGGCGGGGATAGTGCTGGGCAGACTTATACGGTCTGTGCCAGAGCTGGTGGTGGGAGGCGGGACTGGTAGTTGGGAGGCGGGGATAGTGCTGGGCAGACTTATACGGTCTGTGCCAGAGCCGGTGGTGGGAGGTGGGACTGGTAGTTGGGAGGCGGGGATAGTTCTGGGCAGACTTATACGGTCTGTGCCAGAGCTGGTGGTGGGAGGCGGGGCTGGTGGTTGGGAAGCGGGGATAGTGCTGGGCAGATACGGTCTGTGCCCTGAAGAGGACAGGTACAAATAAAAAGTAGCACATATGAATTTATCTTGTTGGGCAGACTGGATGGACCGTGCAGGTCTTTTTCTGCCGTCATCTACTATGTTACTATGTTCTGCTTTTTTCTGGGGGGGGTTCTTAACTTTCTCTAGGGTCTTTCTCAATGGTATTCTTTATTTTATTCTCTATTCCACCACCGTGCTTTGTTCTTTAACTCTCTACCCTTCTTCACCCCATCCCGATGAAGCCCCACTTTCATTTTGGCCCATAGGCCTGAGTTCCTCTGCTTTTCATCATTCTTTCCTACATCTCTTCTCCAGCTTTTTAATGTCTAAAATGCCAAGGAACCTAATGCATCAGGTTACTTAATCACGAAGATAATCCCAGTTCAAAACCATTTAATTCCCCTTTTCATATCCCAGCTGCTGTGTAAATAAGGGCCCTGAGCTGCCAAGCACTTTGCAAAGTCTGGCACACAGACAGCAAACAATGAAACTTCCCCAATTAATGCTAGTTCAAATGGAATTGCAAAGTTAGGCTGATACTGAAGGCCTTCTCCTCTACTGTTTCATGAGCAGCTACTAGAGCAACCTATCTTCTTACAGTGAAAACTGGCAAAGCTGCTATTGGTTCACTTGCTATTACTCAGCCATACACTTTCGAGGGTCTGGATGGAGAACCACCCTTTTTTGCATATGGAAAATTGGATTTTGCATCACAGTCTTTCAAGGTAGCTGGCTGAAAAAGTCGGACATGATGACAAGGCGGTCGTTCTAACTGCAGAACAAATTCTCCTTGAGCTAGTTCAGGCTTATCCAGGCTCACTCCTCTAGGGCTGTGAACAGGCCAGGTTTTCAGGGTATTCCTCATGAATATGTATGAGAGAGATTTGCATACAATAGAGGTGGGAAGCATGCTAAGACATTTCTCCTTCCAATCTGCCTCTCTCCTCTTTTCCATGGACTGATTACAACTACACATAGACCCAATACAGATACACACACACACAAACAACATGCAGATAAACCCATACATACACACACCCAGAAACACATATATATCCAGGGGTGTGCTGGTAAATTGTTAACAGGGGGTTCTCTCTCGCCAGCAAAGTAAAAGAGAATTCAGGAGGGGCCCAAGCCCACATTTTGGGATCCATTTGTTAAAGTAGCCATGGAGAACCGGCTCCCAAAATTCTTAAAAACTTAACAAACGGCTCTCGAGAGCCTGTGAGAGCCTACTCTAGCACACCACTGTATATATCCACAGATTTACCTCTATCTATGTATGCATACATGCATGCATGCAGATACACACACTCTCACATGTCCAAAACTCATGCCTCAATGAATTTATTGGAGTGGAGGAGTGGCTTAGTGGTTAGAGCACCAATCTTAACATCCTAGAGGTGGCAAATCTCACCGCTGCTCCTTGTGACCTTGGGCAAGTCACTTAACCCTCCATTGTCTCAGGTACAATTTTAGATTATGTCTGATGTAAAAGGTCTCATTGTTTAGGTTTCTCAACAAAAGCCTCACTCCTTTACACTTTGTCCACAGTTTTTTCAGGACAAAGTGCCAATGTCAGTATTTACTGTATACCCTTTGTCCTCCCTTTTTTATATATGAGTATCCTTTTTGAGAACATGTTGGTATTAGTATTCCTTTTTTATCATTTCTTATCTACATCTGTTACTTTTTACACATAAACTAATGTAACTTTAATTCTTATTTTGTTTTACATATTTTATGTATATTGTGAAAATGATGAGGCTAGTGTGGAGATGAAGCTCCCACCTCAGGATCCCAAATCCCTCTTTCACTCAGGGTGAGCTGGTTCTCAGTATGCAGATTTTATGCAAATTTGTCTACTACCCCTTTCTACTCGGGGTGACCCCAGCCAGCTTCCTTGCCTTGCACACAGTTCACCACCAGTCCAAAGGGCTCAGCCAATACTTCTCATGGGGCTCCTCCTGCTTCAGCTACCAGCTCTCTTCTGCAGAGGCTAGCTCTCCTCACTCCCTCACAACTCAGGTGGGGTATTAAGTGGTTAATGGCCAAACAGGACCCAGCCCCTAACCTGCTGCACCTGTTTCTATCCCCAGGACTCTCCTCGGTCCTAGCGACCTCCTGCTATACACCCCTTACTGGCTCCCTTTTGTGACTCACCCAGCCCTTCTCCCTGGACATTTTAGGGGCACAGCGCCCTCTAGGGGCCTAACCAGGGTAGGACAGCCTCTTCCTTCTCACAATATATATATATATTTTTTTCTTTATTTTATCTATATAATGTTACACTTATACAGGTGTACTTCTGTTACATTTATGTCTTTTATTTCCGAACGTATTCCAAGTGTCACATGATATATTTTCTAATCGCGTTTTAGTGTTATAAAATTCTTTTCAAGTATTGTTATTACTTTATCTCCTGTATCCTTTGTCATTTAATATTAATTTTATGTTCAATTTTTACCCGTCTTTTGATTATTTATGTTTTTATTGTTTTTATGCTCAGATGTTGTCATGTCTCTTTATTTTAATGTAGACTCCTGAAGAAGACACTTCGAGCGCCGAAACAGGGTACATTGTAGAGTCTTCCTTCAACAAACTTTACTTCAACTATTGGACGTCCTCAGTCTGTTTTTTGGAGAACCTGATTCTGTTTCCACTCTGCTCCTGCTCTACAGTTCCTTGCACTTAATCCAGTACAATTTTATTCCAGAATTTTCTCTTTTATCAGTGAAATCATAAATATAACCATTTCATCCAAACCTCCTACTCGAGCAGTTGGGCCTTGTGGTCTTCATCTGACATCATATTCTATCTTTCTATGTTACCAGAGCTGCCAGTCCAGCACATTGTATGATATGAAAGGTGCCAGAAATAAGACCAGTTTGCTGGCTACTATCACCCTGGTCCTTACTCCAGACTAACTGGCCCGTATCAGAAATGGACACATCTAAGTTTAAAATAGACCTTATGTTGCTCTGATCTCTTTCGGATATGTATTAGGTCTGACGGTAAACCCTGGGGTCCTTTTACTAAGGTGCACTGAAAAATGGCCTGCGGTAGTGCAGGCACGGGTTTTGGCCGCGCGCAGATCCATTTTTTAGCGAGCCTGTAAAAAAAGCCCTTTTTAAAAAATTTTGCCAAAAATGGACGTGTGGCAAAATAAAAATTGGCGCGCGTCCATTTTGGGTCTGAGACCTTACCGCCAGCCATTGACTTAGCGGTAAGGTCTCACGTGTTAACTGGGCGGCAATGACCTATGCGCGTCAAATGCCACTTGATGCGTGTAGCTGGCGCGCATCAGAAAATAAAACATATTTTATGATGGATTCTTGTATCCCACTATTATCCCCAAACAAATTTCGGTTCAAAGTGGCTTACAGTTTACATTTTGGTAGAATTACAATAGTGTTGTGCAATGTTAAGAGGGCACCTATAGTTTGTGTGATTATTCATAGAGTTTTTTGAAGAGATTGATTTGAAGAGAAGAAGGTCGTGGTATTTTTGTGTTCAGTTGTAGAGTTTTGACAATGTTTATTCATATAGTTTTTGAAGGGTAGATTTGGAAGGAAGGTGACAATATCTTTGATGCTATTTTAAGAGTGGAGGAGTGGCCTAGTGGTTAGAGCACCGGTCTTGCAATCCAGAGGTGGCAGGTTCAAATCTCACTGCTGCTCCTTGTGACCTTGGGCAAGTCACTTAACCCTCCATTGCCTCAGGTACAAACTTAGATTGTGAGCCCTCCAGAGACAGAGAAGTATCCAGTGTACCCAAATGTAACTCACCTTGAGCTACTACTGAAAAAGGTGTCAGCAAAATCTAAATAAATAAACATATGTAGCAGACACACCCCAAAAATGAATTTACCACAAGAGTTACACATGTAGGTACTTACAAGGCTTAGTAAAAGAACCGGCTGTAAAGAGCAAATAATCAAGAAACTTCAGACAGCCCAGAACACTGCAGCTAGACTCATATTCGGCAAAACAAAATATGAAAGTGCTAAACCCCTACGAGAAAAACTACACTGGCTCCCACTTAAAGAACGCATCATGTTATCACATTCAAAATATGCTCCCTAGTTCACAAAATCATTCATGGAGATGCACCAGCCTACATGTCAGACCTGATAGACTTACCACCCAGGAATGCCAAAAGATCATCCCGCACATTCCTTGATCTGCACTTCCCTAACTGCAAAGGTCTACAATACAAATTAATGCACGCGTCAAACTTCACCTACTTAAGCACACAGTTACGGAACGCACTGCCGCACAACTTAAAAATGACCTACGAAGTAACGAACTTCCGCAAACTACTGAAGACCCATCTCTTCAGCAAGGCTTACCACAAAGAACAACCAATGTGAATATACATAACTCTTCCACACGTAGTTAGAAATGTCTTATAATATCTGCTTGTCATACTATTATCATGTCTTATCATTATCATGTTACCCAAGATCCTTCCATAATACTAATTGTTTGTCTTATGATATATTTCCACTATTCATGATGTATTGTAAGCCATATTGAGCCTGCAAAGAGGTGGGAAAATGTGGGATACAAATGCAATAAATAAATAAATAAATAAATAAATAAACCCCTCTTTCTTTGTCAGAAAAGGCAATAATGCAGGATGCTAAGCGGACCACAATTTTTTTCCCACATCTGAATTCTGGAAAAGGTGCCCTGAAGGTCTCAGTTAAACTGACAACATTTGCACTGGATAAGATCTGTTTCCTAATTATATGCCATGAGCTTTCTGCACCTGCAGCTGTGTTAGATCCGAGTAAAAATGCATTAGGAGCTTAGAGATTAACTTGTCTCCTTATCGCAGGCGTATATTAAGAGGTCTACAGCAAAGCCAGAAAAACGTTGTGAAGAGCGATTACAGTGCCTAAATTAGGTCATGAAACACCCAGAACACCGGATATCGCAGGACAACTGAAAATGTTTACCTTGAAAAGATGGAGAGAATTGCTGGCTTGATAAATGCTTCTAAGATCAATAGATGGGTCTGGTGGATAACGCATTCAGATTAGATAAGAATGGTATGAGAACACAATTTAATGCTAAAAAGGGGGGACAATTGCACTTGAACATTGAAACAGAATATGTTGGCAGCTAGTTACATTAAGGTTTATCAAATCTGCCTAATTTCCTTCCTTGTGCAGTAGATCTCTGGATGGACCTTTCACTTCAGTGCAACTGGGGAATACAGGAAATACTTTTTCATGAACAGGGTGCTGGATACCTACAATATCCTCCCAGCGGAGATGTACATTACATAAGTATTGCCACACTGGGACACGCCAAAGGTCCATCTGGCCCAGCATCCTGTTTCCAACAGTGGCTAATCCAGGTCACAAATACCTGGCAAGAGCCCCAAAAACTTCAATAGATTTTATGCTGCTTATCCCAGAAATAAGCAGTGGATTTTCCCCAAGTCAATTTAATAATGGTCTATGGCTTTTCCTTTAGGAAGTCATCCAGATCTTTTTTAAACCCCGCTAAGCTAACTGCCTTTATCACATTCTCTGGCAATGATGGTGGCATGATGTTGTGGTACTGTGTACCAATATTGCATCATATAGTTGTTATGGTGGCAGATTTCTTACTGCCCTAATTGTGATGCCACTGTTTAATCGTGAAGGAGTATAACCCTGTGGCATAGCCAGACATTCAATTATGTGTGTGTGTGGGGGGGGGAGGGGGTTGATCCAAATGTTCTCTATGCCCTCCCCCCTGTAACCCCCAACTCAGATTATAAATACCTGACCTGGCACGAATCCGGGCTCCATCTAGCCCAGTATCCTGTTTCCAACAGTTGCCAGTCCAGGTTACAAGTATCTGGCAAGATCCCAAACAGTAGCAAAATTCCATGCTATTTACTTTCAGGGATAAGAGTGACTTTCCTCAGGTCTACTTTCAAAACAGTTTATAGACTTTTCCTCCAGGAATTTCTCCAAAGCTTTTTTTAAACACAGCTACATTAATGCGTTTACCACATGCTCCAGCAATGAGTCTCAGGTTGTTTGGTGTAGAAATATTTTCTCCAATTTTTTTAAAATGTGCTACAGTGTAAATTCATGGAGTGTTCCTTAGTCTTCGCAGTTTTTGAAAAGTAAACAGTTTGCATTTACCAATTTCACTCCACTCATGATTTAATAGACCTCTATCATATCTCCCTTCAGCCATCTCGTATCCAAACTGAGGAGCCCCAACTTCCATAGCCTTTCCTCATTATCTCTGATCTTGAAGGCCCTTAAAGGAAATGGGCCAGAGTACTTGAAGAACTGGATCTCCCTCTATGCACCTCCAAGGTCGCTAAGGTCCGTTCCCTAATCACATCCTCTCCACAGGATGTCACACAATACGACACTCATCAACGAGCCAGTACTTTGAGTTTTGTGCGTCCACACTCCGCCTTTGCCCTTGTATCAAACCATACGGTGTGATGATCACTATTACATAGGTGGGCACCCACCCAGATATCGGAAACACTACCTCCATTAGTGAGCACTAGATCCAGCATCGACCATTCCCTCGTGGGTTCCGTCACCATTTGTCTGAGCAAGGCACTTTGACAGGCATCCACAATCTCCCTACTTCTTTCCGATTCCGCAGACGGGACGTTCCAATCCACGTCAGACAAATTGAAATCTCCCAACAGTAGCACCTCCCCTTTCATACCAATCTTTTGAATATCTTCTATCAGATCCTTGTCTAACTTCTCCGTTTGCGCAGGGGGTCTGTAGATAACTCCCATGTGAATACAGGTTCCGTTTTCTCTTTCCAGTTCGATCCATAAAGCTTCTTCTTTTCCCCAGGTTCCCCGCATTTCAGCCGCTCTGATATTCTCTCTCACATACAGAGCCACTCCTCCACCTCTTCGGCCCTCTCTATCCTTCCTAAAAAGATTATAGCCCGGTACGGTCACATCCCATTCATGAGAATCGTTGAACCACGTCTCCGTAATAGCAACAATATCCAAGTTTTCTTCAAATATCAGGGCTTACAAGTCTTGAACCTTTTTACTTAGACTACGAGCATTTGTGCACATAGCTTTCCATGTGCTTAGTGAGTTTGGGTGGTTTTTTATATTTACATGGCCTTTCCCTCTGCAATCATGTTTATTCTGGGGGTGACTTTCCGAAATCCCCTGTTTCCTTTTGTCATCCCCACCCTCTAGTTTAAATGTCTAGAAACATACTGTCTGAATTTCTCCCCAAGGATCCTTTTTCCCATCACAGAAAGATGTAGCCCATCATTACAGTACAGCCTGTTATTTTTCCACGTATTACCCCATTCTCCTATGTATCTAAAACCTTCTTCTTTACACCAAGACTTAAGCCACTTATTGAATTCCTTTGTTTTGCGTAGTCTTTCCTCTCCCCTCCCCAACGTATTCCTTTGAACTCTACTGATTTTTTAACAGTTGATAGATTTTCTAAAAATTTAGGTGTGGTTTTAGAGTCTTCTCTGTCTTTGGAACCACAGGTAAATTATCTGTTTAAGCTTAAAGAACTTAGGCTTATGAGGTTGTACTTTTTTGAGGCTTATTTTGCTATTAAAGTTCAATCTTTGATCTTATGCGGTTACTGTAAATTCTCTTGATTTGGGAGTGTCTATTAAGCTACAGAAAAAGATTTAGCTTTATCAGAATGCAGCTGCTAGACTAACCTGTAGAGCTAAGACGTTTGACAGCATTTCATAAGAACATAAGAGTTGACGCACTGGGACAGACCAAAGGTCCATCAAGCCCAGTATCCTATTTCCAACAGTGGCCAATCCAGACACAAGTATCTGGCAAGATCCCAGAACAGTCAAACAGATTTTATGCTGCTTATCCTAGAAATAAGCAGTGGATTTTCCCAAGTCCATCTTAATAATGAATTATGGACGTTTCTTTTAGGAAAATTATCTAAACCCTTTTTAAACCCTGCTAAGCTAACTGCTTTTACCACATTCTATGGCAATAAATTTCCAGAGTTTAATTACTTGTTGAGTGAAGAAATATTTTCTCCAGTTTGCTTTAAATGTACTACTTTCTAGCTTCATTGCATGCCCCCTAGTCCTAGTATTTGTGGAAAGAGTAAACAAGCAATTCACGTCTACCCATTCCACTCCATTCAGTATTTTATAGACTTCCATCATATCTCCCCTCAGCCATCTCTTCTGTAAGCTGAAGAGCCACATTCCTGTGTTCTGGTACCATGCTTGCTTTTAAAGATAAATTACATATTACTAACAATAGCTCTGGAAGCTCATTTTTCAATCTATCAGTAGTCTGGGATGTATACTATCAGATCCAGGCGATTTGCTACTCTTCAGTTTGTCAGATTGCTTCATTATATCTTCCAGGTTTACAGAGTTTTGTTTCAGTTTCTTTGACTCAACAGCATTGAATTCCATTTCTGGCACTGGTCATCTCACCCATATATTTCTCAGTGAATATCGAAGCAAAGAATTCATTTAATCTCTCTGCTATGGCCTTGTCTTCCCTGAGTGGCCCTCTTACCGCTCAGGCATCTAGCAGTCCAACTGATTCTTTTACCGGCTACTTGCTTCTAATATACCTAAAATAGTTTCTCCTTTCCTGTCTTAAGTAGAGGAGTGTGGTAGCCGTGTTAGTCCACTCTTAAGGTTATCAATAGAAATCAAACAAAATAAAACATGGGAAAGAAAATAAGATGATACCTTTTTTATTGGACATAACTTAATACATTTCTTGATTAGCTTTCTTCCTCAGATCGGAAATAAGCAAATGTGCTAGCTGACAGTGTATATAAGTGAAAACATTCAAGCATTACTATGACAGTCTGACAGGGTGGGAGGAGGGGGGGTGGGTAGGAAGTATGCATGGGGACATCAAAGCATATCATTGATATTCTAACAGGGTGGGTGTATATAAGTGAAAACATTCAAGCATTACTATGACAGTCTGACAGGGTGGGAGGAACTTCACTGGCTTCCCATTCAAGCACGAACAATGTTTAAGATGGCCTAGTTTCTTTGCAATTAACCGATTTGATCAAGGTTCCTCCTTCTCCTGAATGATCTAAACAATTTATTTTATTTATTTATTTAGAACATTTATACCCTGCTTTTTGCCACTGAAAGCAGCCCCAAAGCGGTTTACAATGAACTGAGAAAACAATTACAATGACAGGAGAGGAGAGGAGAGGAGGTAGAGGAACAGAGGAAGAAGGGAAGGGAAAAGAGTCTAAAATGGACTATGGAAAGCCAGGCGTTGAGATGTATCAAAGTGGCTGGAACAGCTCCCAACAAGCCACTGTAGGGGGTCCCAGCGAGCGCGGACAAAGTGCCGAAGAAGCAGCATGCAGCCTGGAGAGTGGAGGCGGCCACCGGAGGCAGATGACAGCAGCCAACAGGTCCAGCAATAACATTGCTGAGGAACAGAGGACGCAGTCTACCGGAGCCAAAGGCAACATCTGGTGACGCAATAGGAGGCAAGTCCCCCTCAAGATGCAGCTATGCGCAGTATATCTCCCCAATGCGATGAAGGCCTCAATGCACAGCAGCCAGCCACAAGCAGCGCAGACGACCATCGCGTACCGGAGAACACCGATTGAAAGGCTGAGGGGGAGCTGGGACGAACAAACACTGGGAAGGAGCCAATTAACTTATCACTCATTATTATATATTCCTTCTCCTAATGGCACCCACTGTAAGAACGTTTTTGAGAGTTTTCATGTCAAGCAGTAAGGGTGCGGAACGATCTTCCTGTCTCTGTTAAACAAAACCTTCTTACATGGTGTTTCATAAAGCTTTGAAAACTTTTCACTCTGAGAAATTTCTCTTGTAAGAGTTTTTATCTTCTTGGTAGCTTATGTGAAGGATTTATGGAATTGGGTATTTTGCTATTATCTGTGTACTGCTACTTATGATTGATGTAATGTACACTGCTTTGTACCATTTTTCAGAACTGATAGTTTATAAATGCCTGAGAATAGAATAGAAATAATGAGGTTTCCTTATGACAAGGCTTCCACCAGCTGTACTCTACTTGGTGAAGTACGTTATTAAAAAAAAAATTTAACCCTCTACCACATCTCTGCATATAATAACAATATAACGTATAATAATTTATTTATTTATTTGTAACACTTATACCCCGCACTTTCCCACTCACTAGCAGGTTCAATGCGGCTTACATAGTACATCAAGTTTACAAAGTGAGTAGAATGAATACAGCTGTAATATAATGAATGAAGAGGTGGTCATTTGGATGTGGGTAGGTGAGAAGGGCAAGGGAGGCAGGTGTGTAATGGGATTATCAAGTTGTTTAGTATGGGAGAATGTGTAGGGAGGGGTTGGAAGAAGCTTGTAATAGCTTCCTGCCACCTTCCAATCATAGAGTCCTTTTCAGGTTCTCATCTTCTATTTGTGAAACAGAACAAAATATCCAACAGCGTGTAAATGCGAATAGATTGATCACCGGCTGCGAGAATTGTGAAGAAATTAAAAAGAGTACTGGGAGGTTTTTGCCGACAATTGGTCTGTGTAAGAAGGAAGCTGTAGGTCTCATGTTGAGAGTTGACTGGGTTTAACAAACAGTACCCAGTTTCCACTGCATAAACCTGTGACCGCTGAGACTTTTTTCCTCCCTTTTAGAAAAATTTAAAAAAGTAAAAAAGTAAAAATTGAGGAAGTTCTAAAATGTTAAGTTGGTTTCCACATGTTTTTTGTTTTAACCTTTGCAATAAGAGCAATTCTATAAATTGGCTCCTCGGTCTAGATACCCCAACGCCGTGCACTTAACGTCAAATCTTGGAGCCAAGATTCTATTATAGAATACTAGCGGAAGGTTGGCACTGGTGTGGCCATGTGTCGGTGCACCTTTTTATGTCATGTCAACGCAGGCATAAGTTAGAGCACCTAGGTGCGTCAAGTGATGTACGTAGATTATAATAATCTATGAACCATGCTCAACTAGGAGACACAACCATTGCCTGCCCGTGCTCTGCCAGTAGCCTAGTGGTTAGTGCAGTGGACTTTGATCCTGGGGATCTGGGCTCACATTCCCACTACAGCTCCTTATGACTCTGGACAAGTCACTTAACTCTCCATTGCCCCAGGTACAAATAAGTACCTGTATTTACTACGTACAGTGCTTTGAATGTAGTAGCAAAAACCACAGAAAGGCAGTATATCAAGTCCCATTTCCCTTTCCCTATTTGAGATTCTACATGGAATGTTGCTACTATTTGAGATTCTACATGGAATGTTGCTAGTGGAGGAGTAGCCTACTGGTTAGTGCAACAGACTTTGATCCTGGGGAGCTGGGTTCAATTCCCACCACAGCTCCTTGTGACTCTGGGCAAGTCACTTTACCCTTCATTGCCCCAGGTACAAATACCATGTAAACCCCTTTGAATTTAGTTGCAAAAAACACAGAAAGTAACATAGTAACATAGTAGATGACGGCAGAAAAAGACCTGCATGGTCCATCCAGTCTGCCCAAGACAAACTCATATGTGTATACCTTACCTTGAATTGAATTTGTACCTGTCCTTTTCAGGGCACAGACCATATAAGTCTGCCCAGCAGTATTTCCCGCCTCCCAACCACCAGTCCCGCCTTCCAGCACCGGCTCTGGTACAGACCGTATAAGTCTGCCCTCCCCTATCCTCGCTTCCCAACCACCACCCCCTCTTTCCCCCACCTGCTCCGCCACCCAATTTCAGCTAAGCTTCTGAGGATCCATTCCTTCTGCACAGGATTCCTCTATGCATATCCCACGCATGTTTGAACTCCGTTACTGTTTTCATCTCCACCACCTCCCGCGGGAGGGCATTCCAAGCGTTCACCACCCTCTCTGTGAAAAAATACTTCCTGACATCTTTCCACCCAATTTCAGCTAAGCTTCTGAGGATCCATTCCTTCTGCACAGGATTCCTCTATGCATATCCCACGCATGTTTGAACTCCGTTACTGTTTTCATCTCCACCACCAGGGGGTATATCAAGTCCCATTTCCCTTACCCCTTGCAGTAGGCACTGTGGCTGTTAGGCTTTACTTAATGCAGATAGGAGCCCTTTTTTCAAAGCTAATCTGGAGCTACTGCGAGCCCAACGCACGTGCTGGCGGCAGTTCCAGCCCTAGCGTGCGCCATTTCCCATGCTAGGGAAAAATCGGCCTGTATTTTTTAGTGCAGCGCTAACTTGGCAGTAATCCGGCAGCGCCACTTCAATGGGTGGCGGTAAGTGCTCCCCCTTCACGTGGCCACGCTGTAAGAACAATCTTACCGCACGGCCATGGCTATTTTCAGCCTTTTTTTACCTGCTGCAATAAAAAGGGCTTCAGGCACGTGGGACAAATGACCCCCACCACTAGTGCAGGGCCCTCTTTACCGCAGCTTAGTAAAAGGACCCTATAGGCGCCTGTCAATTTGTTGACACCATTGTGCCTACCTCAGATAAGTGAAGCATTAAATACCTCTACACAAATGGGAAAAAGGGGCGACATCTGGAAAGCAGTATATACTAATGCCTGCAATATGGGAAATTAGGTTTTAGAACTAGAGGCTGTGATGGAAGAGGCTGATTTGGACTTAGTGGCGAACACAGAGACACAGTTCACAGAGAGCCATGACTGGGATATAGTGATACTGGGCCATAATCTTTCAGGAAAGACAGGGTAGGAAGCAGGGGCGTAGCCAGACTTCGGCGGGAGGGGGGTCCAGAGCCCGAGGTGAGGGGGCACATTTTAGCCCTGCCACCGCCGCCACCACCAACAACAACTTTGACCCCCCACTGCCAACGACCCTCTCGAGATCTCCTCCTGCCGCCAACCCTTCCCCGCCGCCGCCGTCGCCTACCTTTGCTGGCGGGGGACCCCAACCCAAACCAGCCAAGGTGCTCTTCTTCCGGCGCAAGGCTTCGTTCTGTTTCTGAGTCTGACGTCCTGCACGTACGACGTGCAGGACGTCAGACTCAGAAACAGAACAAAGCCTTGCGCCGGAAGAAGAGCACCTCGGCTGGCGGGGGTTGGGGTCCCCCGCCAGCAAAGGTAGGCGACGGCGGGTTGGCGGCAGGAGGGGGGTCGAGAGGGTCGTCGGCAGGGGGGTCCAGGGCCAAATCTATGGGGGCTCAGGCCCCCGCGGCCCCACATAGCTACGCCACTGGTAGGAAGAAAGGGAGGGGGGAATGGACTGTATTAAAGCCACGCAGTTGCATGACCTACACAGGAAGAAAGAGGTACTGTGGCTGAATCTGGAAAGAGGGAACGGTAAATGAATTTATATTGGGGTGCTAGGGAACCCGAATTATAGCTACGTCATGCAAGGTTCCACGTTAAGAGTCACGGACCAAGAAAGGGATCTAGGTGTCGTCGTTGATGATACGTTGAAACCTTCTGCTCAGTGTGCTACTGCGGCTAAGAATACAAATAGAATGTTAGGTATTATTAGGAAAGGAATGGAAAACAAAAATGAGGATGTTATAACGCCTTTGTATTGCACCATAGTGTGACCACACCTCGAATATTGTGTTCAATTCTAGTCACCGCATCTCAAAGAAGATATAGTGGAATTAGAAAAGGTACAGAGAAGGGTGACAAAAATGATAAAGGGGGTGGGACGACTTCCCTATGAGGAAAGGCTAAAGCGGCTAGGGCTCTTCGGCTTGGAGAAAAGGCGGCTGAGGGGAGATATGATAGAGGTCTATAAAATAATGAGTGGAGTTGAACGGGTAGATGTGAAGCGTCTGTTCACGCTTTCCAAAAATACTAGGACTAGGGGGCATGCGATGAAGCTACAGTGTAGTAAATTTAAAACGAATCAGAGAAAATGTTTCTTCACTCAACGTGTAATTAAACTCTGGAATTCGTTGCCAGAGAATGTGATAAAAGCAGTTAGCTTAGCGGAGTTTAAAAAAGGTTTGGACGGCTTCCTAAAGGAAAAGTCCATAGACCGTTATTAAATGGTATTTGTGATCTGTATTGGCTACTGTTGGAAACAGGATGCTGGGCTTGATGGACCTTTGGTCTTCCCCAGTATGGCAATACTTATGTACTTGTGTAGATAGGCCTCCACAGGGGGAGCTGTTCCAGCAGTTCGTAATGGAACCCACATGGGATGGAGCCATACTGGACATAATGCTTACTAATGGGAAGAGTGTTTCTAATGTTATGTTAGGTGATCACCTGGCATCCACTGATCACCAGATGGTGTGCTTTAATATTAAGATAGGTGTGGAGAGGAATTCATTAATAAGTGCAGGCCCTAGAATTCAGATGGGGGATTACCTCAAGGAATTGCTTTCTGGATGGGAACATCCGGAAGAAGTTGGAAAGCAGTGGACGGAACTGTTTAACAAATAGTTTTGTTCTGTGTTCACATCTGAAGGGCTGGGAGCAGGACCGCAGAAGACAAACAGAAATAGGAATGAAGGGATGGTAGTCCTTGGACAATTTTCAGAGGACTGTGTTTGTGAGGAGCTGGCTAATACAAAGAAAACAGCCAAGAGATGCTTCCTCCTTTCCCTGTCTTTTGTGAAGTTCATCCGGGATTTGGCAAATAGGAGAAATGATCCCAGCTTCATGTTTGATGTACCTGAAGCGGGCAAGACAGGCTATTTCCTGAATGAAAGGCTGTTCGAGAAGTACAGAAACAGCTGTGCACACGACAGATGTGTCACCCACAGCAACCCCACCGGCTGATCGTACTTCTACTACAGAGAAAGTAGAGGATCCAGACAGACAGTGTCCTATACATAAGAAACCTCATCCTCTCAAGAAATGCCGAGGATTTAGGGAGAAACCCTTGAGAGAACATACAGAACTGTCGAAAAAGTACAGAATCTGTTGCAAATGTTTCTCTTCATCAAAGACTGTAAAGCAGCTATCAAATGTACGGAGTGCAGTAGTGACCAGCATATCAGCACCTTACACCCTGACGAGGGTAAGCCTACTCCGACAGGAACCCCAGCCTCAGTATCAAGCCACATCGAGGACAAGGAGGCCAAAGAAGCATCATCACCGAACGTTACTCCAAACTGTACACGGGTGTGCGGAAGCCACAGTGGAAGGTCATGAACCAAGATGTGTAGCTAATGTATATCCAAAAGTACTACTACTACTACTACTCAACATTTCTAAAGCACTACTAAGGTTACGCAGCACTGTACAGTTTAACAAAGAAGGACAGTCCCTGCTCGAAGGAGCTTACAATCTAAAGGACGAAATGTCAAGTTGGGACAGTCTAGATTTCCTGAATAGAGGTATAATGGTTATGTGCCGAAGGCGACATTGAAGAGGTGGGCTTTGAGTAAGGATTTGAAGATGGGCAGGTTGAAGAAGAGCAACTAGAAAGGCAGTAAAGATGTATATCATCATAGATGAGCAGAGTAATCAGTCCGTGGCCTAGGACAGAATTTTTTATTTTACTTAGTTGACATCCAAGGAGATTGCTATTCCTACCACCTCAAGACCGGTGGATGACAAAGAGGACAGGGAGAAGAGCAAGTAGATATATGATAAATGCAACGGATGGCAGCAACAAGACCCATCTACCAACTCTTACTGAGTGAAATCAGATAGCTGACACTAGGGAGGAAATTCGCACACCAGAGGTTGTGTAACACCATCATCATCTCCAACCTATAGCTGAGTATCTGCAGCCCTTGGACCCAAGTACAAAGATCTAACTCTTGTTGGGAAGAGACGAACCAACTTGTTTCACGAAAGAGCCATAAACAGGAAACTGGGACATAGCTTGCCATAGATAAATATGGAGGGGTGTAGATGAGATGGGGAAAGGAGAACAAGTCCGTGTTTATGGTTATTTATTTATATCCCACCTTATACCCAAGGCGGATAACAACGCAACATACAAAATATCAAAAACACAACATCTACTACTACTACTACTCAACATTTCTAAGAGCGCTACCAGACTTACATAGCGCTGTACAGTCAAACACGAAGAGAGACAGTCCCTGCTCAAAAGAGCTTACAATCTAAAGGACATAACAACAGAGACAATCAAATTAGGACAGCATAGTACATCTGATTACACAATAGTTCATAGGGACAGACTAATAGATCTAAACAGCTAAAGACAATTAAGGTATGCAAATGCATAATACAGACAGATTGGTAGTGGTATTGAATAGAGGAGTAATGGTTAGGTTAAGTGCCAAAAGCAGAGTCGAAAAGATGGGCTTTGAGCAAGGATTTGAAGATGGGTAGGGATGGGGCCTGACGTCTCAGTTCAGGAAGTCTATTCCAGGCAGAGAGGGTGGAGTCTGGAGTTAGCGGAGGTGGAGAAGGGAGCAGAAAGGAGGGATTTGTCCAGTGAGTGGAGGTTCCAAGTAGGAATGTAGGGGGAGATGAGGGTGGAGAGGTAAGGAGGGGCAGCAGAGTGAGAGCATTTGTAGGTTAGTAGGAGAAGCTTGAATTGTATCAATACATTAACACAATTCAGCACAAGTACAGCAGCAAAAGACACCTGAAAGCATCATTGATCGACAAGATGGTCCAGCAGGTAACGTTTCAACATCTGCTTAAATGACACGGTGTTCTGTCGCGTTTTCAGTTCATGCTGTGGAAAAAGGATAGCTTATGCAATTATCTTGGCATGAAGACTGAATTTTATCCAGAAAATAAGTGATATTTCAGTTCTTGTACTTCTCGGATAACCTTGAGTATGTTTATCAAAAGCTCTGTTTGACAACTTACTGCAGGGCCTTGCCTTCTGTGCACACACGAGCTCTGGAAAGCCCCTGAACTGCACTTTGCTAGCTGGCTGCCTGCCAAGACCCAGGCAAGCCAGTGGTTTATCTCTGCCTGCTGGAAATGAGTTTTGAAATGGTGGTCTTTGCACTCTGTGGCTGAGCTCACCATAAATCTCAAGTGATGTTTTAACAATGGAGCTGGCAGGAGGCATGATCTTTCTAGAAAGGCGAATCTCGCATTGAGGATCCTTGCTCAGAACTTCCTTTTTTCCCAGTAGTAGGGCTTGCTCATCAGATTATGAAACCCGTTTTCACAGAGTCAATACAAAAGTGTAACATGTGGCCAGTTGAAGTCATACAGTCACGATATAGTGGAGGGGGTAAACATTACAGACGGGATCACAGGAAAGATTGGGAAGGGGTTATTAATAACACCTATTTTTATAGTGCTAATGACCATATGTAGGTGCTATACAGTGGTGATAGGTTTTCAGGTATTACGTGGTCCCTTTTCCAAAGATCTCAGGATTCAAAGTGATTTAAAGGGACAAGGGAAGCTCCTGGCCGTTTATATTGCTTGTGTGGGGCTTACTTAACTGGTCAGTGTTGCTGGATATCCCTGCTAACCAGCCATCCCCTAACCGGCTAGGATAGAGGTGGTCCGTGGATGGAGCATGGGCCGAAGCATCAACTTAGACAGCGGGCGATATTCAGTCCGCTAACCGGGTAAGTAAGTGCACAAAGTTAGAACAGCAAAACAGCGAATACTTGTATAAAGCAGGCCTGTCCAACCTACGGCTCGTGGGCCACAACCCGCCCACCAAGTGTTTTTCTCCTGGCCCTCAGAAGCTTGGCAATTCTTGTGTTGCTTCCATTGGGGTTCCTGCTTCCCCACTGCAACTCGGCTCTCCATAAGCGTAAGCCGCATGATGCCAGAAGTTCAGGTTCATTTTGCGTTTTCAAGTCTTGCAAGGGGGTTAACAAGAGAGACTGGGTGAAGGCTGGGTGAGGGTGGGAGGGGGGGGGCTTCATGAACAAGAGAGCCTGAGTGAAGGCCGGGGGGAGGGGGAGTTGCATGAGCGAGAGAGATTGTGTGAAGGCCGGCAGGGGGGAGGTTACATGAACGATAGAGAGACTGGGTGAAGGCCAGGGTAGCGGGGAGGCTATATGAGCGAGAGTGAGACTGGGTAAAAGCTGGGAAGGAGATGATGCACCGTCGTATTTTGCAACTATTTGATAAAACAGGCAGCAAAATATGACAGTGCGTGTTTTGGCCCTCCAGATGTTACAAAATATAACATGTGGCCCCCAATAGAAAAAGGTTGGACAAGCCTGCAATACAGCTTGTGCCATGAACACATGTAAAAATGACAGATACACATGAAAGCGAAGGGGTTATGCATTCACGGCTGTTTTATAAAGTGGGAAATATGTGCAGAAAAGTCCTCATCTACAATAGGGGCATGTTCTGTGCAGGGAATAGGCAGATGCCTATGTCACGTTTACACCTGCTACAATGAGGCAAAAGCCTCAGATCAGTAATCTTTTTGGACCTGATGCCTGGATTACTGGTTTCTGCAAGAGAATGGCTATTTTTCTCAGTGGAGGAGGGTGAATAGTGGAGTGCCACAGGGATCTGTACTGGGACTGGTGCTTTTTAACGCATTTAGAAATGATCTGGAAATTGGAACGACAAGTGAGGTGATCTAATTTGCAGATGACACAAGACTCTTCAAAGTTGTCAAAACGCATGCGGACTGTGAAAAATTGCAGGAAGACCTTAGGAAACAGGAAGACTGGGCATCCAAATGGCAGATGAAATTTAATGTGGACAAAAGCAAACTGATGTATTTTGGGAAAAACAATCCGAATCATAGGTATCTGATGCTAGGGTCCACCTTGGGAGTTAGCACCCAAGGTAAAAACCTAGGTGTCTTTGTAGATGATACGTTGAAATCTGCTCAGTGTGTGGTGGGGTCCAAGAAAGCAAACAGGATGCTAGGAATTATTAGGAGAGGGATGCAAAATAAGACCAAAAATATTATAATGCCTCTGTATCGCTCCATGGTGCGACCGCACCTTGAGTATTGCATTCAATTCTAGTCGCCATAGATCAAAAAAGATATAGCGGAATTAGAAAAGATTCAAAGAAGAGCAACCAAAATGATAGAGGGGATGGAACTGCCCCCATATGAGGAAATGCTAAAGAGGTTAGGGCTCTTCAGCTTAGAAAGGGAAGGGGGAAGGGAAATGGGACTTGATATACCGCCTTTCGGAGGTTTTTGCAACTACATCCAAAGCGGTTTACATATATTCAGGTACTTATTTTGTACCAGGGGCAATGGAGGGTTAAGTGACTTACCCAGAGTCACAAGGACCTGCAGTGGGAATTGAACCCAGTTCCCCAGAATCAGAGTCCACTGCACTAACCACTAGGCTACTCCTCCACTAATTCCACCAATAAGAACCAACCTCATCAGTGATGTCACAATGACTTGATTGCCCAATACTTGGCTCACTTCTGATATTGTGATGTCATAAGGGAAAGGGAAATGGGACTTGATATACTGCCTTTCTGAGGTTTTTGCAACTACATTCAAAGCAGTTTACATATATTCAGGTACTTATTTTGTACCAGGGGCAATGGAGGGTTAAGTGACTTGCCCAGAATCACAAGGAGCTGCAAGGGGGGGGGGGGGGGGGGGGATATGATTGAAGTCTGCAAAATCCTGAGTGGTGTGTGGTGGGTGGAGATGATTCAGTTTTTCACTCATTCAAAAAGTACTAAGACCATGGGACACTGAATGAAATTGCATGGAAATACTTTTTAAAACAAAAAGTGGATAGGGGCGAGGAATGGGCAGGTTGTGGGCATTTCAAAAAGCTATGTGCACTATTATAGAATACAGCAGATCTGCACCTACCTTAGGTGCAGGTATTTAGGTATTTAAACTCTGGAATTCTTTGCCAGAGAATGTAGTAAAAGCAATTAGCTTAGCGGGTTTTAAAAAAAGTTTGGCTGGCTTCCTAAAGGAAAAGTCCATAGACCATTATTAAAATGGACTTGGGGAAAAAATCCACTGCTTATTTCTAGGATAAGCAGCATAAAATGGATTGTACTGTTTTGGGATCTTGCCAGGTACTTGTGACCTGGATTGGCCACTGTTGGAAACAGGA
The DNA here is from genome assembly GCF_901765095.1 of Microcaecilia unicolor. Lineage (NCBI taxonomy): Eukaryota > Metazoa > Chordata > Amphibia > Gymnophiona > Siphonopidae > Microcaecilia > Microcaecilia unicolor. Next base: position 20,732,282 of record NC_044032.1, on the reverse strand, counting down.
TACTGGGCATGATGGACCTTCAGTCTGTCCCAGTATGGCAACACTTATGCATTTATGTAGGCTGAAGCAGCTGCAACCAAAGGGTAGAGTGTCAGAGATACTGCTGGTTAGTGTGGGATGCGGGTAATTCTGAATACTGGGCATATCTGTCCAAAAGTCACGACAGCTGACTAGCCCTTTCCATCCAATCCTGTTCCTCTTTTTCCCTGCTCATTAACTTCTCTAATTTGCCTTTTTCTTCAGTCCAGCAGACCGTTGCTGAAACACCCCATGTCCACTGTCTTTTTTCTTCCCACCCACTTGAAGTCATGCTGGACCCAGACTTATTATTGCGTCTCTTCGATGAACTTCAGGAAAACTACCTCAGCAAATTCTACCAACCATTCAGCCAAGGCAGCTGATAAGAAGACAGAGAGAGAGTGAAATTTGAGCTGGACAGAACTTGCTTGCAGGCAGTTAAGTAGTACTAAATGGATTTGGATCATCCATCTATGTCAGCATTAAAAGCCTTCACAATTTATTGCAACCATTAACTATTACTTAAAATATCATGTTAGAGAATTGAGGGGCTATTTCACAAAGTCGCTGTGGGGCTAGTGCATGGGTACCGTGCGCCAAATCCACCCTACCACTGGGGTAGCGCAGGTGCCCAGTGGCAATTCCAAAGTTGGCGCACACAGTTTCTCGCAGTAGAAAATCATTTTTTCTATTTTCTACCACGGAGGGGTGTTCCCAGCAGTAATCGGCAGCACGGCCGCATTGCTGCGCGTTGCCCGACAAAAATGTGGTGCAAATGCCTGCGCCTAAGTTTACGCGTGGAGCACCCTTCTTCTATAATTTCGTACATAACTGGAATCCATGCCCATGCTCTGCCCTGAAATGTCCATGACCCTCTCATTTCTGTGCCCCCTTTTCCAGGACATGTGTAAAATTTAGGTGTGGATCACATGTCTAAATGTTCGCACGTACATATTGAGTTCAAAGAGCGCCAATAATTGCTTGATAAAAAGACAATTATTGGCGCTAATTGGCTATTTTAAATTTTGGCGACTTCTATATAATTAGGGGGATAATGTGCTTAATTGATTAGCCTACTAGCCTTTGCATATGTTTCGGCACACACATGTGCGTGGATGCCAATATTTCACCCATGCGTTATTCTGTAAATATGCCCATAGCTTGCATAATGTTTATCTGCAAGGGGGATATATATATAGGATCAGAGCATGGGCAGGACATAAGCGGGGGGTCCCACTTAGACAATTAACTTAGGAGTCCTTTTACCATGCAGATTATTGCAACGGAATCTACGCAGGCTGCAAAGAACAACTCATAAAAAACTCCAGACCGCCCAAAATACAGCAGCCAGGCTGATATTCAGCAAAACACGCTTCGAAAGTGCCAAACCCCTCCGAGAAAAGTTGCATTGGCTCCCAATCAAAGAACGGATCATCTTCAAAATCTGCACCTTAGTCCACAAAATCATGTACGGCATAGTCCCAGGACACATGACAGACCTTATAGACTTACCAATAAGAAACAAAGTCAGATCGTCAAGATCCTGCCTAAACCTACACTACCCAAATTGCAAAGGACTGAAATACAAAACAACTTACACATCCGGCTTCTCTTACATAAGCGCACAACTATGGAATGGGCTCCCAAAAGCTGTGAAAACAATCCACGACCACTTGAACTTCAGGAAATCACTAAAAACCAACCTCTTCAAAAAGGCCTACCTCAACGACCCCACGTAACCCTCTTCACCTACCAACACAGCATGACTATGATCGAACAGGACATCACGCAATCTTCATCCATTCCGACCCTCCACTTATACCTCATACGATCACTATACAACTTGTATTTGTTATCCACCGACTGAGCAAACGCTTCTGATGGTACTATGTAAGCCACATTGAGTCTGCAAATAGGTGGGAAAATGTGGGGTACAAATGCAATAAATAAATAAATAAATAAACTGTGATAATGTTGTTACTTTGTGGTAGAAATCAGCTGGCGGTAAACGCCAAGACGCCCAATGGCGTGTCGGCGTTTACCGAGAGCTGATTTCTACCATGAGCTAAAAAGGCTACCGCGGCTTAGTAAAAGACCCCCTTACAGAATACTGTGAATTTAGGTGCTGTCATTTAGGCTCTCTCCCCTGGATTATATATATATGCAAAAAGATATGTGTGGAATTTTGCACGCTATCCTGAGATGCATGCGACTACTACTACTACTACTATTTAGCATTTCTATAGCGCTACAAGGCGTATGCAGCGCTGCACAAACATAGAAGAAAGACAGTCCCTGCTCAAAGAGCTTACAATCTAATAGACAAAAAATAAATAAAGTAAGCAAATCAAATCAATTAATGTGTACAGGAAGGAGGAGAGGAGGGTAGGTGGAGGCGAGTGGTTACAAGTGGTTACGAGTCAAAAGAAATGTTAAAGAGGTGGGCTTTCAGTCTAGATTTAAAGGTGGCCAAGGATGGGGCAAGACGTAGGGGCTCAGGAAGTTTATTCCAGGCGTAGGGTGCAGCGAGACAGAAGGCAGGCGCGAAGTCTGGAGTTGGCAGTAGTGGAGAAGGGAACAGATAAGAAGGATTTATCCATGGAGCGGAGTGCACGGGAAGGGGTGTAGGGAAGGACAAGTGTGGAGAGATACTGGGGAGCAGCAGAGTGAGTACATTTATAGGTTAGTAGAAGAAGTTTGAACAGGATGCGAAAATGGATAGGGAGCCAGTGAAGGGTCTTGAGGAGAGGGGTAGTATGAGTAAAGTGACCCTGGCGGAAGATGAGACGGGCAGCAGAGTTTTGAACCGACTGGAGAGGGGAGAGGTGACTAAGTGGGAGGCCAGCAAGAAGCAGATTGCAGTAGTCTAAACGAGAGGTGACAAGGGTGTGGATGAGGGTTTTGGTAGAGTGCTCGGAAAGAAAGGGGCGGATTTTATGGATGTTGTAAAGAACGAAACGACAGGTCTTGGCAATCTGCTGGATATGAGCAGAGGAGAGAGAAGAGTCAAAGATAACCCCAAGGTTTCGAGCTGAGGAGACATGGAGAATGAGAGAGCCATCAACAGAAATAGAAAACGGGGGGAGCGGGGAGGTGGGTTTGGGGGGGAAAATAAGAAGCTCGGTTTTGGTCATATTTAATTTCAGGTGGCGTTGAGACATCCAGACAGCAATGTCAGACAAGCATGCTGAAACTTTGGTTTGGATGCAAGGTGAGATATCAGGGGTAGAAAGGTAGATTTGGGAGTCATCAGCATAGAGATGGTAGGAAAAGCCATGGGATGAGATTAATGAACCAAGGGAAGAAGTGTAGATAGAAAAGAGGAGGGGACCAAGAACAGAACCCTGAGGTACGCCAACAGGCAGAGGGATAGAAGTAGAAGAGGATCCACCAGAGTGAACACTAAAGGTGCGGAGGGAGAGGAAAGGACAGAGCCCTGGAATCCAAGTGAGGACAGGGTATCGAGAAGTATGCTGTGATCGACAGTGTCAAAAGCAGGTGAAAGATCAAGAAGAATGAGGATGGAATATTGACCTCTGGATTTAGCCAGTAATAGGTCATTGGAGACTTTAGTAAGCGTAGTTTCGGTTGAGTGGAGAGGGCGAAAACCAGATTGTAGTGGGTCAAGAATAGCATGTGAGGAGAGAAAATCAAGGCAGCAGCGGTGAACAGCACGCTCAAGTAATTTGGAGAGAAAAGGAAGGAGGGAGATGGGTCGGTAATTAGAGGGACAAGTAGGGTCGAGTGAAGGCTTCTTAAGGAGAGGTGTGACCACAGCATGTTTAAAGGCAGTAGGGACAGTCGCAGTGGAAAGTGAGAGGTTGAGAATGTGACAGATAAAAGGAATAAGAGCAGGAGAGATGGCATTAAGAAGGTGGGTGGGAATGGGATCAGAGGAACAGGTGGTACATTTTGAGGAAGAAAGCATTTTAACTGCTTAACGAGCCACTTAACACCAATAATTTATTTATTTATTTATTACATTTGTATCACACATTTTCCCACCTATTTGTTGGCTCAATGTGGCTTACATAGTTCCGGAGGGGTGGTTAGAGTTTCCGGCGTGATCAATACAGAGTGGTTAGTACAATTAATTAGAATTGGAGTGGTTCGTCCCACGCAGACTGCTAGGGTGGAATATGCGGCAAGGGATTGGGTATTGTCCGTTTCCTAGTTTAATTGTTGTGTTTCATTATTCGGTGTTTATGTCTGTTCTGTGCAGTATGCCTTTTTGAAAAGGTGAGTCTTTAGGTTTTTTTCGGAAGTTTAGATGGTTATTTGTGGTTTTCAGATCTTTTGGTAATATATTACAGAGCTGTGTGCATAGTACATAAGTACATAAGTAGTGCCATACTGGGAAAGACCAAAGGTCCATCTAGCCCAGCATCCTGTCACCGACAGTGGCCAATCCAGGTCAAGGGCACCTGGCACGCTCCCCAAACGTAAAAACATTCCAGACAAGTTATACCTAAAAATGCGGAATTTTTCCAAGTCCATTTAATAGCGGTCTATGGACTTGTCCTTTAGGAATCTATCTAACCCCTTTTTAAACTCCGTCAAGCTAACCGCCCGTACCACGTTCTCCGGCAACGAATTCCAGAGTCTAATTACACGTTGGGTGAAGAAAAATTTTCTCCGATTCGTTTTAAATTTACCACACTGTAGCTTCAACTCATGCCCTCTAGTCCTAGTATTTTTGGATAGCGTGAACAGTCGCTTCACATCCACCCGATCCATTCCACTCATTATTTTATACACTTCTATCATATCTCCCCTCAGCCGTCTCTTCTCCAAGCTGAAAAGCCCTAGCCTTCTCAGTCTCTCTTCATAGGAAAGTCGTCCCATCCCCACTATCATTTTCGTCGCCCTTCGCTGTACCTTTTCCAATTCTACTATATCTTTTTTGAGATACGGAGACCAGTACTGAACACAATACTCCAGGTGCGGTCGCACCATGGAGCGATACAACGGCATTATAACATCCGCACACCTGGACTCCATACCCTTCCTAATAACACCCAACATTCTATTCGCTTTCCTAGCCGCAGCAGCACACTGAGCAGAAGGTTTCAGCGTATCATCGACGACGACACCCAGATCCCTTTCTTGATCCGTAACTCCTAACGCGGAACCTTGCAAGACGTAGCTATAATTCGGGTTCCTCTTACCCACATGCATCACTTTGCACTTGTCAACATTGAACTTCATCTGCCACTTGCACGCCCATTCTCCCAGTCTCGCAAGGTCCTCCTGTAATCGTTCACATTCCTCCTGCGACTTGACGACCCTGAATAATTTTGTGTCATCGGCGAATTTAATTACCTCACTAGTTATTCCCATCTCTAGGTCATTTATAAATACATTAAAAAGCAACGGACCCAGCACAGACCCCTGCGGGGACCCCACTAACTACCCTCCTCCACTGAGAATACTGGCCACGCAATCCTACTCTCTGCTTCCTATCTTTCAACCAGTTCTTAATCCATAATAATACCCTACCTCCGATTCCATGACTCTGCAATTTCTTCAGGAGTCTTTCGTGCGGCACTTTGTCAAACGCCTTCTGAAAATCCAGATATACAATATCAACCGGCTCCCCATTGTCCACATGTTTGCTTACCCCCTCAAAAAAATGCATTAGATTGGTGAGGCAAGACTTCCCTTCACTAAATCCGTGCTGACTTTGTCTCATCAGTCCATGTTTTTGTATATGCTCTGCAATTTTATTCTTAATAATAGCCTCCACCATCTTGCCCGGCACCGACGTCAGACTCACCGGTCTATAATTTCCCGGATCTCCTCTGGAACCCTTCTTAAAAATCGGAGTAACATTGGCTACCCTCCAGTCTTCCGGTACTACACTCGATTTTAGGGACAGATTGCATATTTCTAACAGTAGCTCCACAAGTTCATTTTTTAGTTCTATTAATACTCTGGGATGAATACCATCAGGTCCCGGTGATTTACTACTCTTCAGCTTGCTGAACTGACCCATTACATCCTCCAAGGTTACAGAGAATTTGTTTAGTTTCTCCGACTCCCCCGCTTCAAATATTCTTTCCGGCACCGGTGTCCCCCCCAAATCCTCCTCGGTGAAGACCGAAGCAAAGAATTCATTTAATTTCTCCGCTACGGCTTTGTCCTCCTTGATCGCCCCTTTAACACCATTTTCGTCCAGCGGCACAACCGACTCTTTGGCCGGTTTCCTGCTTTTAATGTATCTAAAAAAATTTTTACTATGTATTTTTGCTTCCAACGCTAATTTCTTCTCAAAGTCCTTTTTTGCCCTCCTTATCTCCGCTTTGCATTTGGCTGGCATTCCTTATGATCTATCCTGTTACTTTCAGTTGGTTCTCTTCTCCACTTTCTGAAGGATTGTTTTTTGGCTCTAATGATTTCCTTTATCTTACTGTTTAGCCACGCCGGCTGACGTTTAGTCTTTTTTCCCTTTTTTCTAATACGTGGAATATATTTGTCCTGAACCTCCAGGATGGTGTTTTTAAACAGCATCCACGCCTGATGCAAGTTTTTTACTCTGCGAGCTGCTCCTTTCAGTCTTTTTTTCACCATTTTTCTCATTTTGTCGTAATCACCTTTTCTATAGTTAAACGCTAGCGTACTTGATTTCCTAGTTTCACTTCCTTCAATGCCAATATCAAAACCGATCATATTATGATCACTGTTATCAAGCGGCCCTCGTATCGTTACCCCCTGCACTAGATCATGAGCACCACTAAGGACTAAGTCTAGTATTTTTCCTTCTCTTGTCGGCTCCTGAACTAGCTGTTCCATGAAGCTGTCCTTGATTTCATCAAGAAATCCTATGTCCCTTGCGTGTACAGATGTTACATTAATTAGTAGGAAAAGCTGAACGCATATGTTCATTTATACTTCAAGCCCTTGCAGCTTGGGAAGTGAACTCTAACTGTAACCTTGTTCAAGCGCAACCCTCTAGGGATTCTCTGTGTGTGACAGTATTCTACTAGGGCAGCTGAATTCAATTCCGTTCTCATCAATTTGTGATATTTATCCAAATCTTGGATTTGGATAAATATCCAAGATTTTAATTAGATTGTAAGCTCTGTCGAGCAGGGACTGTCTCTTCATATTCAAGTGTACAGCGCTGCGTACGTCTAGTAGCGCTATAGAAATGATAAGTAGTAGTAGTAGTAGTCAGGGGCGTAGCCAGACTTGCGTGGGAGGGGGGTCCACAGCTCGAGGGGAGGGGGCACATTTTAGCCCCCCCGCCGCTGCCCCCCTCCCGCCGCCATTGTCGCCCCCCGTCTCTGCCAACCCCCCTCCCGCCGTGAACCCTCCCCCGCCACCGCCTACCTTCTGTTTTGCTGGTGGGGGACCCCACTCCCCACCAGCCGACGTCCTCTCCCGTAAAACGCAGCGGGACTGCCAGTGCCGCTGCGTTCTACGGGAGAGGGCGTCGGCTGGCGGGGAGTGGGGTCCCCCGCCAGCAAAACGGAAGGTAGGCAGCGGCGGGGGCGGGTTCGCCGGGAGGGGGGGTCCCCACTGAAATCTACGGGGGCCCAGGCCCCCTTAGGCCCCACGTAGCTACGCCACTGGTAGCAGTAAGAATAATATATTTCTATTCTCCACCAATTACCTATAAGGTAATATGATAAGCATAAGATTATGTAAGAAAAAGGGGAATTAAATATTATATTTGTTAAATTACATTAACCTGCACTGCAAGGTTTAAGGACATGTGCTCAGAACATAAAGACCTTATATTTAACTTTAAAAAGGTTTATTTACAATACAGGTAATGTAATAATGTTACAAGAGAGAGGCAGTTTTTAAGAATCTTATCACAAGTGGAAATGTGCTTTTCAAGATATCAAGTCTGAATTATAGATTATGCTGGATATGGTAACTCACTTTGATAGAGTCTGCTGGTAGCTGGTTGGAGTGATGAAGCTGTTAGGTGTAGTCTCTGTGATTGATTCTTTGGAGATGTGTTGATGGGCTTAGGTAACCACCCAGCTAGTTTTTGTTGTCAGTAGTTTCAAAGGGGAAGGGGGAAGTGAAGTATTTGGAGCTGTATATTTTTTTTATATTTGTATCTGATCCAGCAAAATCAATAACTCTGATAATTAAACTCATATCATGCTACATAACAATTAATTGAACTAAAACAATCAATTATTGGCCTTAATTGACCTCAATTGGGAGTTGCAGGTGCATCTTGCTGTGCACTATTCTATAACACTGTGCACACAAAACATGACGAGCAACCCAAAAGAGGGCGTGGCCATTTGTAGGGGCATGCGCAGGGCATGGGCGTTCTCAGAAATGGGGGGAATCCACACCTAACTTACACGCCAGGATTTACAACAGGTTTTTTGTTGGCGTAAATCCTCACGTCCAAAGTTTGGCTCAGGAATCGGCTCTAAGCACTATTCTATAGACGGCGCGCAACTCTGAGCACCGTTTATAGAATAGCGCTCCACGTCAATTTTTTTTTCAGTGTTGTTTAATTCATTTAGTCCTCTATAGCTGTGTAAGTGAGGATGCCTAGGTGTTAGGCACCGCAGTTCTGGGTTACTCTAGTGTTCTATGATGGGACCTAGCAGGGCCGGCTTAATCTATGGAGAAGGTGAGGCTGTGGCCCAGGACGCCAGCACTAAAGAGCGCCAAACGCCTGGGCCCATGATGTCACTAGCCCATAGGTTAAGCTTGGCTTCTTACCGTTCTTACCATTCTTGGTTCTCAGCATCGATCCCCAGTCCTGACGCCCATTGGAAACAGTAGGCTCCGATGGCTTTGAAGCTTTCCTCTTTCCTCCTTCTTCTTCCCTCCTCTGACGTACCCAATGCCAACATGCTGTTTAGGCCTGCCCCATAGCAGGAGCTGGCTTCTGATAGGTGCACACCTTGGAACCACCCCCTGCCACCTGTCTCCCGGAAGTCATGCTGATTGCAAGGTAAGCTGGGATTGGACAACAAATCAGGGGCGTAGCCACAGGTGGGCCTGGACACACCCAGTTTGGGATGCGCTGGCATGGAGAGGAGCAGGCTGGGCTCCCGCAGTCCTCCATCTCCTTTCCTTAAGCGTAGCTGTTGCGTGAACAGGTTCCCCAGCAGTGGCGCTAAGCTACAAGCCTCCTTTCTGCCGTGTCTCGCCCCCCTCTGTAGCAACTTCCTGTTTCTGACTAGACAGCAGGACACGGATTATCTTCAAGACACTCACTCTCGCTTTCAAAGCCTATTGCACAGCCCCCCTCCCCCGTATCTAACTAATCTTGTTGTCCCTTCCTCCCCTGCACATCTTCTTCGCTCAATAAATCATCACCATCTATGTCTCCCTAGCCTCTGCTTTGCCTAACTGGAATCCACCCAGCACACAACGCTGCGTACATCTAGTAGCGCTATAGAAATGATAAGTAATAGTAGTAGTGTTTGGGATTCCAGAATCTTGCAACTCTTTGGGATTCCAGAATGTTGCTACTCTTTGTCCTTATCCCTTATTTGTCCTGTTTGTCTGTCCTAATTAGGTTATAAGCTCTGTCGAGCAGGGACTGTCTCTTCATGTTCAAGTGTACAGCGCTGCGTACGTCTAGTAGCGCTATAGAAATGATAAGTAGTAATAGTCTTTGGGATTCCAGAATCTTGCTACTCTTTGGGATTCTGGAATCTTGCTTCTCTTTGTCTTTATCCCTTATTTGTCCTGTCTGTCCTAATTAGATTGTAAGCTCTGTCGAGCAGGGACTGTCTCTTCATGTTCAAGTGTACAGCGCTGCGTACGTCTAGTAGCGCTATAGAAATGATAAGTAATAGTAGTAGTGTTTGGGATTCCGGAATCTTGCAACTCTTTGGGATTCCAGAATGTTGCTACTCTTTGTCCTTATCCCTTATTTGTCCTGTTTGTCTGTCCTAATTAGGTTGTAAGCTCTGTCGAGCAGGGACTGTCTCTTCATGTTCAAGTGTACAGCGCTGCGTACGTCTAGTAGCGCTATAGAAATGATAAGTAGTAATAGTCTTTGGGATTCCGGAATCTTGCTACTCTTTGGGATTCTGGAATCTTGCTTCTCTTTGTCTTTATCTCTTATTTGTCCTGTTTGTCTGTCCTAATTAGATTGTAAGCTCTGTCGAGCAGGGACTGTCTCTTCATGTTCAAGTGTACAGCGCTGCGTACGTCTAGTAGCGCTATAGAAATGATAAGTAGTAATAGTCTTTGGGATTCAGGAATCTTGCTACTCTTTGGGATTCTGGAATCTTGCTTCTCTCTGTCTTTATCTCTTATTTGTCCTGTTTGTCTGTCCTAATTAGATTGTAAGCTCTGTCGAGCAGGGACTGTCTCTTCATGTTCAAGTGTACAGCGCTGCATATGTTGTCTAGCGCTATAGAAATGATAAGTAGTAATAGTCTTTGGGATTCAGGAATCTTGCTACTCTTTGGGATTCTGGAATCTTGCTTCTCTCTGTCTTTATCTCTTATTTGTCCTGTTTGTCTGTCCTAATTAGATTGTAAGCTCTGTCGAGCAGGGACTGTCTCTTCATGTTCAAGTGTACAGCGCTGCATATGTTGTCTAGCGCTATAGAAATGATAAGTAGTAATAGTCTTTGGGATTCAGGAATCTTGCTACTCTTTGGGATTCTGGAATCTTGCTTCTCTCTGTCTTTATCTCTTATTTGTCCTGTTTGTCTGTCCTAATTAGATTGTAAACTCTGTCGAGCAGGGACTGTCTCTTCATGTTCAAGTGTACAGCGCTGCGTACGTCTAGTAGCGCTATAGAAATGATAAGTAGTAATAGTCTTTGGGATTCCAGAATCTTGCTACTCTTTGGGATTCTGGAATCTTGCTTCTCTTTGTCTTTATCCCTTATTTGTCCTGTCTGTCCTAATTAGATTGTAAGCTCTGTCGAGCAGGGACTGTCTCTTCATGTTCAAGTGTACAGCACTGCGTACGTCTAGTAGCGCTATAGAAATGATAAGTAGTAATAGTCTTTGGGATTCCAGAATCTTGCTACTCTTTGGGATTCTGGAATCTTGCTTCTCTTTGTCTTTATCCCTTATTTGTCCTGTCTGTCCTAATTAGATTGTAAGCTCTGTCGAGCAGGGATTGTCTCTTCATGTTCAAGTGTACAGCGCTGCGTACGTCTAGTAGCGCTATAGAAATGATAAGTAATAGTAGTAGTGTTTGGGATTCCGGAATCTTGCAACTCTTTTGGATTCCAGAATGTTGCTACTCTTTGTCCTTATCCCTTATTTGTCCTGTTTGTCTGTCCTAATTAGGTTGTAAGCTCTGTCGAGCAGGGACTGTCTCTTCATGTTCAAGTGTACAGCGCTGCGTACGTCTAGTAGCGCTATAGAAATGATAAGTAATAGTAGTAGTGTTTGGGATTCCGGAATCTTGCAACTCTTTGGGATTCCAGAATGTTGCTACTCTTTGTCCTTATCCCTTATTTGTCCTGTTTGTCTGTTCTAATTAGGTTGTAAGCTCTGTCGAGCAGGGACTGTCTCTTCATGTTCAAGTGTACAGCGCTGCGTACGTCTAGTAGCGCTATAGAAATGATAAGTACTAATAGTCTTTGGGATTCCGGAATCTTGCTACTCTTTGGGATTCTGGAATCTTGCTTCTCTTTGTCTTTATCTCTTATTTGTCCTGTTTGTCTGTCCTAATTAGATTGTAAGCTCTGTCGAGCAGGGACTGTCTCTTCATGTTCAAGTGTACAGCGCTGCATATGTTGTCTAGCGCTATAGAAATGATAAGTAGTAATAGTCTTTTTGGATTCAGGAATCTTGCTACTCTTTGGGATTCTGGAATCTTGCTTCTCTCTGTCTTTATCTCTTATTTGTCCTGTTTGTCTGTCCTAATTAGATTGTAAACTCTGTCGAGCAGGGACTGTCTCTTCATGTTCAAGTGTACAGCGCTGCGTACGTCTAGTAGCGCTATAGAAATGATAAGTAGTAATAGTCTTTGGGATTCCAGAATCTTGCTACTCTTTGGGATTCTGGAATCTTGCTTCTCTTTGTCTTTATCCCTTATTTGTCCTGTCTGTCCTAATTAGATTGTAAGCTCTGTCGAGCAGGGACTGTCTCTTCATGTTCAAGTGTACAGCACTGCGTACGTCTAGTAGCGCTATAGAAATGATAAGTAATAGTAGTAGTGTTTGGGATTCCGGAATCTTGCAACTCTTTGGGATTCCAGAATGTTGCTACTCTTTGTCCTTATCCCTTATTTGTCCTGTTTGTCTGTCCTAATTAGGTTGTAAGCTCTGTCGAGCAGGGACTGTCTCTTCATGTTCACGTGTACAGCGCTGCGTACGTCTAGTAGCGCTATAGAAATGATAAGTAATAGTAGTAGTGTTTGGGATTCCGGAATCTTGCAACTCTTTGGGATTCCAGAATGTTGCTACTCTTTGTCCTTATCCCTTATTTGTCCTGTTTGTCTGTCCTAATTAGGTTGTAAGCTCTGTCGAGCAGGGACTGTCTCTTCATGTTCAAGTGTACAGCGCTGCGTACGTCTAGTAGCGCTATAGAAATGATAAGTAATAGTAGTAGTGTTTGGGATTCCGGAATCTTGCAACTCTTTGGGATTCCAGAATGTTGCTACTCTTTGTCCTTATCCCTTATTTGTCCTGTTTGTCTGTCCTAATTAGGTTGTAAGCTCTGTCGAGCAGGGACTGTCTCTTCATGTTCAAGTGTACAGCGCTGCGTACATCTAGTAGCGCTATAGAAATGATAAGTAATAGTAGTAGTGTTTGGGATTCCGGAATCTTGCAACTCTTTGGGATTCCAGAATGTTGCTACTCTTTGTCCTTATCCCTTATTTGTCCTGTTTGTCTGTCCTAATTAGGTTGTAAGCTCTGTCGAGCAGGGACTGTCTTTTCATGTTCAAGTGTACAGCGCTGGGTACGTCTAGTAGCGCTATAGAAATGATAAGTAGTAGTAGTAGTGTTTGGGATTCCGGAATCTTGCAACTCTTTGGGATTCCGGAATCTTGCTACTCTTTGTCCTTATCTCTTATTTGTCCTGTTTTTCTGTCCTAATGAGGTTGTAAGCTCTGTCGAGCAGGGACTGTCTTTTCATGTTCAAGTGTACAGCGCTGCGTACGTCTAGTAGCGCTATAGAAATGATAAGTAGTAGTAGTAGTAGTAATAAGACCTTGTTCTTCGCAGCCCCTTTCCTTTGGAACTCTATGCTGCTCTCTATCCATGCAGGACTGTCATTTTAAAAATTCAAAATAGCACTCAAAACTGAACTGAATGTTAAAACATAACGGTAACAAAATGTTGAACAACACTACTGATAAACAGGAGCCTTGAGGTACCACTGTCGTGAACATGTTGACATCAGAAACATCCTTCCCCAATGGGGTACCAAAGTTTAAAAAGGCATCTCTTTTACTTATTGCATTACATTGGCTACCAATCAGAGCATGAATCGTGTTTAAAACATGTACATTAATCTTCAAAATTTGGTTTGGCATGTCACCAGACTACATGATGGACTTAACTGTACTGTTGGCTAGAAATGCAAAACCAACATCTATTTAGTTGTAAAAATGTAACTTACAAAGACTGTTTATACAGCTGGATTTGACTATCAAGTTTCTAAATGGTGGAATCTCATTCCAAAAGAAATCGGAAGTTGTAAGCTCCTCTCTTCTATTTTGAAAAGCTGTGAAGACTTAACTGTTTAAAAAATATTTCTCTATCTAATTCGAAAACTCCAGTTTATTACATGGAAGCTGTTACACTCTTATTTCATTGTAAGCCACATTGAACCAAAATCTGTTTTTGGATAATGTGGGATAAAAGAATGAATTAATAAATAAATAAATAAATACATGTATTGTCTCTCACTGAAGGAGAAAAACCAGCTAAGCACTTTTCCTTCTAGCCCAATGGATTTCAGTCTGTTGAACAGAATTGTACGATTTATCATATCAAAAGTTGCTGAACCATCTAAAACTATCAATAAAAAACGCTGACCATCAAATAAAGATATCAATAATGTTTCTGCATCATGATGTGATCTAAATTCAAACTGATTAATGTCCAAAATATGTGTGTCTAAAACCGATTATGCACAATTCATTCCATCACTTTTGCTAGGAAAGGAAGTGAAGAAATTGGCCTATTGAGCTGTCATCATTACTACTCTTTCTATTTTAGATCCTGGCAAGTGCAGCCAAAAAATGAATAGGCAGACCGCTGTAGGATTCATAAACAGAGCCATCCAAACTAGCGTTTCGTGAAACTCTTTCTTGCCGTCTATTGGAGGCCTTCACTTTCCCACTGGACTCTGCTTACAACAGACTTGGAAAGAAACTGAAGATGTCTTAAGTACACTCTAGAGCCAACTTGCCTTCCTTGGCCTCAAGCCTCACCGTGTTTGTGATCAACTATTCAGCAATTATCTTTAGCACGAGTTTGCAGAATTGATTTGAAAGGCGAACAACTTCAGCCAGCTCCTGGTACAGTAAATACAGAACTGCCACAGAGCTGAGAGCTCACGGCAAAGACACGTGGCAAGCAGAGAGGAAAGAACTCCTTTATATGATTTGCCTCCCAGCATTTTGGCCTGTGACTTTATACAGGTTGAGTACAGGATGTGGATATCTTAAACATTAACTGGAGAATGTGTATATCGTGCACTTATTTATTTTTGGAGTGGGGGGGGGGGGAAGCAGTGTACAGTACGTATTATCAGACAATGCACTTTATCTGTAGCTTATATCAGGGGATCAGGGGTGTAGCCAGACACCCAATTTTGGGAAGGTATTGAGGGTATCTTATCTCCACTCCCTCAACCTCTACGCCCCGCCCTCCCAGTACCTTTTAAGGGCCAGATGCACTAAACCTAACGAGCCCACAACTTGCGTTTTAAACTGGTTCCAGCCAGTTTAAAACGCAAGTAGTTTACCGGGGGCATGCACTAAGGGCATTTTCCCTGCCATGGTAGCAGGCAACGAAAACGGAATGCAAATTATTCAAAAGCTATTATAATGAGCTGCACTACCGTTGTAGCCCATTATAATGAGATGCACTACCGTTTTTCCGATTCCCTTACCGTAGGAACCCTAACGGGAGGTCTGCACCTCTCGTTAGGGCTCCTGTGAGGGAATCGGAAAGGAAAAGGGCCCCCCAAAAAAGGTAAAAAAGAAAAAAAAAAAGCAGGGAGCACATGTGAGAGGCGTTCTTTATGGACGTTCTCTCCCTGCGCTTGTTTTTTTCCCCCTTCTATTTTGTCTTCGCCGCGCCACTTACCCCTCCACAGCAAAAGTTTTCTATTTTCCTGGTTGCCGGAGAATCAGGATGTCCCTTTCGATTATGCACCTCTTCCTGGTCTCTTCAGCCAATCAGAGCGCGTTTCGCTGACAACAGCCAGCTAAACCCGCTTTGATTGGCTGAAGAGACCAGGAAGAGCTGCATAATCGAAAGGGACGTCCTGATTCTCCGACTGGCAACCGAGGAAAATAGTGAATGCAAGTGAGCTACAACGAGTAGCTCATTTGCATTCCCTATCGTTGATGCATTCCCGTTCCCTACCGATTCGCTATGGAATCGGTAGGGAACGGGAATTACCGACGACTTTAGTGCATCTGGCTCTAAGTCTTTTAGTTCTTGGCTGGCAGCGAGCAGTGAATCAAACCTGCTGGTCCCGCTGGCCCTGAGCCTTCTCTCTGATGCAGCTTCCTGGGGAAGGCTCGGGGCCAGCATGAGCAGCAAGAGGCTGAAAATGTATTGGTGAGGGGATTGAGGGAGTGGAGGTAAGACTACTACTACTACTATTTAGCATTTCTATAGCGCTACAGGCATACGCAGCGCTGTACAAACATAGAAGAAAGACAGTCCCTGCTCAAAGAGCTATGTAATAAAAGTGAGCCAGGTATAGGACAATCAAGCCATTGTGACATCACTGATGAGGTTGGCTCTTATTGGTGGCCTGAGGCATTATGACATCACAATATTAGCTCTGGTTACAAGAGACTACTACTACTACTATTTATCACTTCTATAGCACTACAAGGCATACGCAGCGCTGCACAAACACAGAAGAAAGGCAATCCCTGCTCAAAGAGCTTACAATCTAATAGACAAAAAATAAAGTAAGCAAATCAAATCAATTAATGTGAACGGGAAGGAAGAGAGGAGGGTAGGTGGAGGCGAGTGGTTACGAGTCAAAAGCAATGTTAAAGAGGTGGGTTTTCAGTCTAGATTTAAAGGTGGCCAAGGATGGGGCAAGACGTAGGGGCTCAGGAAGTTTATTCCAGGCGTAGGGTGCAGCGAGACAGAAGGCGCGAAGTCTGGAGTTGGCAGTAGTGGAGAAGGGAACAGATAAGAAGGATTTATCCATGGAGCGGAGTGCACGGGAAGGGGTGTAGGGAAGGACGAGTGTGGAGAGATACTGGGGAGCAGCAGAGTGAATACATTTATAGGTTAGTAGAAGAAGTTTGAACAGGATGTGAAAACGGATAGGGAGCCAGTGAAGGGTCTTGAGGAGAGGGGTAGTATGAGTAAAGCGACCCCAATTGCCTGGGGAGGGGGAGGGGAGGGAGAGATGCTGGGAGTCTTCAGCTGGCGGGACTTGGGGATCCCTGCCAGCCATATCACACCACTGCTAGGTGGTGCTGTGTTCACCCGGGCTCACCCATGGCTATGCCACAGACTTATATCATTTCATATTTTCAGTGCAGCATGCAAATGTTAGGTGGCAATCAAGGGTGTTCAAGTTGAAAGTAGACCGTGTGTATACAGTGACATATAGTAACGCTAGTAAAAAAGACCCATTTATCAAACAAATGAAACGGGTGCTAGCAAGGTTATCGTGTAATGGCGATTATGTTTTTAAGGGAACCGTTAGGAGAGAGAGTGTGTGAGAGACAGACAGAGAGAGTGTGTGTGTGTGAGAGAGAGAGAGTTCACAGCAAAGATTTGAAGCCTCATACAGTAGCTGAGAGCAGGAACAGACCATGCTGACACCATCAAAGCTTTGCCCTGTACAGTGGCGTACCAAGGGGGGGGGGCGGTTGCGACAGTCCGCCCCAGGTTGCACGCCGCTGGGGGGTGCCGCGGCACTCACCTGTCGGCTGCGAGTTCGAATCACTACGCTAAATTTTGTCGTTCGCTGCAGCTCCCTCCCTCTGCCCCAGAACAGGTTACTTCCTGTTCCGGGGCAGAGGGAGGGAGCTGCAGCAAACGACAGAATTTAGCGTAGCGATTCGAACTCGCAGCTGACAGGCGTGCGCCGCAGCACCCCCCCTAGTGGCGTGCACCCGGGGGGTGTCATTTCGCCGGGGGGAGCGCTGCACCCGGGGGGGGGGGGCGCATCGGCAATCCGCCCCGGGTGTCGTCAAGTCTAGTAACGCCACTGGCTCTGTATTTCTATTATCGGAACAGCTCTGTTAAACCTATTATCTTCCCCTCCCTTTTGCTTGTTCAACTTCAGAAACCGAAACCTACTTCCCCTCCCCTTTCCTTTAACCCAGGAGGCTGGCTGACCTCAGCCTCTTAAAGATGTTAGGAACCCAGGCAGCCAGACGGAGGTGCAAATTATTATATAGGATAGTAACATAGTAGTGGCGACAGAGAAAGACCTGTACGGTCCATCCAGTCTGCCCAACAAGATAAACTCATATGTGCTACTTTTTGTGTATACCTTACCTTGATTTGTATCTGCCATTTTCAGGGCACAGACCGTAGAAGTCTGCCCAGCACTAGCCCCGCCTCCCAACCACCGGTGCTGCCACCCAATCTCCGCTCAGCTTCTGAGGATCCATTTCTTCTGAACAGGATTCGTTTATGTTTATCCCACACATTTTTGAATTCTGTTACCGTTTTCATCTCCACCACCTCCCACAGGAGGGCATTCCAAGTATCCACCACTCTCTCCGTGAAAAGTGCTAGGAGCCTGTTCTATTAAGGATCACAGGTGTCTTCGTTTCTTTATAGAATACTAGTGTACCCAGGTATCAACATGCCTAATGTTTAGGCGCAATCACTTTATATTCCACTGTGTGGAGTCTCTCTCCTATTTTTCGACGGTGTTCCTTTCTGTGATATGTTGAGATGTTGCCTTTATTTTAATTTTGTACATTGCTTTAATCCATTACACCAACGAAAACATGGCATAAATCCCGGCGCGTAGATTTAGGTGCAATGGGCCATATTCCCTAATTAGGCACATAATTTCATTATGTCCAAAACACGGCAGCCAGACTCATTTTTGGCAAATCACGATTTGAGAGTGCATCACCTCTTCGTGAAAAGCTTCATTGCCTCCCTATTAGAGAACGAATAAACTTCAAGGTCCACACACTGATTCATAAGATCATCCATGGAGAATCTCCGAATTACATGACTGACTTGATCAACCTACCCACCCACCAGAAACACGTCGGAATCCTCTCGAAATTACCTCAACCTGCACTACCCTAATTGCAAAGGACTCAAGTATAAAGCCTTGTATGAGTCCAACTTCTCATACAAAGGCAGTCAACTCTGGAACGCCCTTCCCAGATCCATTCGTTCTATTAAAGACTACCTACCCTTCAGAAAATCGCTGAAAACCCATCTATTCAAAGAAGCTTATCCAAACGCCACAACCTAACCCTACGAACCCACCTATTCATCACCAGTTCCTGTGACAACGGCAATGACTCAGACCACGCCTCCTCCAATATTCCCTTTGCTTATCCTGACTCTATCCTTGATTATATCAATCTAACCTAATACCAACACCTCCTCCTACCTCCTCTACCCCCTCTCCCTTATAATATTACCTATCCACACATCCCCATTACTCCACTAAACTTAGCCTGTTTTTCTCTGTAATTCTACTACTGCATTATACTTTGTAATTCTACAGCGCTGCGTATGCCTTGTAGTGCTATAGAAGTGATAAGTAGTAGTAGTAGTAACAGTAGTAGTACTATGTAAGCCGCATTGAACCTGTTATGAGTGGGAAAGTGCGGGGTGCAAATGTAACAAATAAATAAATTTCAAAACGCCCATGAAATGCCCATTTCCCCGCCTATAACCACACCCCTTTTTGCCTGCACACATTAGAAGTTCGGCGCACATCATTAAAGAATACACTTAGTGAGTTGTGCCCCTAAATTCTAATTAGTGCCAATTAGTGTGCATTATTGCTTGTTAAGTGCTGATATCAGCGCTTATTAGCTTGTTAAGCCAATTAAGTTATGTGCGGTGTTATAGAATCTGTGCCGATTTTGGTGCCTAAATGTAAGCGCACTATATAGAATCCTGAGGAGAGTGGGCGTATCCTATAATAAAGCACATAGATGTTAGAAACTCCCATGCCCCACCCATTGCCATGCCCCTTTTCAACTATGCAACTTAGAATTTAAGTGCACTACGTTACAGGTACAATTAGTGAGTTGTGCATGTAAATCTTAATGCCAATTAGTGCTAATAATTGCTTATTAGCATCCAATTGACAGCAGTCATTAGCTAGTTAACTAATCAAGGGCCTGTTTACTAATGTGCGTTAGCATTTTTAACATGCCTACAATTAGCGCACATGCGCTAACTGTGTAGGCGCCTATAGGGATATTGTGGGTGCATACATGATTAACATGTGTACCTAGTTAATGTGCATTAAAAAAGCTAACATGGCTTAGTAAACAAGGCCCCAAGTTATGCGCACCGTTATAGAATATGCTTCGATTTCCACGCGGAAATTAAGGCGCAATATATAGAAGCCTGGGGTACGTGCATAAATGTATAAAATATTAATATTTAGGTATGTATGTGTGCACTACAGGGCCACCGAGAGACTGGGCCGGGCCTGGGGCAAGGCCGCCCCTGGGGCCCCGCCCCCAGAGGTCACCGCCCCCCCCCCCCCCCCGAGATCGCTACAATTTCGGGAATAACTTGTATAAAATGTTTGTACGTTTGGGTAGCTTGCCAGGTGCCCTTGACCTGGATTGGCCGCTGTCAGGGACAGGATGCTGGGCTCGATGGACCTTTGGTCTTTTCCCAGTATGGCATAACTTTCACAATTTCAAAATCTTCCTGAATCCCTACGCCAAGCCCCCTCCCTACCCATCTTCAAATCCTTGCTTAAAGCTCACCTCTTCAATGCTGCATTCGGAACCTAACCTTTCGAACATATAGGTTGCCCCTATCTGTCTGACCTATCAGATTAACTGTACTTTTGTCTTTAGATTGTAAGCTCTTTGAGCAGGGACTGTCCTTCCATGTTAAATTGTACAGTGCTGCGTAACCCTAGTAGCGCTTTAGAAATGTTAAGTAGTAGTAGTAGTAATTTAAAGATTAAAAGGGGAAAGGGGGGAGACTGCACCAGGAATCATTACAACCCTAAAGACAGAGGGAGGAGGTAATGTGTATGAAGTTGCAGGTACAACCCTGGCTACCTTTCTGGGCAGACTGGATGGACCACGTCAGTCTTTATCTGCCATCATTTACTACGTTACTGTGATGTATCTATGTATAAGTACTT
This sequence comes from Microcaecilia unicolor, assembly GCF_901765095.1. Classification (NCBI taxonomy): domain Eukaryota; kingdom Metazoa; phylum Chordata; class Amphibia; order Gymnophiona; family Siphonopidae; genus Microcaecilia; species Microcaecilia unicolor. The sequence goes on along the minus strand of NC_044032.1, from coordinate 20,711,821 downwards.
TTTTTTTTTTGTGAGAAAAAATCCGCTGAAACACGGAGAACTCAAACGCCCCACGGAAAAAACAAGTGGGTAAGAAAAGTGGGAGAGCGACCAAGGATACCAGAAACTGGAAGATGTTCGTTAATAGACAACTTTATTAATAATTTGAAGACTCGACACAACGTCGTGTTTCGGCCGTCAGGCCTGCATCAGGAGTCTGCTTTACACAGTGCTGCGAAGCAATAATAATGACAAACCTTTGGAGATCCTACAGCAGACTCTAGGACAAAATATTGCTGAGTAACATTGAAGATGATCCTTCAGGTATGACGTAATAGTCTTTAGAAAGACTGTTTTTTTTAAAAAAGAAGGGGACCATCAGAAGCACTGCACACGCTGCTTGTAATGCAGTTGAAAAAAAAAAAAAAAAAAAGCTAGATAGCAACATTCCATGTAGAATCTCCAATAGTAGCAACATTCCATGTAGAATCTCCAATAGTAGCAACAGAACCTCAAATAGTAGCAACATTCCTTGTAGAATCTCCAATAGTAGCAACATTCCATGTAGAATCTCCAATAGTAGCAACAGAACCTCAAATAGTAGCAACATTCCTTGTAGAATCTCCAATAGTAGCAACATTCCATGTAGAATCTCCAATAGTAGCAACATTCCATGTAGAATCTCCAATAGTATCTATTTTATTTTTGTTACATTTGTACCCCGCGCTTTCCCACTCATGGCAGGCTCAATGCGGCTTACATGGGGCAATGGAGGGTTAAGTGACTTGCCCAGAGTCACAAGGAGCTGCCTGGGCCTGAAGTGGGAATCGAACTCAGTTCCTCAGGACCAAAGTCCACCACCCTAACCACTAGGCCACTCCTCCACTGTTGCTACTATTTGAGATTCTACATGGAATGTTGCTATTCCACTAGCAACATTCCATGTAGAAGTCGGCCCTTGCAGATCACCAATGTGGCCGCACAGGCTTCTACTTCTGTGAGTCTGACGTCCTGCACGTACGTGCAGGACGTCAGACTCACAGAAACAGAAGCCTGCGCAGCCTTCTACATGGAATGTTGCTAGTGGAATAGGAACATTCCATGTAGAATCTCCAATAGTAGCAACATTCCATGTAGAATCTCCAATAGAAGCAACATTCCATGTAGAATCTCCAATAGTATCTATTTTATTTTTGTTACATTTGTACCCTGCGCTTTCCCACTCATGGCAGGCTCAATGCGGCTTACATGGGGCAATGGAGGGTTAAGTGACTTGCCCAGAGTCACAAGGAGCTGCCTGTGCCTGAAGTGGGAATCCAACTCAGTTCCCCAGGACCAAAGTCCACCACCCTAACCACTAGGCCACTCCTCCACTCCATTGAGAATATATTATCTTTTGCCTCTCCTGCAATTACTGGAAAGGGAAAAAAAAAAAGAACACAAAGTCAATTGTGTAAATAAAACCTTGCCTAATAAGTGCTGTGGGACTTTTCATCAAGACTGATAGGAACATTTTTTTTTTTTTTTTTACTTTCAGAAATTGCAGGAAAACACCTTCGGCTTCAAGCTTGTGCACGAAACCTGACACACATTTTTGAAAAAATTCTTGCCACTGTGGGACGGTTTGAGTTATCATACTGGTGAAGGTACTGACTAATTATTTATTTATTTATTTATTTATTTATTGCATTTGTGTCCCACATTTTCCCACCTTTTTGCAGGCTCAATGTGGCTTACAGTACGCCGTAGTGGCGATCGCCATTTCCGGAATGAGGAATACAAAGTGGTATTGCATTAAGTATGTAGATGGTAGAGTAAATTCTAGATTAAATTAGATAATCAGTTCATTTCGGCGTGAGAAATAAGGTGGTAGTGCGTTAACCTTCGTTAGTGATAGAGTGACTGAAGCAGTCAGGTATAGAGAGTTCGGTCTTGTCTAGTTCTGGAAGAGTTTCGTTGTCTGGTATTTAGGGTGGATCATTGTGGTATGCCTTTTTGAACAAGTTGGCTTTTAGTCATTTTCGAAATATTGTTAGGTTGTGTGTTGTTTTTAAGGCATTTGGGAATGCATTCCATAGTTGAATGCTAATGTAGGAAAAGTGTTTATCGGATTTTTTTCATTTTTGAAGTCTGGCAAGGTGTGCGGGTCTGGAGACTGGAGAGCAACTGTCGCCATTGCAATGTCCTCTCTTTCTATACTATACATGGTACTGCACTCTCCCAATGACTCAAACTAGAATCTTTAAAGAATCTTTAAAGTGCATATAATTTTTAGGAATGCCCATGACTCGCTCATGCCCCTCTCAAGGCCACACCACCTTTATGGATCCACACATTAGAATTTATTTATTTATTTATTTTGCTGCAGTTATTTCCCACATTTTCCCACCTATTTGCAGGCTCAACGTGGCTTACATTATGCCGTAATGGCGATCGCCATTCCGGAGTGAGAAATACAGAGTATTATTGCATTACTAGTAAAAAAGGCCCGTTTCTGACACTAATGAAACGGGCGCTAGCAAGGTTTTCCTCGGAGTGTGTATGTTTGAGAGAGTGTATGTGAGAGTGACTGTGTGTGAGAGAGAGAGTGAGTCTGGGTGCGAGTGTGTCTGTGAGAGAGAAAGTGTGTGTGTGAAAATGAGAGTGTGTGCAAGTGCGTATGTGAGACACAGTGTGAGAGAGAGAGAGAGTGTGTTTCACACAGATACAATGAGTGAGAGAGAGAAAGTGTGTGTGAGACACAGACTCTCTGTGAGACTGAGTGTATGAGACCAAGAGAGTGTGTGAGTGACTGTGTGACACATAGAGAGTGAATGTGATGCAGTGTGAGACATAGAGTGTGTGAGACAGGGGCGTAGCCAGACAACCAATTTTGGGTGGGCCTGAGCCTAAAGTGGGTGGGCATCCGGCATCTCTCCTTCCACTTCCTCCCCAGGCGACCAATAATTTCTCAATTCCACCCTCCCCTCCTCCCCTTCATACCTTTTCAAATCTTCAGTGCTTCACTTTCTGCAAACAGTGACTCATACCCTCTGCTTTCACCAGTCCAGAGCCTTCCCTCTGACATGGTACCACTATTGTGGACAAAGGAAATCACATCAGAGGGAAGGTTCTGGGCTGGCATGAGCTGCAGGTATGAGTGGCTGTTCGCAAAATATTGAAAGATTGAAAAGGTACAGAGAGGTTGGGGGATTGAGTTGACAGATGCCGAAATGCCTGTGGGGATGCAGGGAGTCTTCTGCTGACAAGGCTTAAGGAGCCTCGCCAGCCACATCAGAGTCGTGCCACTTATGGATGAGCCTGAGCCAGGGTCCCATGGAACTGGGAGGGAGGGGGGACGGAGAACATTGGAGGAGTGACGTCAGCAGGTGGTTACAATCCCAGTGACCAGGGGTGTGCTGGTAAATTTTTAACAACAGGCTCTTTCTCCGGACATAGCCAGCTCTCCAGTTGGAAGGGCTAGGGGTGGCTGGGGTGGGGGGGAGCAACACTTGCCTCTCTCTCCTCCCTCCCTTCGTGCGGGCACGCTAGGCATACCTTTGCTGGCAGCCAATAAATGGACTGCCACCACTCCCAACGTCTTGCTCTGAGCAGCATGCTGAAACTTCTCACACATGCTGGAGAAGTCCCAGCCTGCTGCTCAGAGCTGGAAACAAAGAGCGGGGAGCAGCAGCATTCTATTTACTTGGCTGGCAGGGCTCAGCATCCCCACCAGCAAAGTAAAAGAGAATTCAGAAGGGGGCCCAAGCCCACATTTTGGGAGCCAGTTGTTAAAGTAGCCATGGAGGGCCCTACTTTAACAACCGGCTCCCAAAATTCTTAAAAACTTAACAACCGGCTCTTGCGAGCCTGTGAGAGCCTGCTCTAGCACACCACTGCCAGTGACACACATTGGAACGTTGGAGAAGAACGTTGGAGGAGTGATGTCAGCAGGTGGTTACGATCCCAGTGAGTCACATTGGAATGTTGGAGGAGCAAATTATTATATTAGATATTTTAGTCCTTTGCAGCTGGGGTAATGGAGATTCAGGAATGTACGTGATGATCTTTTAGTATTCCTGGTTTGTAAGTCTGTTAGGTTTGATTTGTAGACCGGGGCTTCACCATGTATGATTTTACGTACCAGAGTGCAGATTTTGAAAATAATCCGTTCTTTAAGTGGGAGCCATTGTACTTTTTCTCTTAGGAGTTTGGCACTTTTGTATTTCGTTTTTCCAAATATGAGTCTGGCTGCTGTGTTTTGGGCAGTTATAAATGCCAAAAACAAAACAAACAACAACAAAAAAAACAGGCACAAAACATCTGTCTGGCATCATTTTTAGACAAATGGTCACAGACATCCCTGAAGATCAGAGGAGCAGCCTAGTTGTCAGTGGAGTGGACTTTAACCAGTGGTCCCAGTGGCATAGTTATGGGGGGAAAGGAACCAATTCCAAGTGATCAGTCACCACACCAAGATAAGATGCTCCAATTAAATTTAATCAGAGATTAAACAATCAAAATACATCAGTCAAAAAAGTGTCATGTATTTTATGGTTTTCTATGACACTTTTTTGACTGATGTATTTTGATTGTTTAATCTGTGATGTTTTAGTATAATTACTAAGAATGTGTTAAAGATGTTTTTTGAAAAACATTTATGGTAAATCTTTTGTAATTTTAGTTAACTTTCATATGAGGATTTGAAACACAAATAATTACCTGTATTTTTTAAAATATTTTCATAAATTATGTAAATGTATAATTTTTTTATATATGTTTTTATAAATGTTTTTTTTTTAATATATTTGTAAATTTTTAGACCCCTGAGGAAGGCTGCTATAGCCGAAACACGGGCCGTGTTGGGTCCAAATAAAATTTTCATTGGAGCATCTTATCCTGGTGTGGTGACTGATCACTTGAAATTGGTTCCTTTCCACCCTCTTACTGCTGTGTTCTGTCCTTGTGGAGAGTGTGAACCATTTGTCTTTTAAAATAAGCACCATAATTTTCAGCTCATTCAGGTCTTCCTGCTGTTCAGTTTAAAGAGAAATGATTTAAAAGTGCCCCTTGTTCACTGCAGGTCACTATTTCTTTTACAATGAATGTGCATCCTTAATAGCCAGCTGTGGTCATTTTCAGCATCTGATAGACCTGCTAACTAAAGAATTCACACACCTCTTAGAACCACCTACACATGGCTGGAGGGAAAATCGAACCGCAATGCAACAGGCTGGTAAAAGGGAGCAGTGGAAAATGAATTGGAAACGAAACAAAAGATAATTGGAAGGTGTTTCAAAAGATTTTAACAAAGCTGCCAAGAAATGAAAAAGCAAATCTCTTGTGCCTCACTCAAGCTGAGAAATCATACCTTAATAAAAGAGAGTCTTTATAAGAAGAAAAGGGGAAGAGACAGATGAAACATTTAACGAAGAGTGAACCGGCCAGCTAAAACTTGCAAAGAAAGGCATGATGTAAAAGAGGGCAAATCTAACATTCAAAATATTTCTTCAACTATATTAACAACAAAAGGAGAAAGTGTGGATGAGAGGATGATGAAAGAAAATTACTGCGGAAGGACCCGGAGTAGAAATCCTACCAGACAGTCTTGCTTCAGCATTTACAATAGGAAGGCCAGTTGAAGAAAGTACAGTGCAATCTGCTTAAGTGCAAGGGTCTGAGACCAAAGAAATGCATGCAGTTAACCGGAGCGTGCACTTAACCGTTGTGACACAAAGAAGCTTGACATCTGATAAACATATGTACAGTACTGTTTATTATACGTACAGTATACAGTCTCCGTTAACTGACATTATACAGTCTCCGTTAACTGACGTTAGGCTTACTTGAAGTAATCAGTCATAGTCCTCTGTACACTCTTGGGTCTGTGAGTTCCATAGACTACGTCTGCCAGACGGCAAAAACTGTCATAGCACTGACATCCAGTGGCCTCCAGATCGGCCCGCACGGTGTTGAGACTCTCCAGCGCTCTTGCAAAAGTGACAGGAGGTTGTTGAATTTCGTCAGCATGTGCCTCGCTGCTCATTTCATCATCTGTTTCATCATCAGCCGTTGCCTGCGTGTAGGCGCATATCTGGACATCAGTGCTGTCGTCAGCTGTTTGTAGATCGTAATCAACAGCTATGTAGCGATGAAACTCCTCTTCAGTAACACCGGCTGGGATGTCAATAGCCAGTTCATCTGACGCGTTTGAAAGAGCTGCATCTGTTTCGTCCCTCTCCACATCCCTAACAAAGCTTGCCCGCTTGTAGCAGTTCACAATGGTTGCCTGTGTAACACGATTCCAGGCTTCTTTCTGCATATGTAGGGAATCCAACAGTGATAGATTACGAGCCAGTTCAACAGCACGTTTATCCTTGCCAGTCTGGTCATCTATAATGCTCATCAGATGACATAGCACAAAAGCCAGATAATGTTGTTTGAAATTGGCTATTATGCCCTGATCCTTAGGTTGGATCAGAGAGGTAGTGTTTGGTGGCAGGAAGACCACCTTGACGTTAGACAGCCTGACATCATCCCTGTGTGCAGCACAATTATCAAAAAGCAACAAAATCTGACACTTTTGTGCCCGCATTCTAGTGTCTAACTTCTTTAGCCTCTGTTTCCAAATTTCCCCAGTCATCCAAGAGTTTGCATTAGCCTCGTATGACACAGGAAGTCGCTTAACATTCTTGAAGCAATGGGGCTTTTTGCTCTTTCCAATGATAAGTGGTTCCAACTTCTCACTTCCATCCATCCGTTGATGGCCAGTTGCACCGTTATTTTGTGGTAGAAAAACCGGGTTCAATTGCTGTTGTCTGCGTTATATAAGCCCCAAGCTCGGGGCAGACTGGATCTTTTGGATCTTCGTTTGTTGTCTTTGGCCATTGAGATGCGTCATGTGACTGATTGGTTTTGGGGCACCTCATATTTCTCTGTTCGGGATGCAGAAGTGTAATTTTAATGATCTTTTACATGCTCGCTGCCTGGATTGGGGTTCGCACTGTGCCTGTTCCATTTTTTTATATGCCCTTGTGTGTGGTTTGGAAGCAGGTGGGTAAAATGCTTGGAAGAAAGTCACACGTGACACATTTTTTGCCGATAGTTGGGAATACTTCTTTTCCCCCAGGGCTCTCCAATGTGGCCTTTGAGCTTTGAGTTAAGGGAGGCACCCTTTATCATATGCATATGGTCCAGGGGTGTAGCCAGACTTCGGCGGGAGGGGGGTCCAGAGCCCGAGGTGAGGGGGCACATTTTAGCCACCCCCTGGCACTGCTGACCCCCCCCCCCCCCCCCGCTATTGCCGACACCAACTTTGACCCCACCCCCACCCCCGCCGACGACTCTCTCAACCCCCCACTCCCGCCGCCAACCCTCCCACGCCATTGCCTACCTTTGCTGACGTGGGACCCCCAACCCCCACCAGCCGAGGTCCTCTTCTTCCTTCGTTCTGTTTCTGAGTCTGACGTCCTGCACGTTGTATGTGCAGGACGTCAGACTCAAGAAACAGAACGAAGGAAGAAGAGGACCTCGGCTGGTGGGGGTTGGAGTCCCCCGCCAGCAAAGGTAGGCGACGGCGGGTTGATGGCGGGTTGGTGGGTTGAGAGGGTCATCGGCAGGGGGGTCCAGGGCCAAATCTATGGGGGCCCATGCCCCCATGGCCCCACATAGCTACGCCCTGGTGGTGACAGACGTGGGTCAGATTCAACCCTTGGCTGATTTGCAGGCAGAATTTCACCTGGATAATAATGCTTATTTTCAATATTATCAATTGAGACACTAGGTGGCCTCATTACCTGCTGAGGCTCTTTCGTTGTTTGCTCATGAACTCTACAATGAAGCCTGTTGGCTTGATGTACAATTGATTGTGCCTTTGAAACGTTATCAACACCATCAGGACCTAGTGCCTGAACTTAATTATTCCTATTATGCTAATACTAGTAAAGAAGGCCCGTTTCTGACACAAATGAAATGGGCGCTAGCAAGGTTTTCCTCGGAGTGTGTATGTTTGAGAGAGTGTGTGTGAGAGTGACTGTGTGAGAGAGAGAGAGAGAGTGAATGTGTGAGTGTGTGTGTGTGACAGAGAGAGAATGAGACTGGGTGCGAGTGTGTCTGTGAGAGAGAGAGAGTGTGTGTGTGAGCATGAGAGTGTGTGCCAGGGCCCCCCTCCCTCCCAGTTCCAGGGTCCCCCCCTCCCTCCATTGCAAAAACTAGCAGTTGTCCCCCATCACGTTGAGATTCCAGCAGCCTTGATATCTTGTTCTCCATTGTAGAAGTGTCTTTATGGAACCTCTCTCCATGTTCGTCACTTATGTGTCCCAAATTGGGTGGGAAAAAGTCAAGATGGGAATGTGGAGGAGTGGCCTAGTGGTTAGGGTGGTGGACTTTGGTCCTGCGGAACTGAGTTCGATTCCCGGCACAGGTAGCTCCTTGTGACTCTGGGCAAGTCACTTAACCCTCTATTGCCTGCTGCATTGAGCTTGCCATGAGTGGGAAAAAGTGCGGGGTACAAATGTAACAAAAAAAAGATGGGAATGTAAGAAATGCATTTTCAATGACATTCGGCAGCAGAGTTGTTCATATCCTTTAAGCATGTTGTCTACTAGTTCAGCGTAGTTTTCAGCTCGTCTGTTCCCAAGGAAGTTCTGCACTACTAGCACAAATGCATCCCAAGCATTAATATTATAAGTGAATAGGCTTTGCATGTATAACTTAAAATCTAGACGTGTCAGGCAAATTCGGAGTTCATATTTGGAATCGGCGGGTTCAATCAAACATATAAATGGCAAGTGACCGACTCATCTGCAAATGCGCAGTAGAGACTTCCCTCTCTGTCCCGCCCTTGCGTCAAGACGTGATGATGTCAGAGGGCGGAACAGAGAGGCAAACGGAGTCGGACTGTGACGCTGCCGCCTGGAAACGAACATTGCGCGCACCAACCTCCACCCTCCCCCCCCATCCCCGCCGCCGCTCCCGCCCCCCTCCGTATCGCCCCCCCCCCCGCACTGACCTGACAGCACCTCTCACTTCCGTGGAGGTGTCAGGTCAGTGCAGGGGGCCCGGCACGGAGGGGGGAGGGAGCGGCGGTGGCGAGGAGGGTAGCTGGAAATCTCGCCCGTTTTAACGGGCTTAACGGCTAGTTTAGTATAAATCACATGTTTTTCTCTCAGTAGCAAAATCATTGTTGCGTTGTGATTGGTGCCTAGATTTAGGCGCTGATTATAGAATACGCTTAGTTCATATTTCTGCGCCTAAATCTACGCACATCCATTTACACCAACGAAAACTTGGTGTAAATTCCTGCACGTAGACTTAGGTGCACTAGGTCATGTTCTATAACTAGGTGTGTAAATTTTGGAACGCCCACAAAATGTTCACTTCCACGCCCATAACCATGCCCCTTTTTGCCTGCGCGCATTAGAAGTTTGGCGTACTTTGTTACAGAATATGCTTAGCGAGTTGTGCACCTAATTTCTAATCAGTGCCAATTAGTGCTCATTAGCTTGTTAAGCTCGTTAAATTACAACATGCATTGCTATAGAATCTGCACTGATTTTGGTGCCGATCTTTAGGCACGTGATGCTCTGCATGGTGAGCTGCAGTATAACTACTACTACTTATCATTTTTATAGCGCTACTAGGTGTACGCAGCGCTGTACACTTGAACATGAAGAGACAGTCCCTGCTCGACAGAGCTTACAATCTAATTAGGACTAATAGGACAAATAAGGGATAAGGGAATTAGAAAGGTGGGGATGATAAAACATGGGTACTGAACAAGTGAGTAAAGGTTAGGAGTTAAAAGCAGCATCAAAAAGGTGGGCTTTTAGCTTAGATTTGAAGACGGCCAGAGATGGAGCTTGACGTACCGGCTCAGGAAGTCTATTCCAGGCATATGGTGCAGCAAGATAAAAGGAACGGAGGGTGGAGGAGAAGGGTGCAGATAAGAGAGATTTACCCAGTGAACGGAGTTCCCGGGGAGGAATGTAGGGAGAGATGAGAGTGGAGAGGTACTGAGGAGCTGCAGAGTGAATGCACTTATAGGTCAATAAGAGGAGTTTGAACTGTATGCGGAAACGGATAGGAAGCCAGTGAAGTGACTTGAGGAGAGGGCTAATATGAGCATAACGACACTGGCGAAATATAAGTCATGCAAATATAAGCTCCCATTGCGTTTGTATGTGTCTCCCCAGAGGGCTTTTCTGGCTAAACTGCGCCAAGATGATGAGGGTCTGAAGTGTTTGCAAGTTTCGTCTACTTTGGCTCGTATGTTTTGGTCCTGTCCTAAAATATTATTATTTCGGAAGGCCCCTGCCTCTCATGTCACTCATCTTTGACAATGGGGGGTGGCATCCCACAGTCTTGATGCTATTTGACTCTGTGTGTAGTGCTCACCCTGCACTGTGGGGTTTTTTGGGGTTTTGATACAGACGTTCAAATATTTGAAAGGTATTAATCTGCAAACGAACCTTTTCCGGAGATGGGAGGGCAGTAGAACGAGAGGACATGAAATGAGATTGAAGGGGGGGGCAGACTCAAGAAAAATGTCATGAAGTATTTTTTCACGGAGAGAGTGGTGGATGCTTGGAACGCCCTTCCGCGGGAGGTGGTGGAGATGAAAACGGTAGCGGAATTCAAGCATGCGTGGGATAAACATAAAGGAATCCTGTGCAGAAGCTTAGCCGAGATTGGGAGGCGGGGCTGGTGTTTGGGTGGTGGGGCTAGTTCTGGGCAAGACTTCTACGGTCTGTGTCCTGAAAATGGCAGATACAAATCAAGGTAAGGTATACACAAGAAGTAGCACATATGAGTTTATCTTGTTGGGCAGACTAGATGGACCGTGCAGGTCTTTTTCTGCCGTCATCTACTATGTTACTATGTTGTGAAACGCTCTGTACTGATGGGGAAGAAATGCATATTGCAAACCTGGCTGGTAGCTGACCCTCCTACTGCGGCACAGTGCTCTTCAGTCCCTGGACTCTGTTCCTGGTCTTCAGTTTCAAAGCATTTGTAACATAGTAACATAGTAGATGACGGCAGAAAAAGACCTGCACGGTCCATCCAGTCTGCCCAAGAAGATAAATTCATATGTGCTTTTTTATTTGTACTGTCCTCTTCAGTGCACAGACCGTATAAGTCTGCCCAGCACTATCCCCGCCTCCCAACCACCAGCCCCGCCTCCCACCACCGGCTCTGGCACAGACCGTATAAGTCTGCCCAGCACTAGCCCCGCCGCCCAACCACCAGCCCCGGCACAGACCGTATAAGTCTGCCCAGCACTAGCCCCGCGCCCCAACCACCAGCCCCGGCACAGACCGTATAAGTCTGCCCAGCACTAGCCCCGCCTCCCAACCACCAGCTCTGCCACCCATTCTAGGCTAAGCTCCTGAGGATCCCTTCCTTCTGCGACTTTCCTTTCTGGAACTGACTCACACTGCTGGCATGAAGCCACCTTCTTAATCAGTGACAACGGACTTGTTTATGTTTTTTTTATTGGATTGTGCACTGGGTGGGGGGATGGGGTGGGCGATGGGTATGGGGGGGCTTTATGATAAAATCGTTTTGGTTCTGGTGTTTCTGATGTTGCCTGCCTGTTGTAATTTTGTTTGGAACCAATAAACATGGTTATATATTAAAAAAAAAAAAAACTTTCTAAAGAATCCTCAGGGACACCGTTTCTCAGTCAAATAAAGCAGTCCCAATTATTTTCCCAGCAGTGTTAATAGCTTCTGAATTATAGTATAAGAAAGTTATTAACTACACAATGTCTTGGCATGGATGTTTTGTATTTCCCTTCACACAGCGCTCATTCGCGTACCCTGAAGGCAAAATAAACCGCAGGCTTCTCAAATTAACTGTACCAGACACTCTGCTCGAAATTTAGGAACAAAACCTACTGAATTGTTTGTTTTAGCAAACTGTGTCATTGCTTGCCCCAGAACCTTTTTGATAAAGGACTTATAGTCCCACCCACCCTCCCCACACCCTCCACACCCCACCCTCCATAGGGTTTTCTACTCATATATAGACAATCGTTACTCCTCAGTCATACACAGGCAATCTTAAAGACTGTTAACCCTATCATAGTACACCTGTTCACACCCTTTCCAACCAATCGAGATGACTTTTATTCTGTGTAATAACTGTGGTGCTTTAGTTCCAAGGCATACCACCTGGAGGCTTAAAACTTGTTCTATCTGTCTTCAGCTTGCTAGTACAAAACAGGAGCTCAGCAAAGTAAAGCAGGAATTAGATGCCATGAAAACAGCTTCTATCACTGCACAGAATCATACCAATTTCTCACCGCTGCCTCAAAGAATAAAATCACCTAAGAATAGATGGATCACAATAGGCTCAGGTAGACTACGACACGTGGAACAGAAGCATCCCACAACCGTTGCCCTTATAGAATTCTTTTGCTCCGTTACAGCACTGTGATGTCCCTGAAAATAGAACTGAAGGTGTCCCAAGAGAAAAGACCCCCCCCAAAAAAAACACATTAATTAATTCTCTCATACCAGAAAACTGTTGCTGCTAGGGGATTCTATTATCAGAGGCATTAACTTTTGAAACACAGCTCAAGGGGCCTGGCGAAATGAAATGCCTTCCAGGTTCCAGACAAATACTGACTATAATCAGAGAAGAAACTAAGGAGTCTAACACTGATGTTGTTATCCACCTGGAAACAAATGACCTATCCAATAATACCCCACTTGCACTGCAGAGAGCTTTTCAGGAGCTGGGGGAGGGGCAGTGGCGTAGGAAGGGGGGCGGTGGGGCGGTCCGCCCCGGGTGCATGCGCTAGGGGGGGGTGTCGGAGCCGCTGGTTACCTACTCTCTCTGCCCCAGAACAGGTTACTTCCTGTTCCGGGGCAGAGAAAGCAGGGAACCAACGGAGCCGACTCAGCTCCCAGAGACGACGTGCACTCGGCGGGGCAGAGCACCAGCGGTAAAGATTCACTCCGGGGAGGGGTTACGCGTGCCGAGGGGGGGGGTGCGCCGTGCTGCACCCAGGGGGGGTGCGCAGCGGCGACCCGCCCCGGATGTCAGCCAGCCTCGCTACGCCGCTGGGGAGGGGTTAAAACCTTGGGTAGAAATGGTAGCTTTTCCTGAAGTACTACCTACTTTTGGAAAGGGACAGAAAAGTTTACAAAATACCAAGAATTTCAATAGGTGGCTTAAAGCCTGGTGTCGTCATGAAAGTTTTAGGTATATAGGAGGATGGGGCAATACATGGAAAAACAAAAGACTATATTGTAACGATGGACTGCATCTCACTGTGGCGGGAAAAAAAATCCTTGGACAGAAATTCAGATAATAAACTAGAAGGTGGGTGTGGTATATGGAGGCAGGTCACTTCCAGTGGTCACCCCCAGCTAAAGACAAGGTGTGACAGTAGTAAAGAAAACAATGAAACAACAATCTTAGCCAATCACTTTTTACCAACAGAGCAGGAAGTGAGACTAAGGAAAAAACTAAACAGATGATGAGACTGCCACTGAAATGTAACTGGAGACAACGTTGAATGATTCCCATGAATGGGATGCAAACATACCAGGCTACAATCTATTCAGGAAGAATAGAGATGGTCGTAAAGGTGGAGGAATAGCTCTGTATGTGAGAAACGATATTGCAACGACTGAAATGCCAGGGGACTGAGGAAAGGAAGAAGTGATATGGATCACCATGAAAAGAAATGATGAAACCTCTGCCCACGTTGGCGTTGTCTACAGACCTCCAAAACTATCAAAAGAACTAGATAAAGATCTGGTTACAGATATGCAAAAGTTGGGAAAGAAAAGAGAGGCGCTGTTGCTGGGAGATTTTATCCTGCCAGATACGAACTGGAAAGATCCATATGCGGAATCGGAAAGAAGTAGAGAGATCGTGGGTGCCTTACAAAAAGTGCTCTGCTCAGACAAATGGTGACAGAACTCACGAGGGAAGGAGTGATGCTTGATCTGGTGCTCACAAATGGGGAAAGTGTGTCTAATGCCCGAGTGGGTTCCCACCTGGGCCGAGATGATTATCGAATAGTTTGGTTTGATTAAACAGCTAAAGTGGAGGGCAGCCTCTCAAAACTCAAAGTCCTGGATTTCAAACATGCTGACTTTAGCAAAATGAAGGGTTTCCTAAAGAAAGAGCTGAGGGGCTGGGAGGACTTGCGAGAAGTGGAAAGGCTGAAAGGAGCTATAAATATGACTACTAACCTTTACGTAAGGAGATTAAATAAAAGTAAGAGAAAACGGAAACCAATATGGTTCTCGAAGCAAGTGGCTGAGAAAACAAAGAGTTGGCATTTATGAAACACAGAAAAACTCAAGAAGAGGAACACGGAGAGGAATACCGGATGAAACTGAAAGAAGCCAAGAGAGAGATACGTCTGGCGAAAGAGCAAGCGGAAGAACAAATGGCCAGAAATGCACGGAGAAGAGGCAAGAATTTTTTCAGGTATATCAGTGAAAAGAGAAAGTCTGAAAATGGAATTGTGAGACTGAAAGATGCTGTGAACCGCTATGAGGAGGATGATGAGGAGAAAGCAAATGTGCTAAACAAATACCTTCTGCTCTGTGTTCACGGAAGAAAATCCTGGAGAAGAACCAAGAATGACCGGCAAAGGTACCTATGTACCTAAAACCCTACCTTTTGTTTTCTGTCCAATAACCAATTCCTAATCCACAACAAAACATTGCCTCCTATCTCATGACTCTTTAATTTTCTCAGGAGTCTCTCACGAGGAACTTTGTCAAAAGCTTTCTGAAAATCAGAATACATTACATCAACTGGCTCAGAAAGGAGTTGTTGATGCCCCTCTACAAGTCATTGGCGAGGCCTCACTTGGAGTATTGTGTTCAGTTTTGGAGGCCGTATCTTGCTAAAGATGTAAAAGACTGGAAGCGGTGCAAAGAAAAGCTACGAAAATGGTATGGGATTTGCGTTGCAAACTGTACGAGGACAGACTTGCCGACCTGAACGTGTACACTTTGGAGGAAAGGAGAAACAGGGGTGACATGACACAGACGTTCAAATATTTGAAAGGTAATAATCCGCAAACGATCCTTTTACGGAGATGGGAAGGCGGTAGAACTAGAGGACATGAATTGAGGTTGAAGGGGGGCAGACTCAGGAGTAATGTCAGGAAGTATTTTTTCACAGAGAAGGTGGTGTATATGTGGAATGCCCTCCCGCGGGAGGTGGTGGAGATGAAAATGATAATGGAATTCAAACGTGCATGGGATAAACACAAAGGATAGGAGGAGTAGCCTAGTGGTTAGTGCAGCGGACTCTGATCCTGGGGAACTGAGTTCGATTCTCACTGCAGCTCCTTGTGACTCTGGGCAAGTCACTTAACCCTCCATTGCCCCTGGTACAAAATAAGTACCTGAATATATGTAAACCGCTTTGAATGTAGTTGCAAAATACCACAGAAAGGTGGTATATCAAGTCCCATTTCCCTTTAGAAGGAATGGATCCACAGAATCTTAGCAGAGATTAGGTGGCGATACCAGTAATTGGGAAGTGAAACTGGTGCTGGGCAGACTTCTACAGTCTACACCCTGATCAGGACTGAATAGATATGGATGGGCTGGAGTGTAAATTTTAAGGGGCTTCGACGTTAGCATCAGAACTTTTAGTACAAGAACAGTTCTGGGCAGACTTCTCGGTCTGTGTCCTGAGAATGGCAAAGGACAAATCAAACTCAGGTATAAAGTATCACATACCATGTAAAATGAGTTTATCTCGTTGGGCAGACTGGATGGACCGTACAGGTCTTTATCTGCCGTCATTTACTATGTTACTCATGTTACTCTTTGGGGTTCTACATGGAATGTTGCTACTAATTGGGATTCTGGAATCTTGTAACTCTTTAAGATTCCAGAATCTTCAGAACTTTTAATAGAAGAACAGTTCTGGGCAGACTTCTACGGTCTACGCCCTGATCGTGACTGAATAGATAGGGATGGGCTGGAGTGTAAATTTTAAGAGGCTTCGACGTTAGCTCCAGAACTTAGTACAAGAACAGCGCTGGGCTGACTTCTACGGTCTGTGCCCTAAGAAAGGCAAGGACAAATCAAACTCGGGTATACATATAAAGTATCACATACCATGTTAAAAGAGTTTATCTTGTTGGGAAGACTGGATGGACTGTACAGGTCTTTATCTGCCATCATTTACTATGTTTATTCACATCTTCAAAGGTGATCTGATTGATTCATGTAGTGTGTTTGATGGCAAGTGTGACATTAGAATCAATAGGGATCAGTGTGATCTTGTGGGGGTCAGATGATTCATGAATCTGAATGCTAACATGGCTACTTCCAGAGATTCAGACAAACTGTGAGAGAACTACTTAGGGAATTTAAAAATGATGGAAGTAATGTGTTCAATTCTGGTCGCCGCATCTCAAGAAAGATATAGTAGAATTGGAAAAGATGCAGCGAAGGGCAACTAAAATGATAGCGGGGATGGGACGACTTCCCTATGAAGAAAGACTAAGGAGGCTAGGGCTATACAGCTTGGAGAAGAGACGGCTGAGGGGAGACATGATAGAGGTATATAAAATAATGAGTGGAGTGGAACAGGTGGATGTGAAGCGTCTGTTCACGCTTTCCAAAAATACTAGGACTATGGGGCATGCGATTAAACTACAGTGTAGTAAATTTAAAACAAATCGGAGAACATTTTTCTTCACCCAACGTGTAATTAAACTCTGGAATTCATTGCCGGAAAATGTGGTGAAGGCGGTTAGCTTAGCAGAGTTTAAAAAGGGGTTGGACGGTTTCCTAAAGGACAAGTCCATAAACCGCTACTAAACGGACTTGGAAAAATCCAAAATTCCAGGAATAACATGTATAGAATATTTGTACGTTTGGGAAGCTTGCCAGGTGCCCTTGGCCTGGATTGGCCGCTGTCGTGGACAAGATGCTGGGCTCGATGGACCCTTGGTCTTTTCCCAGTATGGCATTACTTATGTACTTATGTAATATTTTAATCAATATAAAGTGCATATCATAAGTGTCAGAAAGAGAATAAAGGCATACTTTAGCCTTTTTTCTTTCTGCTTTTTAAATTTCTTTGGCAACTGAACTCACCTTTATGATATATAAATGTCATCCATCCACCCACCTAGAAAGTTTAGAGAAAATGTGAAAAAAAAGAGCGAGGCAAAGGGATGGAAATCACCTGGCACTCTTTCAAGTTGAAACAATAAAAATGTGGGTCAGGTGCATTTGATAGAGGTATGGCCAGCGGGGGCAAATATTCATTTCACTGTGTAGCAACCTGGCACGCCAGCAAGCCAAACATTTCCAAGAAGCAAAATATAAAAAGGCGAAATGCAAGTTAAAGAAGTGATATTTCTGGTTCTGTAGGGCTAGGTCTGGTTAGGCAGCTGGGTGATGATGTGTTATGAAGCGATGTGGATTCAATTGGATTTAAGTGTCGCCTTTGATACTGCATCCAGTACCCCATTCTAAATTGCTTGATTTGCTGCGCAAAATTGGTGTCAACTCTGTTGTCTTGCAATGATTTAAATCTTATCTTTCTAACTGTGTTAAACTGGTATGTTGGAATCAGGATCTGTCAAGGTTTTGGAGAGAGGGGTACCCCAAATCTCTCTGTTGTCGCTACTGTTTTTTAACCTATATTTGAACATAAGAATAGCCATACCCTCTCCAGTCGGTTCAAAACTCTGCTGCCCGTCTCATCTTCCGCCAGGGTCGCTTTACTCATACTACCCCTCTCCTCAAGACCCTTCACTGGCTCCCTATCCGTTTTCGCATCCTGTTCAAACTTCTTCTACTAACCTATAAATGTACTCACTCTGCTGCTCCCCAGTATCTCTCCACACTCGTCCTTCCCTACACCCCTTCCCGTGCACTCCGCTCCATGGATAAATCCTTCTTATCTGTTCCCTTCTCCACTACTGCCAACTCCAGCCTTTGCGCCTGCCTTCTGTCTCGCTGCACCCTACGCCTGGAATAAACTTCCTGAGCCCCTACGTCTTGCCCCATCCTTGGCCACCTTTAAATCTAGACTGAAAGCCCACCTCTTTAACATTGCTTTGACTCGTAACCACTTGTAACCACTCGCCTCCACCTACCCTCCTCTCTTCCTTCCCGTTCACATTAATTGATTTGATTTGCTTACTTTATTTATTTTTTGTCTATTAGATTGTAAGCTCTTTGAGCAGGGACTGTCTTTCTTCCATGTTTGTGCAGCGCTGCGTACGCCTTGTAGCGCTATAGAAATGCTTAATAGTAGTAGAGAGGGAAGACAGGAAGGAGATACACATGGATGGAGGGGAGAGAGGAGAAATGCTGAACTGGACATGGAGTGGAGGAAAGACAGAGGAAGTAGATGCACATGGAGGGGACAGGAGAGATGCTGGATATGGAGGTAGGGGAGGGAAGACAGAGGAGGAGATGCACATGGATGTAGGGGAGAGAGGAGAAATGCTGGGCATGGATGGAGGGAAGGGAAAAGAGAGGAAGTGAGATGAATATGGATGGAGGGGCAGAGAGAGAGGAGAACATGGATGGAGGGGCAGAGAGAGAGAGGAGAAATGCTGAACATGGATGGAGGGGGTAGAGGAAAAATGCTGGACATGGATGGAGGAGAGGGAAGAGAGAGGAAGGAGATGCATACTGACTGAGATGAGGGAAAGGGAAAAGAGGAGAAAAACTACACATGGATGGAGAAAATAGACGCTGGATGGAAAGGGGGAAGAGAGGGGGCAGACGCTGGATGGAAAGGGGGGAGAGTTAAGCTCGAGGAAAGAAGAAACAAGAGATGAGACCAACACAATTAGAAACAGTAAATGGCCAGACAACAAAGGTAGGAAAAATGAATTTTATTTTTAGTTTAGGATAAAGTAGTCTGGTAGCTGTGTTAATAAATACAGAAAATGGAAATAAGGTAATAAATATCTTTATTGGAATAATTTTATTTATTTATTTATAATTTTTAAAGTTACAATCCAAGCAAAACACTCTTGTACAGAAAGTAGTTAAATACAAGATAACTTAAAGAAAATTTGATAACATGAGAAGGGATGAATAAAAAACAATCGGTTTCTTTCCCCCATTTATATTTAAACCACTAAAGTCCACAAATACGATTCAAGATTTACAACTTGGAGAATTAGGAACTCAAATAATATTATAACAAGAAGAAAAAAAGAGCGAAAACTGTGGAGCTGCAAGAAACATTTTTCTCTCAGGACACTTGAGTTTCTCTTTCAGTTATCTTGGTTACTAAGAACTCAGGGCTAGATGCATCAACCAAACGTTAAAAAATCTAAATCGTAAAAGTGCTTAACGAATTTGAAACAATGAAGAATGCACAAAAAAAAACAGCTCAGAAATGTTTGGTGCGGTATTGAAAAGTACAATGTATCAAGAGTTCGTAATCCCCGTCGTTAATTTGCCCCTTAAGCATGCGCAGAGCAGCCACAAACACCACAAACGTATTAAACCTACGTAGGTTGCTTACGTCAGACTGGGGCGTGCGAGGGGGGGATCCCGACCTGCAAGCCTTTTAGCTGTCTGATCTAGCAGAAGAATGCAGTTGAAGATAACTCTAAAAAGAACGACCCTCGTAAATCCCCTTTTGTAACAAAAGACCTCTTTGCAGCTTGTTTACAGTACATGGAAAATTGGCTTCAGGGGATAGCAGAGAGTGTTAATTTTCAAAGCTGTGGGAGAAGGGGAGAGACAGGATTTTTAAGCTGCAGGGAGAAGCAGTATGTTTTGTTTTGTAATGATGCAGGGGAAAGCGGAGAGCCACGTGTTTGTGTCTGTATCTCACTTTTCTTTTTAAACATGCTGGCTTGGATTTTTATGGTGCAGGGGGCAGCGGGGAGATGATAGCTCAGGCCTTAACAACAGGTCTGAGCGCACGTAAAATTTTTAAAGGTAAATGATTCGTTGCAATCGTCGGTATGGTTAGTGCATTCCGAATTGTCCACATTTCAATGGTAGTTTCTCCTTTGCATTCCATTTTCGTTAGCTGCTTGCTTCGTAGGAAAAAGGCCTTTAATGCATGCAACGGTTAGGAATTTCCTTCGTTAAAGGGTTGTTAGAGGGTCGTTATGGTTTAGTGCGTCTAGCCCTCAGTGAGATGTTTAGGTTCAAAGAATACATATTTAATAGATTGATATCTAACGATGCATTTACATGGGTAATGCAAAAAGAAAGAAGCACCCAGCTGTTGTACTCCAGGTCTACTTAGAAGAAATTGATGTCTTCTTTTTGGGGTCTCTCTTGTCACGTCCGGAAATATTCTTATTTTTAATCCAAAAAAAGTCTTTGTTTCTGTTTTTAAAGAAAAGTCTCATCGTCCACCCTTTGTCAGGTGCCAATACCACCGTAGCAATCAAAGTGGAAGAAATAACTTTTGCAGAGTCCGAAGTCTCTAGTAATACTGACACATCCAAAGGGGATTCTGAGATCTCTTGTTCTCATGGTGCTTTTACCGGCAAGTAATATACTTGTAGAAACGGAGGAATTGCTTCTTCAGCATTTCTTTTGGTGACATTGTTTTAATTCTTGGGAAATTAATAAACCTGAGATTATTGCTTCTCTGATTATTTTCTAACGCTTCAATTTTCCTGCGCAATTTCATCAAATCTTTAACCGTTGTCGCTTGAAGATCTTGAATTCGTTTTTCCTTTTGCTCGAGATTCTGCATTTTCTCATCTAGTAACTTAACTTCATTCTTCATTTTTACCGTATTGTCATTGGACTAATTTTAATACATTTTTTTACTAATGTTTGGAGACCAAACCCTCCTTTCCCATGTCAGAACTGAATACCGTAACAGCCATATACTGTCCTGACCCGAGGAAAGAGATTATGGCTTCTGAAAGCTAATTGAAAAATGTATTTAGTCCAATAAAATGATATTTTCCATTTTTTGTTTTATTTGTATTTGTTAACCTATAGTATAGTGATTGAAATATGTCAGTTTTTGAAATTTGCATCTCTTTATATTTGCCCAATACAGGGGGACTGAGGGGTGGGACTGTTCAGGGAAGAAGTCCTGGTGTAGGTTGCACTGCCCAGGTGAAGACTGCAGCAGACAGGATGTTAAGGTACCGGGGAGGGGGGGGGGGGGGGGGGATGCACTACCTGTAAAAAAAAAAAAAAATCAACACCCCCCAATCATTTTGAAAAGTTGGCTCCTATGAGCAGTTCCATCCCCTTTATCATTTTGGTCACTCTTCTTTGAACCTTTTCTAATTCTGCTACATCTTTTTTCAGATATGGTGACCAGATCTGAATGCAATATTCAAGGTGAGGTCACACCATGGAGCGATACAGAGGCATTATAATATTCTTGGTCTTATTTTGCATCCCTCTCCTAATAATTCCTAGCATCCTGTTTGTTCATTTGGCCACCACCGCACACTAGGCAGAAGATTTCAGCATATTGTCTACAATGACACCTTCACCTCACTTGTTGTCCCATTTTCCAGGTCATTTATAATTATGTTAAATAGCACCGATCCCAGTACAGATCCCTGTGACATTCCACCATTCACTATAAGAGACCCCCATAGCCTGCTTTAATACTTTCCGATGTCAGCTCTGTCTTTTTAGTTGTTTGGGGTTATATTTTGATTTTAAAATTTATTCCCACTTTTTTCACTCTTTTTTTTTTTTAATTTTTTTGTGTTGGTTTGAGAGTAGAGTTTTTCTCCCCTTTTTGAAATGTACATAGAATGTCTGGCAGTGAGAGACAACATGAAGTTTATGTGTCACATATGTACATACTTTAACCCTTTTACATGTCTAGACAGCATGTCTGCTGGACAGACAGCATGGGTATTCATTGTATCCAATGGAAAGGTATTATACTTTTAATTATGACAACAAGATTGCCCTGCTAGATGGAGATGAAGGTAGGATAGAGATTAATGTGCATGCCACACTGGGAAAAGACCAAGGGTCCATCGAGCCCAGCATCCTGTCCACGACAGCGGCCAATCCAGGCCAAGGGCACCTGGCAAGCTTCCCAAACGTACAAACATTCTATACATGTTATTCCTGGAATTGTGGATTTTTCCAAGTCCATTTAGTACCGGTTTATGGACTTGTCCTTTAGGAAACCGTCTAACCCCTTTTTAAACTCTGCCAAGCTAACCGCCTTCACCACGTTCTCCGGCAACGAATTCCAGAGTTTACGCGTTGGGTGAAGAAGAATTTTCTCCGATTTGTTTTAAATTTACTACACTGTAGTTTCATCGCATGCCCCCTAGTCCTAGTATTTTTGGAAAGCGTGAACAGACGCTTCACATCCACCTGTTCCACTCCACTCATTATTTTATATACCTCTATCGCGTCTCCCCCTCAGCCGTCTCTTCTCCAAGCTGGAAAGCCCTAGCCTCCTTAGTCTTTCTTCATAGGGAAGTCGTCCCATCCCCGCTATCATTTTAGTCGCCCTTCGCTGCACCTTTTCCAGTTCCACTATATCTTTCTTGATTAGCAGTGGACAAATAAAAATCTGACCCCAACGCAAGATAGATAACTTTTTCTGCTTTTTGGTCCTTGCGTATAGATAACTGTGGCATAATAACATACAGGTGTGGTTGTGCCGCACTCCCAGAGGGAGGCGGGTTTACAATGGCAAGACCTATGTCCCCTATACCACATTACCTGAAGGTTCCTCATCTAGATATGTGAAGGCAGATGTGGGGGATGCGGAGATGAGGGATGGGTAGTGTATATCTAACATCTTCTAGGGTACCCACAAATATAATCCTCGGGTACCAGTAAAGGAATAGGCCAACTGTTACCTGATCGTCTATGTGCTGTGTTGCACTGGCAAACCCCAGCAATGGTATCATGGTCACAGGTGGCCAGTACCTCTCATTCAGTGGCTGTAAGGGTCTTCTGGATCACAGCAGCCTGCTTCTTGCAGGCTTTAACCCTGCACATTCTACCACTTTATTTTTCAGATCTACTACATCATGGTTTTGATAGTGGTATTTAATGATTGGCATCTGCAATATAAGAGTGCAATTTTGTGGTTAGAGCTGACCCTAGGCTCCGGCAGCACATTTAATTGATTTTCAAATCAATCACCCTTACACATACGTCAAGTGAAAAAGAAACAAGTCCACATCGATGGGAAAGGAGGAGATAAACAGAAAAAGGAAAAAAAAAAAAAAACAACTAGGTAATAGACATACAAAATATCAAATCTTGAAGTCACAATTTCAAAAAAACCCAAACGGCACGTTTAATTTAGTTTAATGCCAAGTCTTATGAATCCAGAACTTTTGGCCAATGACCATATATTTCACAATCCTTCCCATAACAAAGCAAAATCTCCCTCTGCCTCCCACAATCTAAACCCTAAGAAAAACATAAATTAATTAGCAAGTCAGTTGCTTCCAAACAGCTACAGAATCCATATGCATGCATCATTCTTCAGACAAATCCAGCATCTGAGTAACGTTGACAGTAACTCATGTGAAGTAAATCTCCAGTATTGACCATTCTTCCATGCACTGTGTCCCAAGAGACAATCTATTAGGTATATTCATTTATCTGTGCTCATGACACCATCCACATTCCAGCCAGACTGCTGTCTGGACCATTCCACCTCTACCAGTAAACAAAAAAAAAAATTTAAATTAATCCAACAAAAAATATGAAATTGTCTCACTTGGAGGATGCGGCACCATCAGAAAGCAAGTAGAGAAAAGGGCCCTGTGAAGCTCCGCTGGGTCATGTGTGCCTCATATGGACATGCATGGCACACAGGCAGACCCGACCAGAGGAGCTTCGCAGGGCCTTTTCTCAACCCGCCTCCCGATGGTGCCTTATCCTTCAGGTGAGTCAATTTGGTTTTTTGTTTCGGTTATGGGCCGCGTACTGCAGACCACTGCTCTAGTGGAAGGTAATGCCAACCCGCAGGAGTCACTTGACTTCAAATTACAGCCCAGTTTTGTAGGGCTGCATATCATCCTTCAAATATGAAGTATCCTAAAGACCAAGCAAGACAATCTTGGGATTGGAGGAGAGGCCTAGTGGTTAGGGTGGTGGACTTTGGTCCTGAGGAACTGAGTTTGATTCCCACTTCAGGCACAGGCAGCTCCTTGTGACTCTGGGCAAGTCACTTAACTCTCCATTGCCCCATGTAAGCCTGCCATGAGTGGGAAAGCACGGGGTACAAATGTAACAAAAAAAAAATAGATACTATTGGAGATTCTACATGGAATGTTGCTATTCCACTAGCAACATTCCATGTAGAAGGCTGCGCAGGCTTCTGTTTCTGTGAGTCTGACGTCCTGCACGTACGTGCAGGACGTCAGACTCACAGAAGCAGAAGCCTGCGCGGCCACATTGGTGATCTGCAAGGGCCGACTTCTACATGGAATGTTGCTAGTGGAATAGCAACATTCCATGTAGAATCTCAAATAGTAGCAACAGTGGAGGAGTGGCCTAGTGGTTAAGGTGGTGGACTTTGGTCCTGGGGAACTGAGAAACTGAGTTTGATTCCCACTTCAGGCACAGGCAGCTCCTTGTGACTCTGGGCAAGTCACTTAACCCTCCATTGCCCCATGTAAGCCTGCCATGAGTGGGAAAGCACGGGGTACAAATGTAACAAAAAAAAAAATCTTAAGAGAAATACAAAGCTCTATTGGCAACCACATCCCATAACCTTTGGAAAGGTAATCAAACAGGCAGCCACATAGATTTTGGATCCAGTGTAGCTTCTTTAATACATATTTAAGTAAACCCACAGCAATGAACCTCACTCCTAAGCAAGGGTATGTGGAATCTTAGGAGCCAACTTTTCAAAATGATTGGGGGTGCTGAAATTTTTTGTTTTTACAGGTGGTGCATTCCCCCCTCCCCCTCCTCCTCCTCCCCCCGCCCCCTCCCTCCCCCTCCTCCTGCTCGCCTTTCACTCCTGCAGCCGAGACCCTGAGGTAAGATGACTTTTAAAATTCTGGGCGGCACGCAGGAAGGCGAGGGCGGACCGGCGGAGGACTGTTGAGGGAGAAAAAGGCGGGCACCGGGCAGGTCGAGCTGACGAAGGGAACTTCCGGCTGCGGTGGGTAAAATATTGGGGGTGCTCGAGCACCCACAGCACCCACAGAATCAGTGCCTATGTGTGGAATATGATCTCAGTCTCTCAAATTTACTGCTAATGCTCACTGTAGATCTTGCATCGTGTCAAAGAGAGCTTCCATCTGGAGTTCGTAAGATGTAACATGAATAGGCAACCTCTCTAGTTGTGCTTGGAAATTTTTTTGGATCAAGCCTGTGGCACCCAACGTGATGGGAAATACTTCTATAGCTTTGTAACATAGTAACATAGTAGATGACGGCAGAAAAAGACCTGCACGGTCCATCCAGTCTGCCCAACAAGATAAACTCATATGTGCTACTTTTTGTGTATACCTTACCTTGATTTTTACCTGTCCTCTTCAGGGCACAGACTGTATAAGTCTGCCCAGCACTATCCCCGCCTCCCAACCACCAGCCCCGCCTCCCACCACCGGCTCTGGCACAGACTGTATAAGTCTGCCCAGCACTATCCCTCCTCCCAACCACCAGCCCCGCCTCCCACCACCGGCTCTGGCACAGACTGTATAATTCTGCCCAGCACTATCCCCGCCTCCCAACCACCAGCCCCGCCTCCCAACCACCAGCCCCGCCTCCCAACCACCGGCTCTGGCACAGACCGTATAAGTCTGCCTAGCACTATCCCCGCCTCCTGCCACCGGCTCTGCTACCCAATCTCGGCTAAGCTCCTTTATGCCACATCGTCTTGGTCTCGGACTGCATTTCTTGATACTTGAGGGCCTTCTCTCTCTCTCCACGCCCAGGACTGACACCTCTATGATTAATTCCATTGTTGGTGATTTGTTTCCTTTTACAGCTATGCCTGGTTTTCTTGCATCCAGTTCTTTATTGGTCAGAATAGGGATGGTTCCAGGTTATCATAACCTCTCCTTTTTCCACAGTTCTCTTAGGGTCATGATCCCAATGCTTTTTCGGTAAGGTGATATTGCAACGTTTAGAGAGTTTCCAATGAATGAGACATACCATCTTGATGTAACGTTCTGTATAAATTATTGTTTGATTTCTTAGTATCTGTTGAATTGAAATTAATAATATTGCATTAGAAAGTTAACTCTCAAGTCAATGTTTTCCTTTAGTGGAACTGGATTTTACTATACGAAAAATATGAACAGTCTGCTACAGTGGCGTTCCTAGCCTGGATGGCACCCGGGGCGGATCGCCGATGTGCCCCCCCCCCTGCTTAATGACACCTCCCCCCCCCTCCGGCAAACCTGTTCCGGGGCAGAGGGAGCTGCAGCGAACGAGCGAAGTTAGCGAACTCGGAGCAGGTGCGCGCCGCGGCACCCCCCAGCGGCGTGCACCCGGGGCGGACCGCCCCCCCCCCCTTGGTACGCCACTGGTCTGCTATATATATTCTTGCCTGGTCCTAAAACTGGTCTTCAGAAGTGGAAAACTTTAGACCTTTTTCTCTCTTCTACTGCTTCGCCTTATAGCATTGTTCCTTTTGAACTCAGCTTTGTTTAGTTCATTGTGTTGTATTATAGTACATGTTTTCTTTCCTTTGATTTTAAAATGTTTGTTGTATCTTTAAAAATTTAATAAAAATATATTTTTTAAAAAATTTCCACCGTCAACGCTTCATAACCAGCTCTCTTACGGAATCTACAAATACCAGTTTTTCTAGGCTTGCTGTGAACCGTCTCGTCTGTAATCCAGTGTCCTAGGCCTGCAACTATCAATCTTTCATCATTTAGGTTTCGGTTCTCTTTTCCTTAACCATTCATGTGTCAAAGCTTGATCCACATCTAGTTCTTGGAGTAATACTTTGTAATTGCCATTCATTTTTCCTTCTTAGCTGATCCGCTTGCTTAAAGAGCTTTTCTCCGGCTTTGCAAATTCCGTTGATTCCATTCCTGTACTTACAGGTAGATTCTCACTCATTCCTTCTGCTTACTGGATTAGCACGTCCAAGTTGAATGATGGAATTAGATTCTGGATGCATGCTCTCATATTTCAACTAGTGAATTCTGTACACAAAGAAAGAGGTCTCAATATTTAAATAATAGCTCTCTGTGCACTTCAATAAAAGACACTTAAAAAGGAACATTAGCCTTGATTAGCATAAATATAATTATGATACTACTAGTAAAAAAGGCCCGTTTCTGACACAAATGAAACGGGCGCTAGCAAGGTTTTCCTCGGAGTGTGTATGTTTGGGAGAGTGTATGTGAGAGTGACTGTGTGAGAGTCAGAGTGAAAGTGTGAGTGTGTGTGTGTGAGAGAGAGAGTGAGTCTGGGTATGAGTGTGTTTGTGAGAGAGTGTGTGTGTGAGAATGAGAGTGTGTGCAAGTGTGTATGTGAGACACAGTGTGAGAGAGAGTGTGTGTGTGTGTGTGTGTGTGTGTGTGTGCGAGAGAGAGAGTGTGTGTGAGACACAGATTCTCTGTGAGAGTGAGTGTATGTGACCAAGCGAGTGTGTGAGTGACTGTGTGGCACATAGAGAGTGAATGTGATACAGTGTGAGACAGAGTGTGTGAGAGTGAGAGTCAGAAAGACACTGTATATGAGAGAGAGAGTGTGAGCCCTGCCCTCCCAATCCATGCCCATCTGTCCCCTGCCCCCTCCATTCATCCTTTTCCAGCAATTCCCCTCTCTCCCTGAGTCCTGCCCTCCTAATCCATGCCCATCCATGCTCCTCTGTCACCTGCCCCCTCCATTCATCCCTATCCAGCAATTCCCCTCTCTCCCTGAGCCCTGCCCTCCCAATCCATGCCCATCCATGCTCCTCTGTCCCCTGCCCCCTCCATTCATCCCTTTCCAGCAATTCCCCTCTCTCCCTGAGCCCTGCCCTCCCAATCCATGCCCATCCATGCTCCTCTGTCCCCTGCCCCCTCCATTCATCCTTTTCCAGCAATTCCCCTCTCTCCCTTCCATGACCCCCCCTCACATCTATGCTCCTCTCTCTCCCATGTCCCAGCCTGGCCCGCCCTCTTCTCCCCCCCTTCGAATCCATGCTCCCCCCTTCGCATCCATGCTGTCATTTCTCCCCTGCCCTCCCGCTCCCATTGTTCAACTTTACTGCCCACCCTCTTCTCTCCCCCCAACCTCCCTTTTTTTTTTTTTTTTTTTTAAATTTACCTCGGTAGCGGTTCTGGCAGCGCAGCGTCAGGGAAGGAGGCGGCGCTTCCGACGTCTAGCCTTCCCTTCTCTGTGTTCCGCCTTCTTCTGACGTCATCCTTGACGTCAGAAGAAGGCGGAACACAGCGAAGGGAAGGCTAGAGACGTCGGGAGCGCCGCCTCCTTCCCTGACGCTGCGCTTTGTTTGTTTTTTTTCCGCCCTCGACGTCATGACGTTTGCCCTCGACGTCATGACGTTTGACGCGAGGGCGGGGCAGAGACGGCTGGCAGCCTGGCTGGCTTCACACCATGAATCCACGAACCCTACAGGGAGTGTTTGAATGGCTTCAGAACATTGTCTTCAGAACGTTCACGGTGCGTTTTATTATATTAGATATTTTTGTAAGAGGACCTTTCAGTGTCTCTATTTGTATCTGGTAGCAAACATGCAAATATGACCATCAGACTCTGCTCGATTTACATAGTGGAATCAACCACCCATCCTTGAGGTCATCTGTTGTGGTTATACAAAGGCTACTGTGCTTTTTAGAAACATAGAAACATGATGGCAGATAAAGGCCACATGACCCATCCATTCTGCCCATCCTCTGTAACCCCTAATTCTTCCTGTTCCTAAGCGATCCCACATGCTTATCCCATGAACAGTCCTCGACTCCACCACCTCCACCGGGAGGCCATTCCACACCTCCACCACCCTTTCTGTGAAATAATACTTCCTTAGGTTACTCCTAAGCCTATTCCCATTATGACATCACAATATGAGCTCTGGTTACCAGAGACTGAAACTCTTCACACAAAGGGGGGAAAGTAAGCCAAGAATAGGACAATTGAGCCATTGTGACATCACTGATGAGGTTGGCTCTTAGGCATTGGGGGAATAGAAACATAGAAACATGACGGCAGATAAAGGCCATATGACCCATCCTCTGTAACCCCTAATTCTTCCTGTTCCTAAGCGATCCCACATGCTTATCCCATGCCTTTTTAAATTCTGAAACAGTCCTCGACTCCACCACCTCCACTGGGAGGCCATTCCACGCCTCCACCACCCTTTCTGTGAAATAATACTTCCATAGGTTACTCCTAAGCCTATTCTCTCTTAACTTTGTCATATGCCCCCTCATTCCAGAGCTCTCCTTCATTTGAAAAAGGCTCTCTTCCTGTACATAAATGCCCTTGAGATATTTAAACGTTTCTATCATGTCTCTTCTCTCCCTCCTCTCTTCCAGCGTATACATGTTGAGGTTCATAAGCCTGTCCCTATAATTTTTGCATTCAAGACCACTTACTAATTGTGTAGTCGCCCTCTGGACCAACTCCATCCTGTTTATATCTTTCCTTAGGTGCGGTCTCCAGAACTGCACACGGTACTCCAAATGAGACCTCACCAGAGACTTATACAACGGCACTATCACCTCCTTTTTCCTGCTGGTCATGCCTCTCTTTATGCAGCCAAGCATCCTTCTGGCTTTGGCCGTCGCTTTTTCTACCTGTTTGAAAGCTTTAAGGTCGTCAGACACAATCACCCCCAAGTCCCGCTCTTCCTTCGCACACTGAAGCACTTCACCCCCTATACTGTGCCGTTCCCTCGGATTTTTGCGACCCAAGTGCATGACCCTGCATTTTTGTATATTATTGCATTGCGCATGGGTCAGCGTTCCTTTTAAAAGTAGTCGCCATCTTGTTCTCGAGGTGATAGGTCAAATGCTTGACGGTATGGAGGTACTTTATTTGATAAGCTCTCATACGCTGCGTTGTTTTTCAATTTTGTTCCACTAGTTATATTTGTTTTATTTACAGTTGCTACTCTGGCAGTAAATCTAATCCCCCGAGGAAGCCGAGTGGTGAAACGGGTCCCCGTTGGGATTATCCAGGATCATCCGAATGCCTTAAGCTAAGTTCAGGCTTTAGCAACACTTTTTTCAAGTGAAAGCTGTTTTTGTGACAGCACGTTTGAACAAAGTTAATCATGTCAGAAATTAAATTCAACAAAATTGAACAAAAAATTGCTTCTATAAAAAATTAACAAAGTTTGTAGCAGATATCTTGCTGGTTATATAGTTCTATATACATGAATGAAATAGCAAGTGTGGCTAATGTAGGTTGTTAAGGAGGAAAAGACTTCAGGTGTCGTGTTCGGCTCTTTTTGGTGAACGGTATTTTCACTCAGCTGCCAATGGAACTTCTTCACCTCCTGTTTTACTTTTCTTTTATTCCAATTAGTTATTTAAAGTATATAGGCATAAGCTTTTCATATGACATTTTTTTATCTGAAGGGGCATAAGTACTGCTACAAGTATTGCCACACTGAGACAGACCAAAGGCCCATCAAGCCCAGCATCCTGTTTCCAACAGTGGCCAATCCAGGTCACAAGTACCTGGCAAGATCCCGAAAAAGTGCGATACATTTTATGCTGCTTATGCCAGAAATAAGCAGTGGATTTTCCCCAAGTCAATTTAATAATGGTCTAAGGACTTTTCCTTTAGGAAGCCGTCCAGACCCTTTTTAAACCCTGCTAAGCTAACATCCTTTACCACATTCTCTAGCAACAAATGCCAGAGTTTAATTACACATAGAGTGAAGAAACATTTTCTCCAATTCGTATTAAATTTACTACTTTGTAGCTTCATCGCATGCCGATTAAATGGAAAAAAAATTCTCTTATATCTTAAAAAATTATGTCCCCATATTATATTTCTACAGGAGACTCATGTGGATAATACTAATCTTTTTGTTAAAGGAACTAACTGGATTGCTAGATCCTTTCACGCTCCAGCTGAAGGCAGAAAGCATGGAGTCATAGACGGTCGGTAGCCCAACTGTTTGGGGAGGCTAAAGGGGGCGGAGCTTACCTCATACGCTCCGTGGCAGCGACGTCAATGAAGAAAAAGACTACAGGCTCGCTGCCAGCTTCTCCCTTCTCTCTGCACACAGTGTCCCGTGATGCATTTCCTGTTTCCGCGAGAGCAGAGAGAAGGGAGAAGCTGGCGGCGAGCCTGTAGTCTTTTTCTTCATTGACGTCGCTGCCACGGAAATAAAAGATGAAAATGCGCAGGGCGGGAGGGTGGGCTCCACAACAAGCGGAAGTCGACGATTCGGCTGGGGAGGCTTAGCCTCCCCAAGCCTCTTATACAGGGCGCCTATGCATGGAGTATCTATTTTGATACATAAAAATATTCCTTTACTGGTTTTACAACAAGAGGGAGTATTGTGTTCAGTTTTGGAGGCCGTATCTGGCTAAAGGTGTAAAAAGACTGGAAGCACTGCAAAGAAAAGCTACGAAAATGGTATGGGATTTGTGTTGCAAATCGTATGAGGAGAAACTTGCCAACCTGAACACGTATACCTTGGAGGAAAGGAGAAACAGGGGTGACATGATACAGACGTTCAAATATTTGAAAGGTATTAATTCACATACGAACCTTTTCCAGAGACGGGAAAGTGGTAGAACTAGAGGACATGAATTGAGGTTGAAGGGGGGGCAGACTCAGGAGTAATGTCAGGAAGCATTTTTTTCATGGAGAGGGTGGTGGATACGTGGAATGCCCTCCCGCGGGAGGTGGTGGAGATGAAAACGGTAATGGAATTCAAACATGCGTGGGATAAACACAAAGGAATCCTGTTTAGAAGGAATGGTTCCGCGGAATCTTAGCGAAGATTAGGTGGCAACGCCGGTATTTGGAGAATAAAACCGGTGCAGGGAGAAACTTCTACAGTCTGTGCCCTGAGAAAGGCAAGGAAAATCAAACTCGGGTATACATATAAAGTATCACATACCATGTAAAATGAGTTTATCTTGTTGGGCAGACTGGATGGACCGTTCAGGTCTTTATCTGCCGTCATTTACTATGTTACTAGTTACTATGTTCATGGTAGATGGCTGATACTGAAAAAATCCTTATATTAATCCACTTGTTACATCTGTGCTCCCCTCGCCCTCTGGTGGCCAGAACCGGTGGCTGCTATGAACTGCCATAGACTGTCTTGCTGTTCCTACCCGGTCCAGACTTCAACCTAGTCCGGTCCGGATCTTCCAGACTGCCAGACTTGCTTACTTTGTTTGAACCTGCACAGCACCCTTAGTGTCCTGGTGATTGTTGCAGTGAGCCATTATTAGCCATTCTGAAATCTTGCTGCCTTGCCTTTGCATTGCGTCTTAGGTCCTGGTATGTTGGTGCTTGTTGCACTCCAGCCTGAGTATTGTTTCCTTGTTCTAGTTTCCTGCCTGAAGTTCTTGCCTGTTTCTAGTTAGTCTATGTTTAGTTTAGGGTTTGCTTGTTTCTTAGTCTTGCTCCCTGTTTGTAGTTCTTGTGTAGTGCTTAGGTTTCTGTGTTGTCTGTCTTCTGTGGCTGCTTGCAGCTTTTAGTCCTTTCCCTTGTTTGTCAGTGTTTGCTTCCTGCCTTGCTGCCCATGTTCCTTCCTTTCCCCTCTGACCCTCAGTCCCTGTTCTGCCTAGCTGATATCCAGTCCTGCCCTGTCCTGCAAAGTCCTGTCGGCCACCTGAAGCTGAGAGCTCAACTCCTGGTGAAAAGTGACCAGGTACAGGTGAAGCCTAACTGTTGTCAGAGTTCTGCCTTGCCCCTGGTGTGGGGTGGTTTTGCCTGCCACTCCTCGGCAGTGGCCCAAGGGCTCACAAACCCAGTTCCTGCTTTGAAAACGTGACACCACTATGCTTCTAGTTAATATATTTTATTTTTTATTTATTGCACTTGTATCCCACATTTTCCCACCTCTTTGCAGGCGCAATGTGGCTTACAAAACATCATGGATGATGGAAATGAGAATAGAATAGGCCCTTTGTTACAGAAGGATGTTGGATTGCATGGTAATGGAATACATGATAGTAATTCCATCCTTGGCCACCTTTAAATCTAGACTGAAAGCCCACCTCTTTAACATTGCTTTTGACTCGTACCCACTTGTAACCACTCGCCTCCACCTACCCTCCTCTCCAGGGCCGTGCCAAGGGTCTCTGGTGCCCCCCTGCAGACTATCAGTTGGTGCCCCCCCTTCTTCATTAGATGTTGCTCTCCAGAGAAAGCACTGCCTTTATAAAGAGGCTTTTCAGTGGGACTTAGCCTATTAAAAACTATTAGCATAGCCCAGTCTCTTGGAGACTGCTATACATTGCAAAATAAGATAGCAGATGTAAATCCTCAAAGTGGACATATTCCAAACACTAAAATGAAAATAAAATGATTTTTTTCTACCTTTGTTGGCTGGTGACTTTCTTTTTCTGATCATGCTGGCTCAGTATCTGATTCTGTTGCTGGTATCTGTCCTCTTAACTCTGTTTCCAGGGCTTCCTTTCCACTGTATGTATCCCTCATTGATAAGTCTCTGACTCTAATGTTTAGCAATTTCATTAAAGCAAAATGTATTTTCAAATATCACAAACTCTCCCTATCCAAGCAGAATGTTTTATATAAAAACAAACACACAAAAAAAGCTATCAGATTTTTACTTACCAGCTATTCTACACTATACGTCAGCTAAACTTCCTCAGCCAATTAAATGGATTTTAGCTGTAGCTATGATAATTATGTACACATCATTGCAGTCATGCCCTCCTCTCAGTGTACATGCTCAAAAAACAAAAACTTTGAACCACTTACAGATAACAATTACACTATTTATTTTTTATTTCTCCCCAGTTTCACTTGCACACCTGCCTCCAAACCTGTTCTCTTTAATTTGAATGTTGTTCCAGCTCACCCTGAATGAAAGTTGTTCACACATCAAAGCCATAAATAGCTGCTGGTTGTACTCTTTGAAGCAGCTTTAGCAGAGCAGTGTGTCTGTCTCAGCACTGCTGGGCTACCTTTACTTCCTGATGTGGGAAGGGCAGAGGAGAGAGGAGAATCACAACTTCAGGTAAAAGATTTGCAAGTGAGTGGCGCCCCCTCTAGAGGTTGGTGCCCCCCTGCATTGCTTACCTCGCTTACCGTGTCAGCACGGCCCTGCTCCTCTCCTCCTTCCTGTACACATTAATTGATTTGATTTGCTTACTTTATTTTTTGTCTATTAGATTGTAAGCTCTTTGAGCAGGGACTGTCTTTTTGCTATGTTTGTGCAGCACTGCGTACACCTTGTAGCGCTATAGAAATGCTAAATAGTAGTAGTAGTAGTAGTAGAGGAGTAGCCTATTGGTTAGTGCAGTGCAGCTCCTTGTGACTCTGGGTAAGTCACTTAACCCTCCATTGCCCCTGGTACAAAATAATACCTGAATATATGTAAACCGCTTTGAATGTAGTTGCAAAAACCTCAGAAAGGCAGTATATCAAGTCCCATTTCCCTTTCCCTTATGACATCACAATTTCAGAAGTGAGCCAAGTATCGGGCAATCAAGCCATTGTGACATCACTGATGAGGTTAGCTCTTATTGGTGGACTGAGCCTCCACCTACCCTCCTCTCTTCCTTCCCGTTCACATTAATTGATTTGATTTGCTTACTTTATTTATTTTTGTCTATTAGATTGTAAGCTCTTTGAGCAGGGACTGTCTTTTCATGTATGGTGTACAGCTGCGTATGCCTTGTAGTGCTATAGAAGTGATAAATAGTAGTAGTAGTAGTCTCTTGTAACCAGAGCTAATATTGTGATGTCATAATGCCTCAGGCCACCAATAAGAGCCAACCTCATCAGTGATGTCACAATGGCTTGATTGTCCTATACTTGGCTCACTTTTATTACATAGCTCTTTGAGCAGGGACTGTCTTTCTTCTATGTTTGTGCAGCGCTGCGTATGCCTTGTAGCGCTATAGAAATGCTAAATAGTAGTAGTAGTAGTAATCTCAAGAAGTATCAACATTCCATGTAGAACCCCAAAGAATTGCAAGATTCTGGAATCCTAAAGAGTGACAAGATTCCATGCAAGATTCGTAACCACTTGTAACCACTTGCCTCCACCTACCCTCCTCTCTTCCTTCCCGTACACATTAATTGATTTGATTTGCTTACTTTATTTTTTGTCTATTAGATTGTAAGCTCTTTGAGCAGGGACTGTCTTTCTTCTATGTTTGTGCAGCGCTGCGTACGCCTTGTAGCGCTATAGAAATGCTAAATAGTAGTAGTAGTAGTAGTAATATAATAGAAGGCATTATTAACATTTCTGGAAATATGTAGGAGTTTCACATGATATGTGCATCAGATGCTGATTCTCCTGAGTTCTTTATTTCTTTATGTGAGAAATTGCAATTATATGAGTCATTACCTATTATTATGGCTGGTGACTTTAATTTACCTTTAGATATTGTTATGGATAGATGTTCTAGAACTAAATTTTCACCTGCTAAGGCATCTATAGCCATAGGAGCCAACTTTTCAAAATTATTGGGAGTGCTAAGCCCAATGGAAAGAAACCCTCCCTGGACACATACAAGGAATTTTCTCAATATTGGGGGTGCTCAAGCACCCACAGCACCCACAGAGTCGGCTCCAATGTCTATAGCCTTAAAGTCTTTTATCTCTCAAGTACAATTACAAGACCCATGGAGATTACAGCATCCAACAGATACAAATTTTACTTTTTTTTTCTGCACCTCCCAGCAGCTTTTCTAGACTAGATTATTTTTAAATCTCACAATCCCTAATATCACTATTGTCAAATACGACTATTTCTCCTATTGCAGTGTCGGATCATGCTCCTTTTCTATATCCTTGGAATGGCAATCTCCCCCATCTGCCAGGTCTCCTTTATGGCGCCTACCTTGTCATTTACTTGCAGATCAAGGGGCGTAGCTACAGGTGGGCCTGGGTGGGCCCAGGCCCATCCAACCTCAGCTCAGGCCCACCCAGGCAGCCGGCTGCTCTCCAGTCCTCCTCCTCCAGTCCTGCCGTGATTGGCCCTACATTTGTTTTGTTGTTTTAGTGCGGGCGGGTCCTGAATTGACCCGGAAGTTGTAGGCCATATCGCTGCAGCTGCACGCCGGTGCCTCTACCGTCGCTCACTGCCTCCATCCGGTGCCATACTCTCCCCCCCCCACCACCACACTGTGCACCCAACGGCGCCGCAGTGCTGCATGGCAAAATCAGGCGTCTGCCGTCAGTGTCCTGCGGTTCCCGCTGCAGCTGGAAAGATCAGCCTCCCCCCCCCCCCACCAGCACACATGGAGGGGAGAACAATATGCCGAGCTCTCTGAGGCTGCACCTTTACCGAAGCCCAGCTGCCCAGGTAAAAAAATTAATTAATTTTAACTTAAAATGTAAAGTTAGTGTAATGCTGCTAGCTGGTGCTGCCGGTGGGCTTCTGGGTAGGGTGGGCTCTTCACTGCCTAGGACAGGGTTTCTGGGTGGGGATAGTCTGCAGCACCCAGATTAAAAATTTTTTTTAACGTTTTAAATTTAATGTAGGTGGGTTTCTGGGTGGAGGTGGGCTCTGCAGTGCCCAGCATATTAAAAAAAAAGTATATTTAATGCCAGTGTTCTTCACGATGGGGGGGGGGGGGGGCGGAGGAGATGCCAGACCATGGGGGGATCGATAGGGATAGGACAGGGCTGACGTTAGGCTACAGGGTGTGGTGGGGGGGTTAGGGTAGGGCTGATGCCTAGCTATGGGATGGATGGTGGGGTAGGGAAGGGCTACAGGGATAAATGGGGGTAAGATAGAAAAGGGAAGGGCTGATGCTGGACTACGGGGATGG
This sequence comes from Microcaecilia unicolor, assembly GCF_901765095.1. Classification (NCBI taxonomy): domain Eukaryota; kingdom Metazoa; phylum Chordata; class Amphibia; order Gymnophiona; family Siphonopidae; genus Microcaecilia; species Microcaecilia unicolor. Next base: position 20,675,040 of record NC_044032.1, on the reverse strand, counting down.
ATGGGGGGGGGGGTTAGGGAAGGGTAAAGCTGATACCAGGCTACGGGGATGGATGGATGGGTGGGTGGGTGGGTAGGGAAGGGAAGTTCTGATGCCAGGTTACAGGACAATTTCTAATTTTTGATCCTTTATTCTGTAAATGATGAGGTTTGTACCTTTGTTGTTGGAATTGGTGTTAAGGCTTGCAACATAGGCACTGAGAAATCTCTTGGCAGGATTTAGTGTTACTTCACAAAGTACCTGGAAGTGAAGGGATTTTTTTGTTGCTATTAATGAGGTGCTACCAGAATTTGAATACACTGTTCCTCTGGAAAGCTGTAAGAGGAAACATTCTACCTATGTTCTGTATGCTACAGATTCCATAGTAGGTAGAAACAAATCTTGCCGTTGGCAGTGATTTTTCTTATTTCATGAGTTAGAAATCTGGGGCTTTGTTTCATGCAGCTTTTGATGTGTTGAAGAGTAGACAAAGGTTAACAGTTCTGAAAAATGTATGTTTATTAACTGGTGTAAATGAATTATTGTTGAAATAAAAGTACATTCTGTTAAGAGTCCCTCATGTCTTTTTTTTTTTTTAAACAAAAAAAGTGAGGAAAAACCAAGTGAGGATACCAAAAAACACTTTATTGTATTAAAAAAACGACCCGACACAGCCATGTTTCAGCCCTAAGGCCTGCCTCAGGGGTCTTGAACAATCTCGGATGATCTAGTGTACGAACGTACACTGTTGAAATTTTACTTAAACAAAAACTTCTTTGGTCTCCTCTCTTCTAGAATCGTATATTCAGTTACCAACTGATGTAAAATAAATGATATTTGGGCCCTTTTTTTTGTTGTTGTTCCACAGACTGCAGCGTTCAGTGTTTCGCCTACATGAACATTAAAGTTGAGAATAACTGATCTAGATTGTGAGGGTGGGGGTGCTAAGCTTTAGTATAAGGGCCACTTCTGCTACTTACCTATATACACAGAGCCCACCCATATTAGCTCTGGGCCCACCCAAAATGTCAGGTCTGGCTACCCCACTGTTGCAGATGATGCCATAAGAAATAGAATTCAAAATTTCACTCAGGAATTTTTTCAGCTGAATAACTCGCCTGATATCTTTCAACTCACCATATGGAAAGCTTATAAGGCTGCCTTGTGAGGAGAATTAATTTCTTTAAGTGCTCATAAATATAAAGAAGATAATGCTCAAATAATTCTGGAGGAGGAGTAGTAGCTTAGTGGTTAGTGCAGTGGACTTTGATCCTGGGGAACTGAGTTCAATTCCCACTGCAGCTCCTTATGACTCTGGCAAAGTCACTTAACCCTCCATTGCCCCTGGTACAAAATAAGTACCTGAATATATGTAAACCGCTTTGAATGTAGTTGCAAAAACCTCAGAAATGCGGTATATCAAGTGCCATTTCCCTTTCCCTTATGACATCACAATATCAGAAGTGAGCCAAGTATCGGGCAATCAAGCCATTGTGACATCACTGATGAGGTTGGCTCTTATTGGTGGAATGAGTGGAGGAGTAGCCTAGTGGTTAGTGCAGTGGACTTTGATGCTGGGGAATTGAGTTTGATTCCCACTGCAGCTCCTTGTGACTCTGGGCAAGTCACCTTAACCCTCCATTGCCCCAGTTACAAATAAGTACCTGTATATAATATGTAAGCTGCATTGAGCCTGCCATGAGTGGGAAAGCATGGGGTACAAATGTAAGAAAAATAAAATATTTATTTAATTTAGTCTTGGAACCTTTGTTGTTAGCCATTAGGCAACATCCACAAATCACTGGCATTCCATTTGCGAATAATGAAATTAAAATCACAGCATACTGTATGCTGATGGTGTTCTTTTAATATTTATCTAACCCAGAAATATCTATAATGTAGCTCTTTAAACTTATTGGTTCCTTCTCAGTTTTCTCTGGATATAAAATATACCAACAGAAAACTGAAACATTGCCTCTAAATCATTTTGCAAATTCAGAATTGGCGAAATCTTTTAAATTTAAAGTGGACCAATGCGAAAATTAGATATTTGGGTATTGATCTATATACTTTGTAGGATACTGTTATAAATAATACTGACATGATACTTCAATTTGTAAAGGAGTTAGTTCATTCCTGGCCCCCTCTTTATCTCTCCTGGTGGGGACGATTGGAAACGATTCAGATGCTGGTTTCTCCCAAGGTCAATTTTATATTAAGTACTAGTAAAAAAAGGCCCGTTTCTTAACGCAATGAAACGGGCACTAGCAATGTAATGAGTTCCTGCCATTAATGTTTCCACGGTTGTATTCTGAATATAATTGTTGTTTACATGTGTAAGATTTCTTTATATACAATATTTTTTGTGTAAACTGTGTTACAATGTGGTAAAAGTTTTCCTTGTTCAGGCCCTTCAATCACATCAGAAGAGCTCCTTACTCATGAGAATGCAACATACAGTTGCCCATGTGAGAGACTGAGAGTGACAGTGTAAGAGAGAGATACACAGAGTGATTGAGTGTGTGTGTGTGATGTGTCTGTGTGTGATGTCTGTGTATGTGTGTGTGTGTGTGTGTGATGCGATGTGATGTCTGTGTGTATGTGTGATATGTGTGAGTGACAAAGTGATTAAATGTTTGTCTTCCCTTCCGTTCTGTGCACTTGCCTCCACTGATGTTTGTACCTCCCTGTATATGATTGTTTGTTAGAGATTCAATCCACTCCACTTCCCTCCTCCAAGTTCCGTTCTGTCTGATTGGTTCTTCGTTGACAGTGAGAGCCAATGAAACGCTGAACTACAGACTTACGATCCCAATTAGGTAAATTTTGACAGAGTTATGCAGAAAACAAGCTTTGTGGGTTTTTGTTTTTGTTTTTTTGAAACACTGTATAATTTATGCACATGCTGGCTAACATCTAGGTGCATTTATCTTAAACAGCAGTGAGGTGAAACATGTTGGAACACAGTCCCCAAAACCATCAATAATAAAAAGTTTAAAGTCGCCTGAAACCATTGAGTTGCATATACAAAATAAATACGATTTTATTGTTTAAGAAGATAAAAAGATAAAAATAAGAGAAGTATAAAGACTGAAACATTAAGATTCATTAAACAAATGTTGGGACTGATGATGACAAAAGTATCACTGTTTAGTGTGTGGAGCACCACCTCTCATGATCGAATATTACCTTTTTACTACTGATTAATTGTTAATTGTACCTTACTATCGCTGTCAACTGTTATTTCAATCCTGCTCCCAATTTGCAAAACATTGTACTTCTTGCATTGTAACTATACTACAGTATTATTGTAAGCCACTTTGAGCCCACAATCAGTGGGAAAAGGTGGGATACAAATGTGATCAATAATAAATAAATAAATAAATACACTGCCACAGTGCCACGGAGTCAGCTTCAGAATGTTGGAGGTGCTTTTTATTATATAGGATGATTCCAGTATCGTTTCCAACCTCTTTTTATTTAAATTTAGATAAACTTATCTAATTTTCTATGGAAACATAAATGACCTAGAATAGCATTCAAAAAACTAAAAAAAAAAAATCAAAATGTGTGGTGGAGTGTTTTTCCCAGATGTTATTAGTTACCATAAAGCTTTTGTCTTACAGCAGGCGTGTAATTGGTTCCATACTACCGCTGGTTATAAACCATTGTGGTTGGATATTGAGGAATCTTTGGTTTCACCGCTACCATTACAATCCCTTATATCTGCCACTGCTATGCCTGAGAAATATTTGAATCCTCTACTTAAATGTACAATTCATTGTTTGAAAGAATTTGACTGTACTCTGCAACGTCCAAGTCATACGACTGTAATTATTTATTTGTAGCATTTGTATCCCACATTTCCCCACCAATTTGCAGGCTCAATGTGGCTTACATTTGCCGTAGAGGCGGTTGCCATTTCGGGGTAACAGAATTCCAAATGGTATTGCGTTAAGGTGCAGACATACATGGTAACATACATGGAACATGATATATATGGAACAGATCGTGGTATATGTATATACCATGTGCATACATACATGGTAAAGAAGTATACATTATGGTATTGCAAGATGGTTCCTGAGTGAATAAATTGGATTGTAACAGACAATAGGTTATCGACTATAGGGAGACCCTATTCGACATAAGGTTTAAAGTGGTGGTGCTTGATCATTAGCGGGAGGTGGTGGAAATGAAAACGGTAACGGTAACGGAATTCAAACATGCGTGGGATAAGCATAAAGGAATCCTGTGCCGAAGGAATGGATCCTCAGGAGCTTAGTCAAGATCAGGAGGCGGGGCTGGTGGTTGGGAGGCAGGGATAGTGCTGGACAGACTTGTACGGTCTGTGCCAGAGCCGGTGGTTGGGAGGCGGGGCTGGTGGTTGGGAGGTGGGGATAGTGCTGGGCAGACTTATACGGTCTGTGCCAGAGCCGGTGGTGGGAAGCGGGACTGGTGGTTGGGAGGCAGGGATAGTGCTGGGCAGACTTATACGGTCTGTGCCAGAGCCGGTGGTTGGGAGGCAGGACTGGTGGTTGGGAGGTGAGGATAGTGTGGGCAGACTTATACGGTCTGTGCCAGAGCCGGTGGTTGGGAGGCAGGACTGGTGGTTGGGAGGTGAGGATAGTGCTGGGCAGACTTATACGGTCTGTGCCAGAGCCGGTGGTTGGGAGGCACGGCTGGTGGTTGGGAGGCGGGGATAGTGCTGGGCAGACTTATAGGGTCTATGCCCTGAAGAGCACAGGTACAAATCAAAGTAGGGTATACACAAAAGTAGCAAATATGAGTTATCTTGTTGGGCAGACTGGATGGGCCGTGCAGGTCTGTTTTCTGCCATCATCTACTATGTTACTATGTAATAGCAAAGAGGTTAGGCAGTCATGCGATAAAAGTTCACCTAAATCTCTCTCTCTGGTATAATCCTTTGATTAAAATCAATAAAACACCTTTTTTTCTGGAAAGAATGGATTGATAACGGTATATAAACATTGCAGGATATTTTATGCATATGATCTTTGAATGTAGTTTTCTTTGCTCCATCTGGACACAGATACGGACTTATCATTCAATCTATTCTTTATTTAAACAATTATATCTCTTTATCTATTGTGGTATTTAAATCACATTCTCCTCGTGTAATTTTGTCTGCTAATCACACTAGACTTTTTGATGCTTTTCTCCCCAGTCTATTATATCGGCTAATTGGAAGTCAGCTAAATTGCTGAACGTACATTTTTGGTGGAACTCAGTTCTGCAGCATCAAAAGTGTGAACTGGCTTTGGCAGAGAAATACGGTGTACTTCACGTTACGAAGAAGTTATGGTCTCCTGTGGATGTTTATTTACAAAATCAGACTTCTTGACTGTAGGTCATTAACTACATGATGGAATATTCCATTTTTTTCTCTTTTATGATGTTTTTTCACTTACATAGTAACGTGATAGTAACATAGTAGATGATGGCAGAAAAAGACCTGCACGGTCCATCCAGTCTGCCCAACAAAACAACTCATATGTGCTACTTTTTGTGTATGCCCTACTTTGATTTGTACCTATGCTCTTCAGGGCACAGACTGTATAAGTCTGCCCAGCACTATTCCCGCCTCCCAACCACCAGCCCCGCCTCCCAACCACCGGCTCTGGCACAGACGGTATAAGTCTCCCCAGCACTATCCCCGCCTCCCAACCACCAGCCCCGCCTCCCACCACCGGCTCTGGCACAGACTGTATAAGTCTGCCCAGCACTATTCCCGCCTCCCAACCACCAGCCCCGCCTCCCAACCACCGGCTCTGGCACAGACGGTATAAGTCTGCCCAGCACTATCCCCGCCTCCCAACCACCAGTCCTGCCTCCCACCACCGGCTCTGGCACAGACCGTATAAGTCTGCCCAGCACTATCCCCGCCTCCCAACCACCAGTCCTGCCTCCCACCACCGGCTCTGGCACAGACCGTATAAGTCTGCCCAGCACTATCCCTGCCTCCCACCACCGGCTGTGGCACAGACTGTATAAGTCTACTACTACTACTACTACTACTTAACATTTCTAGAACGCTACTAGGGTTACGCAGCGCTGTACAATTTAACAAAGAGAGACAGTCCCTGCTCAAAGAGCTTACAATCTAATGGACAATCCCTGCCTCCCACCACCAGCTCTGGCACACTTGATTACATTATTAAGCTGATTGGTGCAGTGTGTTTTGATTAGTGGTTTATTCATCTCTCCTTTTCCCCTTTGAGGAATTGTTTCCTAGTTCTTTCCCTCTCTCCTTTGTGAAACGTTATACTATTGAAATTTTGAAATTTTCAATAAAATATCTGGTTTTTAAAAAACGGGAGGTTTTTAGACCGGTGAAGAAGTTCCATCGGCAGTTCAGTGAAAATACCATTCACGAAAAAGAGCCGAACACCTGAGGTCTTTTCCTCCTTAACAACCTATACTAGCCACACTTGCTATTTAATTCATGTATATAGAATTCTATAAAAATTAACAATAAACGGTCTTTGTTGGAAGTTTTTTTAGACCAATGATAGAAACTGTAAACTGTGGTTTGAATATTATGATACCCTGACACAGGGTCATTCGATCAACTGAGGTCTTTTTTTTCTCCATTGTTCTGTTATTGTTGTTGTTTTTTTGTTTGTTTCTTTTTTCAAGTGAGTTGGTTTTTCACTCTTTTTTGGTTGATTGCACGTAGATTTTTGAGTGTTTTTTTCTCCTCATATATTGTTACTTTTGTATATTACTGTGCTTTAAACAAAAGTGGAGGAGTAGCCTAGTGGTTAGGGTGGTGGACTTTGGTCCTGGGGAACTGAGGAACTGAGTTTGATTCCCACTTCAGGCACAGGCAGCTCCTTGTGACTCTGGGCAAGTCACTTAACCCTCCATTGCCCCTTGTACGCCGCACTGAGCCTGCCATGAGTGGGAAAGCGCAGGGTACAAATGTAACAAAAATAAAATAGACACTATTGGAGATTCTACATGGAATGTTGCTACTATTGGAGATTCTACATAGAATGTTGCTAGTATTTGACATTCTACGTGGAATGTTGCTACTCCACTAGCAACATTCCATGTAGAAGGCTGCGCGGCCACATTGGTGATGCAAGGGCCGACCTCTACAGGGAATGTTGCTAGTGGAATAGCAACATTCCATGTAGAATCTCAAAAAGTAGCAACAGTGGAGGAGTGGCCTAGTGGTTAGGGTGGAGGACTTTGGTCCTGAGGAACTGAGTTTGATTCCCACTTCAGGCACAGGCAGCTCCTTGTGACTCTGGTCAAGTCACTTAATCCTCCATTGTCCCATGTAAGCCGCACTGAGCCTGCCATGAGTGGGAAAGCGTGGGGTACAAATGAAAAAATATATATATATATCCAATACTAAATCCAATGCTGCTAACAAATGTATTGGTCCCAAAATCAACTCAACTGTTTCAACTCATTCAACTTATCTTAACATCACGTGTCAGCAGACTGTCCCAACATGGCCTGACAAGGTGCCCCATTTCAAATATTCCTCAGGAGCCAATCCTGCTTATTTTCGAAAGAGAAGGGTGGACATCTTCTGACACAAATCGGGAGATGGCCGCCCTTCTCCCAATGCCGGCCAAATCGGCATAATCGAAAGCCGATTTTGGCCGGCTTCAACTGCTTTCCGTCATGGGGACGGCAAAAGTTCAAGGGGGCGTGTCGGCAGGGCAGCGAAGGCGGGACGGGGGCGTGGTTAAGAGATAGCCGTCTTCGGACGATAACGGCCCTGACGAACATTTGGCCGACTTTACTTGGTCCATTTTGTTTTCACGATCTGGTGCCCGAACTGAACAGATGACCACTGGAGGGAATCAGGGATGACCTCGCCTGACTTCTCCAGTGGTCACTAACCACCTCCCACCCCGAAGAAAACAACTTCAAAAACTTTTGTCTTTTTTTTTTAGAATATGTCCTTTGCTATGCTTCCATCCAAAGCTTATAATGGACACTGCTCCTCTCTACAATTCCCCAATGTGTCTATAACACATGAACCTTATTCGACCACAATATCACTTTGTATTTGTTTCTCTACCGGAGATGGCGAACGCCTCTACGGTACTATGTAAGCCACATTGAGCCTGCAAATAGGTGGGAAAATGTGGGATACAAATGTAATAAATAAATAAAATTACAAGACAGCATGATCATCTATTCCATTTCTGTTCCAGCAGCGCCATCGTGTGGTCACCATAGACAATGCTTCTTTAATCGAGAAAAAGATTGTAGGGTGAAAGCAGATAAAAAGACCTTCAGGTTCATTTCTGTCCTGTGCCCTCTCCCATTCCATTTTAGTCTCTAGTTTTTTCCTTGATTCTGCAGTGCTCTGGATCCTTTTGTTGCTGTCCCACACTTTCTAAACCGTTTCCAATAACATTTTTAACCCCACTGGTTGAAAGAATGTATAGTCTGTGAAACGCCTTGTAGAAGCCTATGACCAGTGCTGGAGCTCCTCTGAGGGAAAAGATGAGCCTGTGAGCAGTGAGCTGAAAAACCTCATGAGCAGTGATAAAATATACTGGGGAAGAGGACATCCAGCAGGTGTTCTTTGCATGCCATAGGGAAAATATAATTTTGGGGAAGATTACCCCTGGGTTCAGGGACAGGGGGAATAATACTTGGAAATTTCTGGAGGAGCTGTATGCAGAAGAGGTCATGACACAGAAAAAAAAAGGGAAATATGATTCAAAAGTTAGGTGTCTTACAGGCTTATTTTCGAACGTGATCGCCGGCCATTTCCCGACATAAATTAGGAGATGGCCAGCGATCTCTCAAAAGCGGCAAAATCGGTATAATCGAAAGCAGCTTTTTTGACAGCATCGCCGCTTTCCCGTCGCCTCGCTGGTGAAAGTTTGAGGGGGCGTGTCGGCGGCGTAGCGAAGGCAGGACATGGGCGGGCATGGGCATGGCTACCAGATGGCTGGCTTTCGCGGATAATGGAAAAAAAGCGGTGTTCATCAGTATTTCGCCGGGTGCCCCAACTGACCAGATGACCACCGGAGGGAATGGGGGATGACCTCCCCGTAGTCCCCCAGTGCTCACCAACCCCCTCCCACACTAAAAAAAATAAAAATAAAAACCTTTTTTTACCTCCCTGTATGCCAGCCTCAAATGTCATACCCAGCTCCCTGACAGCAATATGCAAGTCCCTGGAGCAGTTTTTAATGGGTGCAGTGCACTTCAGGCAGGCAGACCCAGGTCCATCCCCCCCCCTACCTGTTATACTTGTGGTGGTAAATGTTAAGCCCTCCAACCCCCCCCAAAACCCACTCTACCCACATGTAGGTGCCTCCCTTCACCCATAAGGGCTATGGTAATGGTGTACAGTTGTGGGGAGTGGGTTTGGGGGGTTTGGGGGGCTCAGCACCAAAGATAAGGGAGCTATGCACCTGGGAGCTTTTTTTGTATTTTTTAAAAATATTTAGAAGTGCCCCCTAGGGTGCCCGGTTGGTGTCCTGCCATGTCAGGGGGACCAGTGCACTACAAATGCTGGCTCCTCCCACGACAAATGCCTTGGATTTTGCCGGGTTTGGGATGGCCGCCATTATTTTCCATTATCGCTGAAAAACAAAACCGGCGATCTCAAACCCGGCGAACTCTGGCATTTGGCCGGGCTAAACCGTATTATCAGAAAAAAAAGATGGTCGGCCATCTTTTTTGAAAATACGGTTCCAGCCAGCTGTTGCGTCGCCGCCAAAATAGATCGCCGGCGAACTATTTCGCCAGCGACGATCGATTATGCCCCTCCACGCATCTTAGTTGAAAGTAGCTCAAGCTAGGGACGTCTTTCTCTATAAGCTTCCAAAGACCAGTGCAGGTGTCTTGAAACAGCTCCGGCGAAACATGGACCATGTCGGGACCCTTGATCAGTCTTTAAGTTAAGTAAAAGCACTCATAAATTGGTTTATACACAAAATGTTAACACCAGGCACTCGGAGGCATTTGTTAAATCACTAAAGCCGTGCAATGATTATAAATCTGGACAATGTTTGAAGATTTTTGAGTCTATGATTGTCCGCTGGAAATATATGAGCACGTCCCTACATACATATATAGGGGGAAATATTCATGAAAAATGTTGTAACACTTCATTACTGTGTTTTAGATGGGAATTTATATGCTATGCAGAAGAGGTCATGATACAGGAAAAAAAAATCGTGACAGAAAATCCATCGAGCTTAAAGTCAGAGAAGAAAGAGTCCCAAAGAGGAAAGGAGAACAAAGAAGTACGTAATCCCCTGGTAAACTACTACTACTCCCGCGGGAGGTGGAGATGAAAACGGTAACGGAATTCAAACATGCGTGGGATAAACATAAAGGGATCCTGTGCAGAAGAAAGGGATCCTCAGGAGCTTAGCCTAGAATGGGTGGCAGAGCTGGTGGTTGGGAGGTGGGGATAGGGCTGGCCAGACTTATACGGTCTGTGCACTGAAGAGGACAGTACAAATAAAAAAGTAGCACATATGAATTTATCTTCTTGGGCAGACTGGATGGACCGTGCAGGTCTTTTTCTGCCGTCATCTACTATGTTACTATGTTACTACTACTACTGAACATTTCTAGAGCGCTACTAGAGTTACGCAGCGCTGTACAAATTAATAACTAAGGACGGTCCCTGCTCAGAAGAGCTTACAATCTAAAGGACGAAATATCAAGTTGGGGTAGTCTAGAATTCCTGAGTAGAGGTGTTGTGATTAGGTGCCCAAAGCGACATTGAATAGAAATTTCCCTAGGAGATTACTAAAACTGATATGGAGAACTGCCCAGGTTCTCTGGGGTGGGGGATGTCATAGGAGGGTAGTGTTAAGAGTTAATAAAAACTGTTGTCTTACTGAGCACGTGGTCTTTGGTTGCCTTCACCTCTTCCAGGACCAGTGAAGAGAGGGGTGCCCTGTACTGGCCCAATAACCAAAGGATGAATAAAGAGGAGGCTTTTGCCAATGAAAGCATTAAATGGAGTGTAAGGAGTGCTCCGGGAGGACAGAAAGGGTTAACCCAGCCCGGGAGCAGAACAGGAAGACCCTGTTTGGTGCCAGAGGTAGCAGCTGAAGGAAGTGCACCTTTTGGAGGAAGGACAGACAGGGAGGTCTGATCCTGAAAGAGTGGATCCGCTTGTTGTAGAAAGCATGGGAAGCTACCCAGTGCCATAGCGAGGGTGGCTGACACCCGGGGCGGGTCGCCGCTGCGCACCCCCCCAGGTGCAGCACGGTGCACCCCCCCTTGGCACGCACCCCCCCCCCTGGAGCACATTCTTATTGCCATACGAAAGCGGGGGGTGGGCAGGAACGCCGATCCGCCCCGAGTGCACGTCGCTGAGAGCTGCGTCGGCTCCGCTGGTTCACTGCTCTCTCTGCCCCGGAACAGGAAGTAACCTGTTCCGGGGCAGAGGGAGCAGGGAACCAGCGGAGCCGACACCCCCCCCCCCCCCCAGCGGCGTGCACCCGGGGCGGACCGCCCCCCCCCCCCCCCGCCCCCCCTTCCTACACCACTGAAGCTACCACTTTGGATTGATCTGCCATGAAGGATGGGTATTGGAGGACTGGTGGATGCTATAAATATGTAAATACTGTACCCCAGTATTCATAAAGAGACTTTAATATAGGGATTGGATGAGCAAAAGATAAATCGGATTCTGTAACACTATCTCTGGCAAGGTAAGAGGCCTGGCTTGCCCATAGCGGTGTTGCAGACTCCCATACATCATGGGGGGATGGGTCTGCTGTCACTAGTGGCATGCGCCACATTAATGATTGGTATAGAGGTGCTAACTATTTTCCCTTTACACAGCTAAAAAGCCACCTAGTTCTCTGGGACAGAGAGGTGGTCCCTTTGCTCGTTGGAAACATGAAGGTATCCTTTCTTTGTTACAGCTTATCTACATGGAGAGTACGCTGAAGTGTTTTGCAGGTCGTCAACAGGAATTTGACCTTCCACCTAAGGACATTTTTGCCTACATGCAAATTCATCACATGTATGTTATAAAATACCAGCTAAGGGCAGTTGCATGTGTAACTGCAAATTAATGCCAATTAGCTCCAAGGCCAATTGTTGCATAGTGCTCGTTAACAGCAATTATCAGCTGGTTACTAACTTTATTTTATAACTTGTCTGCAACAACTTTCCACGCTAAGTGTAACAACTCCAGACCGCCCAAAACACAGCAGCCAGACTGATATATGGTAAAACCCGATTCGACAGCGCTAAACCCCTTCGACGAAAGCTGCACTGGCTCCCAATCAAAGAACGGATCGTCTTCAAAATCTGCACTTTGGTCCATAAAATCATCTACGGCGTAGTCCCAGGATACATGACAGACCTCATTGATCTACCAACCAGAAACAGACTCGGATCAGCACGATCATACCTAAACCTACATTACCCAAACTGTAAAGGGCTAAAATACAAAACAAGTCACGCATCCAGCTTCTACTACATGAGCGCACAACTATGGAATGGACTCCCGCATGCAGTGAAAACAATACATGACCACCTAAACTTCAGGAAATCATTGAAAACCCACCTTTTCAAAAAAGCTTATCCCACCGATCCAACATAAATCCCCACACCCAGCAACACAAGATAATCTATGATCGTACTGGACAATTTATTATCCTTGACCCCATGAAGCCTGAAACACTTCTACAAGTGACCAGTCTCTAAAGACTTTGTTATTCGGAAAAGCTTACCCCAAGGACTCAACATGTGTCTCCACTACTTGATTCATAACAATATAACGACAATTTTGGACACATCCACCCTTCCCTTCTCTCCCCTGATTTCACTGTTCCTTTCGTTTCTTCCCCATCTTCTCCTTTATTTCTTACTAGTAAAAAAGGCCCGTTTCTGTAGGCAAGGAAATGGGCACTAGGCAGGCAATTTCTCTCCCCCCCCCCCCCCGCGCTACGGCCCCCTCGCCCCCCCTTCAGTGAACCTGTCACCCCCCCCCCCCCCCGGACCGCAGAGGAACTTCCAGAGAAGATGAGGAAGGAACACAAAGGGCACAACAACACTTCGGTGATCGGGGGTTTGGGTCCCCCGTCAGCACAGGTAGTACACAACGGCGGTGGGGGGTGGTTTTCGGCGGAGGGGGAGGTCGAGGGGGCTGTAGCGCGGGGGGGGGGTGATAGCTGATTCCGAGGCAGGGGGAGGAGTAGGGAAACACGCGCACTCCTCCCCTTGCCTTGGAATCAGCTGTCATGACGTCAGTGACGTCAGTGCGTGTCTGCCTAGCAGACCACCTCCAGCCTAGGGAGCCACGGTCCCAGGCACAGAACGTTGGAGGTGAGAATTATTATATAGGATATAGGTTTCATGATGTATTAGCTTAATTTACTGCATTGGCGTCCGCCAGTGTGATGTAAGCCACATTGGGCCTGACACAGTTGGGAAAATGTGGGGTATAAATGAGATAATAAATAAATAAATAACACAACCTTGTATTTGTTATCTACCATAATGGCATTCACCATTACGATACTTTGTAAGCCACATTGAGCCTGCAAATAGGTGGGAAAATGTGGGGTATAAAATGTAACAAATAAATAAATAAATAAATAAATAAAGTTGGGTGCACAAGTTTATAGAATGGGGGGGGGGGGGAGGGGGGAGGTAGATTATGAAATAGTCTAATTATACATGTGCACTCAGTCTCAAGAGCAGATATAAATGACCATGCCTTCAAGGCCTTCTTGTTCGAAAATAAGCAGGCAAATCATCTATGGAGAAGCCCCGAGTTACATGACAGACTTGATCAACTTACCAATTAGAAATACATCCAAATCTGCACTACCCAAGCTGCAAAGGACTTAAATACAAATCAACTTACGCATCTAGTTTTTCCTACATAAGCACACATCTGTGGAACGCATTACCAAAAGCCTTGAAAACGACTTAAGACCACCTAAACATCCGAAAATCACTAAAAACCAACCTGTTTAAAAAAGCCTACCCTACCGATCCAACTTAAATGCCTGATCTCTGCAACACAACCAAACCAAAGCACGTAATGGACATAACACAACTCTTCCATTCTCCGATTCCCTAATGTGGCTGTGCCACATGAACTTGATCTTACCACAACATCACCCTGTATTTGTTCACACCGGAGCCTGCAAAGGCCTCTCCGGTACTATGTAAGCCACATTGAGCCTACAAATAGGTGGGAAAATGTGGGATACAAATGTAACAAATAAATAAATCACAACAAAGAAAACCCAGCGCCCCAATAGCTTACACCAAACTAGAGAATTTTTGAGCACATTCGCATTGTAAAAGTCAAAGACTTCAGTGGCGACTTGTTTCACAAGAGCCACCATACTCTTGGCTTGCCTTGCCTCCTCACCGGTCCATAACGACTTTATTAAACTTAATATTGAATACTATTTATCAAAATATTTTTCATCTTTTTTTTGGCTTATAAATAAAATATAGAGCTACTTAGCTTATCATATTCAAATTGCAGGACCACTAGCTGACATGCAGCATGTCTCACATCCAGCTGCGTCAGGGTTCGGTCCTCAGTTATGCACACTGTGTAGTTACGATCGTAAGAGTATTCTGGCTCTGGTGAAACGAGTCGTCACTGAGATCTTTGACTTTTACATAGCGAATCTGCTAGTGACAGCTAGTGACAGCTAAACGTGCTGTGATTGGCTGAGAGAGACCTGGAGGGGCATAATTGAAAGGGACGTCCAAATAGTTTTGAGTTGGACATCCTTGCACGTCCCGATCCCCGATTCTCTCCGGCGTGGTCATTTCGGGTACGTAAGAAAAACACGTGCAAGAGAAGGACGCCCATCACAAAATCTGAAGAAAAAATATCCAGGTGCTCGTCGAGGACGTCCTTTTTTTTTGAGTGAAGGACGTGCATGAAGCCATCTTTGGCACGCGCAAAGCAGCTAGCATAACGCTTGGCTGCTCTGCGCGTGCTCAGCTGGCCGACTGGCTTCCCCTCCTTAGGAAGGAAATCACGTGCAAATAAGCTAACAGCGAGCAGCTCATTTGCATGCGATTTCCTTCATGCATGCCCGTTTTTTACTGATTCGCTAAGGGATCGGTAAGGGAAGGGCTCTTTCCGTGGAGTTAGTGCATCTGGCTCACAGTCACTAGTATATGCTTTATTGGTCAGTTTGATTGTGTACACATTCTATAGTGAAATGTTGAAAACTGGGAGACATTTTTACATAAGTACATACATAAGTACATAAGTGTTGCCATACAGGGACAGACCGAAGGTCCATCAAGCCCAGCATCCTGTCTCCAACAGTGGCCAATCCAGGTTACCAGTACCTGGCAAGATCCCAAAACACTACAATACGTTTTATGCTGCTTATCCCAGAAATAAGCAGTGGATTTTCCCAAGTCCATTTTAATAACGGCTTATGGACTTCCAAACCTTTTTTAAACCCCACTAAGCTAACTGCTTTTACCACATTCTCTGGCAATGAATTCCAGAGTTTCATTACACGTTCGGTGAAGAAAACTTTTCTCCAATTCGTTTTAAATTTACTACTTTATAGCTTCATTGCATGTCCCCTAGTCCCTAGTATTTTTGGAAAGAGTAAACAAGCGATTCACAATAGGGTTGCCATATGGCTCCAGAAAAAGGAGGACGGATTGAGCCAGCCGGGTTTTACTTCCATTGCTTTGAAAGCACTGGAAGTAAAACCCGGCTGGCTCAATCCGTCCTCCTTTTTCTGGAGCCATATGGTAACCCTTCATTTCTACCCGTTCCACTCCACACAGTATTTTATAAACCTCTATCATATCTCCCCTCAGCCGTCTTTTCTCCAAGCTGAAGACCCCAAGCTGTTTCAGCAAAGATTCTGCTGTTGTTTTCCACCACAGAGGTTTGCTGTCAGTGTCATTGTGACGGCCTCTGAGCTTTAGAAGTGAAGCAGGACAGCCTAGGTCGCTGGCCGGTAATTACAGTCATTCTTCTAATG
The DNA here is from genome assembly GCF_901765095.1 of Microcaecilia unicolor. NCBI lineage: Eukaryota > Metazoa > Chordata > Amphibia > Gymnophiona > Siphonopidae > Microcaecilia > Microcaecilia unicolor. Next base: position 20,659,087 of record NC_044032.1, on the reverse strand, counting down.
GACTCTGGAAATCGCCTCAGAAAAGCGTATGGTAGAAATCACATTTACAGACCTCTGGAAAGAGATAAGTGGAACCCTTTGTTAACCTCTTGTAATCTGATTTGCTAATTAATACACATTTTCCTCTCTTCTACCCAGCATGCCGGGATGACAGGATTTATGGAAGAGGGAACTGGTGCCTGCTTTATGCAGGATGAAAAGTTGACAGTTTTTTGGTTATTAAGAGTTACATTCTTTTCATCAGGTCGGTGCAAAATGAGCTAAAGTTGAATTTAGAACTAAATTAGTTGTTAGGAGGGAGGCTGGGCTGGTGGTGGGAGGCAGGGATAGTGCTGGGCAGACTTGTACGGTCTATGCCAGAGCCAGTGGTTGGGAGGAGGGGCTGGTGGTTGGGAGGCGGGGATAGTGCTGGGCAGACTTATACGGTCTGTGCCCTGAAGAGCACAGGTACAAATCAAAGTAGGGTATACACAAAAAGTAGCACACATGAGTTGTCTTGTTGGGCAGACTGGATGGACCGTGCAGGTCTTTTTCTGCCGTCATCTACTATGTTACTATGTACAACATCAGAGTTTCAAAGGCTAAAAACAAATTTAGAGGTCCTTTTAATCTGCTGCGTAAGCGTCTACACCAGGGGCATAGCCAGACTTCGGCGGGAGGGGGGTCCAGAGCCCGAGGTGAGGGGGCACATTTTAGCTCCCCCCCGCCCCGCCATTGCCGACCCCGCCACCACCAGCTTTGTCCCCCCCGATGACTTTCTCGACCTCCCTCCCGCCGCCAACCCGCCGTCGCCTGCCTTTGCTGGTGGGGGACCCCAACCCCCGCCAGCCGAGGTCCTCTTCTTTCCACAGGACGTCAGAAACAGAAGGAAGCCTGTTGCGGAAAGAAGAGGATCTCGGCTGGCGGGGGTTGGGGTCCCCTGCCAGCAAAGGTAGGCGACGACGGGTTGGCGGCAGGAGGGGGGTCGAGAGGGTCATTGGCAGGGGGTCCAGGGCCAAATCTATGGGGGCCCAGGCCCCCCAGGCCCCACATAGCTACGCCACTGGTCTAAGGCAAAATGGAGTTACTGCCGGACTACCACATGGCTCTTGCGGTAATTTCATTTTTGGCACGCGTCCACTACGCATGTCTGAAAAATATTTTTTATTTTCTGGTGCATGTAGCCGACGGGTACAGGTCATTACCATCCACATTCGTTACCGCTATGCCTATGGCTGGCAGTAAGGTCTCAGACCCAAAATGGACGCGTGGCAATTTTGATTTTCCCGCACGTCCATTTTCGGCAAAAAAGGGCCTTTTTTACAGGTGCGCTGAAAAATGATTCTGCGCACGCCCACAACCCACGCCTACAGTACCGCAGGCCATTTTTCAACCCGTCTTTGTAAAAGGACCCTATATGAACAGATGAGGGAGAGGAGAACAAGGGCTGGAAGTGCTCCAGTACCTTTCTAACCACCAGATTTGTTGTTTCCCTTTAATCGAGTGAAAAATGGCAGGGAAACTCATATTATTTGAATTCTAGTATGGGTTTATTTTCTGGGTTTAGAAAAGGTTTATCCTTGATGTGAACTAAAATGTACTAAAGCTGCGAATGTGCCCCCACACGCCCAAGGTGTGTGCCAAATTGGAGTTACCGCCTGGTTACCGCGTGGCCCTCATGGTAATTTCAATTTTGGCACATGTCTGCTCTGCAAAGGGGTGATCCCTGAAAGCAGTAGCAGAGCTGGTGCTATATATGGCTAAGAGGGAATGTCCTTGAGACAGCCCCGAGGGCATAGGCGGTCGGTGGCCCAACTGTTTGGGGAGGCTAAAGGGGGCGGGGTTATGGGGTGGGGCCAGGGGCGGGGCTTACATCTATAAATGTCTGACAACACAGAAAAAAAATAAGTAAAAATAAGTCACAATTAATACCTTTTATTAAATTTAGATATTAGATATGTATCATATGTCAAAGAATAAAGTGGTTGCTCAAAGCATGTACTAACCACAATTGCTCAACTGCAAAACACTATGCACAAATTTGTTCAAAAACACACTCATAAACCTTACTGTACCATAACACTGGGCAGACCCTAATAAACCAATATACGGGGCGCCTATGCCCGAGGGAGGGCGAAATATGCGTGTCAGACGCTTCTAACCCCCCGAGCCAGATACAATCTATAGAAAAAGATGAGTATTATTATTCAAATTTGAATTGAAAAAATATGTATTAAATATGAATAGTTCAAGAGGAGGTAATTTTGGGAGAGCCAACGAAGAGGTGGGTGCTACTAACATTGCTTCTCGCTAATATTAGCAATGAGCACCGCTGAGGTTCCCAAAGACTAACTGAAAGAACAGAACTGTACATGATAATCCTAGGAAAGGTTCTGGTGAAATTGAAGTGGGAGATTTGGAGCTGTTTTGAAATAACTGCTGATCCTCCAACATCCTGAAGCTGACTGCGTGGCTGAGGCATTCCTGCTCTCCGTATCCATCTCCTGAATTGACATCACGTACTTCCGGGTTCGTCACAAGCAGAAGTGACCAACCACACGAGGTTTCTCGGCTTCAGAATGTTGGAGGTGCATTCTATTAAATAGGATTGGTCAGTTCCTTTCCTATATAATAAAAGGCACCTCCAACATTCTGAAGCCGACTGCGTGGCTGAGGCATTCCTGCTCTCCGTATCCATCTCCTGAATTGACATCACGTACTTCCGGGTTCGTCACAAGCAGAAGTGACCAACCACACGAGGTTTCTCGGCTTCAGAATGTTGGAGGTGCATTCTATTAAATAGGATTGGTCAGTTCCTTTCCTATATAATAAAAGGCACCTCCAACATTCTGAAGCCGACTGCATGGCTGAGGCATTCCTGCTCTTCGTATCCATCTCCTGAATTGACATCACGTACTTCCGGGTTCGTCACAAGCAGAAGTGACCAACCACACGAGGTTTCTCGGCTTCAGAATGTTGGAAGTGCATTCTATTAAATAGGATTGGTCAGTTCCTTGAAGCACAGCCAGAGCTCAGCGTCCTGCACAGTAACGCTCAGACACCAGAGAGTGAGAGAGAGAGAGAGAGGAGGGGGCCTGACACCAGAGAGAGGGAGGGAGGGAGCCTGACACCAGAGAGGGGGTAGGTATCTCTGTCACACACACACTCTCTCTCTCACTCAGTCAATGTCTTTCTCTTACTCTCACACACTGTCTCTCACACACTCTATGTCTCACACTGTATCACATTCACTCTCTATGTGTCACACAGTCAATCACACACTCTCTTGGTCTCATACACTCAGTCTCACAGAGAATCTGTGTCTCACACACACTTTCTCGCACACACTGTATCTGTGTGAAACACACTCTCTCTCTCTCTCTCTCACACTGTGTCTCACATACGCACTTGCACACACTCTCATTCTCACACACACACTCTCTCTCTCACAGACACACTCGCACCCAGACTCACTCTCTCTCACACACACACACACACATACTCGCACATTCACTCTCACATACACTCTCTCAAACATACACACTCCGAGGAAAACCTTGCTAGCGCCCGTTTCATTTGTGTCAGAAACGGGCCTTTTTTACTAGTTTGTAATAAAAACACGTCCGGGTGAAAACGTCCAAGTGTTCGTCAGGGACATCCTTGTTTTTTTCGATTATGGGTCAAAGACATCCAAGAGATAGGCACGCCTAAGTCCTGCCTTCGCTACACCTCCAACACGCCCCCTTGAAATTTGGACGTCCTTGCGACGGACTGCAGTTGGAGACGTCCAATACAGGTTTCGATTATACCAATTTGGAGATCTCTGGGAGAAGGATGTCCATCTTCCGATTTATGTCGAAAGATGGATGTCCTTCTCTTTCGAAAATGAGCCCAATAGTAACATAGTAGATGACGACAGATAAAGACCTGTACGGTCCATCCCGTCTGCCAACAAGATAATAAACTCATTATATGTGATACTTTATATGTATACCTGACCTTGATTTGTCCTTGCCATTTTCAGGGCACAGACCGTAGAATTCTGCCCAGACTAGTTTTGCTTCCCAATTACCGATGTTGCAATCCAATCTCCACTAAGCCCGCGGGAGGGCATTCCAAGTATCTACCACCCTCTCTGTGAAATAATATTTCCTGATATTTTTTCTGAATGTGTAAGAGAACTATCTGGATTTGTAACCAGGAGAGCCACACTGTGGTCTGGCGTTCACCTTAAACTCTCCCTTCAAAGCTAACGACAGACTATGGAAGAGCGGCAGCCTGTTAGAGGAACCCAAGGAGTGGTTATGGTCACTTCTCTCCAAGTGCTTCAAATCAGAGAATGTCACAGAGACAAAATTTGTCCCCGTCCCCGTGGGTTCTGTCCCTGCCCCTACCCCATCCCCGTGGGCTCTGTTCTCAACTGCAGAAGCCTCAAACACTTATGATTTTATATTTAAATCTTGTTATTAAAGTATAAAAAGGAACAATATGCTGTGCAACTGTTGTGTATAAATTACAAATAGAAAACAATAATAACAATGAGCAGCTATAATAACCCTCCCACCACCACCACCCTCTACCCCTCCAACCCCAACAATTGCTGACTTCTACTACCCCAAAGAATCCTAATCCACCCTGTTAAAATGTCCAGGGGTCACTGACAATATAAAAACTATTTCTGAAGCTGCGTTACTCCAAGCACAGGTATCTGCTCAGCAGTCCTTGAAACTGGAAAATTTGAATACTAAATTACAAGAAATGGGAACTTTAGAGACTGCTTTGGTTAAGGACAATATTTTTCTTCATAAACGGACAGAATATTTGGAGAATCAGATTCAGAGACTTAATCTTAGGTTTCTAAATTTTCCTAAGTCCCCTTTGATTTCATCTATTGAAATGGTTAAGAAATATATGGTGGACATTCTTGGAATGGCCAAGGATTCATTGCCCCCCATAACACGGGCTTATTACATCTGGAACCCACGGGGGAGTGATGGAAACCTCCCAGTGGTGGGGGATGGAATGAATCTAACTTCATTCCTCGAGAGTTCACTGGAGATTATTACCCAGAGGACTACTATGCTTGTTACTTTTGTCTTGGAACCTGACCGCAATGCAATATTAAGACTTTCCTTAAGACATTTGGATAATCTGTTTATGGGTTCAAAGGTTCGTGTTTTTCCTGACCTCTCACGGCCCACGCAAACTAGGCGCAAGGCCTTTTTGGAACAGCGTCCTAGAGCGTTGGCATTGGGAATAAACTTTGTACTTCGATTTCCTTGTATATGTAATCTAACATTTGAGGGTAAACAGTTTCAATTTGTTGACCCTAAACAGTTAAAAGAATTTCTTGATGCTAGAGTAGATATGAAGGTTGTGTGCCCTCCTTAAAGCAGGCTGGGATCAATAACCCTGAGGTAGCAAATGGTGGGGATTAATTGTTTTTTTTCTTCTTTATATTTATATTTCTTGATTCTTGGAACCAATGTTTCTTTTTACTAGTGGACGAACTGGCTTTAAATGTAATTTCTTGTCTTATTTTTTCCTGTAGTTAATGCCTATTGCATATTCATAATTTGTTGTGAAATAATGATATATACCAATAAATTAAAAAAAAAAATGTCCAGGGGTACAAAATACAACCCGTTCTGTATGCCCTAGAGGGGAGAAATATGCCCTATGAAGCACTGTTATGATTTTTTAAATCTGTGGATGAATAAGTCATCAACAATCTTAGGGTTCAATCTAGCTCTCCTGTCTTCCACAGTCCCCCTTGCAACAGAAGATGTCTTCTTAGAAGATGTGCTGGTAGCAGGATGTACAGGATCCCCCATGCAAATTTTGCTAGCTATGGCCAGCAGGTTTGCTTGTTTTTTCCAAAAAATAAAAATACTGTCATCTGCATCATTCAAACATAAAAAATAGTCCAGTTCATTAACAGGCTTCAAAGTAGAAAGCAAAATGGGGACAAAGTTTGTCCCCATCCTCACGGGCTCTGTCCCCATCCCTGTGGGATCTGTCCCCATCTCCATCCCCGCAGTTACTGCAGGTCCCCGTCCCCGTGTCATTCTCTACTTCAAATATTCTCACATCTCTCATAAGCAAACTTTTACCTACTCCTGGCAGGCTGGGGAAATAATGGAGTTGTCTCCGAGCTGACAGAAACACGCAGGCTAAGACCGGCAACTCTGTCAGACAGCCTCATTAAATTCATCAGAGGAACGCTTCCTTATCCAGCTTGCTCAGTAATTGCTTTTTAATGTAGCCTTAATTTGCAATATTTCTTTGCACGTAGTGTGGTAAATTAGGGATACATTTTTGATGAGAGGCTTCCGAAGTAGCCTGTCAGCACTGAAATCATTTCCAGGGAACCGTAAATCGGTTTGTCTTTCTCTCTTTCACGCACACTCCTCTCTCCCGGGGCAATCGTGTTGTTTTTTTGGAGAAAGACCTTCCTAGAACCAACTCTGCATTTTAAAAAGAATAAAACCAGCGCTGCACTTAAAGGTGGCAGTGTTCAGCAGTTGCCTAAGTTGTGATGTCCCAATAGGTATCTGACTGTGTTGTGCTTGCATATCGGCTGGTCGATGTTCAAAATGATTTAATCGGCCAGAAACAGTTGCTGACCGGTTAAATAGCTTGGTCGGGGCTATCTGCTCATTTTCAGTGACATTTAACTGGGAATCGTCGCTGAAAATGAACCATTAGTGACTAAGTGAAAACCGGCAATTTTGGGAGTGTTCCAGGGACGGAGTCACATTTACCCCTCCCCCCTTTACATGCCGATATTGCCGCTCACTGGTACATGATGAATATCAGGGGCGTAGCCAGACACCCAATCTTGGGCGGGCCTGGGCCCAAGATGGGTGGGCAGAAGAACCTCCCTGTCCCACAAGTGATTTGGTCTCTTCCTCTCTCGCCTGCATGCCATATGGTCTCGCAAATATCCCCCCTCCCCTGCACACCTTTTAAACAGCAGATTTTCACCGGCAGCGAGCAGCAACTAATACACACTGCTCATGTTGGCCCCACAGACTTCCCTCTGATGCAACTTCCTGTTTCCGCATAGGCGGGAATACGTCAGAGGGAAGGCTGTGGGGCGGGTGTGAGCAGTATGTATCAGTCACTTTTTGCTGCAGGCGAAGATCTGCTATTTACAAGGTATGCAGGAGGGACAATTGTTGGGAGTTTTCGGCTGGTGGGGCTTGGGGATCCCTGCCAGTCACATTATAAATGTGCTGCTGCTGGGTGGGCCAGGGCCCACCCTTGGCTACGCCACTGTTTACCACCTAGTTGTTAAGCAGCTGAAAGAATGCATGCACGGTACTGACGGATGGCATAAAATTTTCCCGGGATTCTCTATATGGCGCCTTTATTTTCATGTGGAAATCGAAGTGCATTCTATAACAATGTGCATAACTTAATTGGATTAACTAGCTAATCAGCGCTGTTAGGGCTTCTTTTACAAAGCCGCGCTAGTGATTCCTTGCGGGGGGCGGGACCCAGTGAGGGAATACCCGACGCGACGTCGCGACGTCGACGAGGAGATTTGCCACTTTCTTTTACAAGCAGGCAGGGCAGACGCGAAGCGCTGCCTGCCATGCTGCTTTTCAGATTTTTTTTAAAAGCCCCGGATGGAGGCAGGAGACAGGGCTGTCATCGAAGGTGGTAGGTGGGTCGAGTTGGGGGGGGCTTAGATGGGCGAGGAGGGTTTCAGATGGGAGAAGGGGACTTGAGAGGGGGGCCTCAGATGGGAGAAGGGGACTTGGGGAGGGGGGTCTCAGATGGGAGAAGAGGGGAGAAGGGGCCTGGGCTGGGGAGAAGGGGGTGGGGGGTTTCAGATGGGTGAAGAGGGGAGAAGGGGCCTGGGCTGGGGAGAAGGGGGGTGGGGGTCTCAGATGGGAGAAGGAGATGTGGGGAGGGGGGTCTCAGATGGGAGAAGAGGGGAGAAGGGGACTGGGCTGGGGAGAAGGGGGTGGAGGTCTCAGATGGGAGAAGGGGACGTGGGGAGGGGGGTCTCAGATGGGAGAAGAGGGGAGAAGGGGCCTGGCTGGGGAGAACGGGGGTGGGGGTCTCAGATGGGAGAAGGAGATGTGGGGAGGGGGGTCTCAGATGGGAGAAGAGGGGAGAAGGGGACTGGGCTGGGGAGAAGGGGGTGGAGGTCTCAGATGGGAGAAGGGGACGTGGGGAGGGGGGTCTCAGATGGGAGAAGGGGACATGGGGAGGGGGGTCTCGATGGGAGAAGGGGACTGGGGTGGGGAGGGGATCTCATGGGAGAAGAGGGGAGAAGGGGACTGGGCTGGGGAGGGGGATCTCAGATGGGAGAAGAGGGGAGAAGGGGACAGGTGGGGAGAAGGGGGGGGGGGGAAGGGGCCATGCGAGAAAATGGGAGCCATGCCTGGGGCTGGTGGAAAAATGGGTCTGGGGCAGAAAAGGGGTCCCTAATGCAAGGCATGTGGATGAAGGGGGCTGGAACTGGGGGCTGAAAAGGAGGGTAGGTGGGATAAGGGGGCTAGTACTGGAACTAGGGGCTGAAAAGGGGCAGAGGCTGAAGCTGGGGGGACTGGGGGCTGAAAAGGGGACAGGGAGAAGTGGCTGGGGCTGAAGCTCGGGACTGGTGAGAGAAAAGGGCTGGGGCTGAAACTGCGGACTGGTGGGATAGTGGGACTGAAAAGGGGGAGCAAGTGGGAGATGTGGGCTGGGGCTAGAACTAGGGGCAGGTGGGATAAGAGGGCTGGAACAGGGGACTGAAAAAAGGGGCAGAGAGAGAGAGAGGGGACAGACGATGGATGGATGGATGGGGGGGAGAGGGAGGGCAGACCCTGGATGGATGGGGGGAGAGGGGAGGGCAGACCCTTAATGGATGGGGGGGGGGTGAGGGAGGGCAGACCTTGGATGGATGGGGGGGGAGAGAGGGCAGAAAGTGAATGGAAGGGGGAGAGAGAGGGCAGACAGTGAATGGAAGGGGCAGGGAGAGAGGGCAGACACTGGATTGCAGAGAAAGAACGAAGACAGATGCTGGATGGAAGGAAGACAATGAAAAGAAGATGAAACCAGAGACAACAAACTGTAAATAAAATATATATTTTTGTTTTTTTTTTTGCTTTAGGATAAAGTAGTATTGTAGCTGTGTTAATAAATGTTTATAATAGAACATGTAAATAAGGTAATCTTTTTATTGGACTAATTTTAATACATTTTGACTAACTTTCGGAGAACAAAACCCCCTTCCTCAGGTCAGGTTAGGACACTGTAACACACTATACTGTATTGACCTGAGGAAGAAGGTTTTGGCCTCTGACAGCTAAATGTATTAGTCCAATAAAATGGTATTTTATTTTCTATTTCTGTTTTATTTCTATTTGTTAATTTGTAAAGTGGTGATTGGTATTTGTTAGTTTTTTTTCCAAATTTACATCTGCTGCCTTTATATTTTGCACAGTACTAGGGGACATTTTCTGTTTCTGTGGTGTTGCATTGTATGCAGAGTCTGGCATCTTGGGGGTTCAGTTTAATTTTTGCCTAAATAGAAAGTTTATGATTACTTGTTCTATAGTGGATTAGGGTGTATCTGTGTTTGTGAAAAAGACATGACTTTCAGTTGGCATTGACTGTGCAGGATTGACGATCTGTACTATCTGTCTGGTTTCGTTTTACAATAGGTGAATTGATGTTCTAGTGCTCACTGTAGTGTTTAAGATTTCTTTTTCCATGTGTGACTCATAGAAATGACTGCTTATGGTATGGTAGAATTGCTCTATAGGTCCTGAGTGTTTTGTATTCTTGGTATGCCTAGTACTGGAGTTTGGAGGGGGGTGTTAAAAAATGACCGGCCCTGGGTGTCAACTACCCTAGGTACGCCACTGGCTCTGGTACAGACCGTATAAGTCTGCCCAGCACTATCCCTGCCTCCCACCACCGGCTCTGGCACAGACCATATAAGTCTGCACAGCACTATCCCCGCCTCCCAACCACCAGCCCCGGCACAGACCGTATAAGTCTGCCCAGCAGTTAGCCCCGCCTCCCAACCACCAGCTCTGCCACCCATTCTAGGCTAAGCTCCTGAGGATCCCTTCCTTCTGCACAGGATTCCTTTATGTTTATCCCACGCATGTTTGAATTCCGTTACCGTTTTCATCTGCACCACCTCCCGCGGGAGGGCATTCCAAGCATCCACCACCTTCTCCGTGAAAAAATACTTCCTGACATTCTTCTTGAGTCTGCCCCCCTTCAATCTCATTTCATGCCCTCTCATTCTACCGCCTTCCCATCTCCGGAAAAGGTTTGTTTGCGGATTAATACCTTTCAAATATTTGAACGTCTGTATCATATCACCCCTGTTTCTCCTTTCCTCCAGGGTATACATGTTCAGGTCAGCAAGCCTCTCCTCATACGTCTTGTAACACAAATCCCATACCATCCTCGTAGCTTTTCTTTGCACCGCTTCAATTCTTTTTACATCCTTAGCAAGATACGGCCTCCAAAACTGAACACAATACTCCAGGTGGGGCCTCACCAACGACTTGTACAGGGGCATCAACACCTCTTTTCTTCTGCTGGTCACACCTCTCTCTATACAGCCTAGTAACCTTCTAGCTACGGCCACCGCCTTGTCGCACTGTTTCATCGCCTTCAGATCCTCAGATACTATCACCCCAAGATCCCTCTCCCCATCCATAGATATCTGAATGTGTTGTGTTTGCATATCAGCTGGTCGATGTTCAAAATGATTTAATCGGCCAGAAACGGTTGCTGACCGGTTAAATTGTTTGGTCGGGGCTATCTGCTCATTTTCCTGTCTCATCAGCTCGTAATCTTGGGGTCATCTTCGACTCCTCCCTCTCCTTCTCTGCACATATTCAACAAACTGCTAAAACCTGTCGTTTCTTTCTCTATAATATCAGCAAAATTCACCCTTTCCTTTCTGAGCACACTACCAGAACCCTCATCCACGCTCTTATCACCTCTCGCTTAGACTGTGCTTATCAAAGGTCTCCCACTTCTCTCTCCTCTTCAATCTGTTCAAAATTCTGCTGCACGACTAATATTCCGCCAGTGTCATTACGCTCATATTAGCCCTCTCCTCAAGTCACTTCACTGGCTTCCTATCCGTTTCCGCATACAGTTCAAACTCCTCTTATTGACTTATAAGTGCATTCACTCTGCAGCTCCTCAGTACCTCTCCACTCTCATCTCTCCCTACATTCCTCCGCGGGAACTCCGTTTACTGGGTAAATCTCTCTTATCTGCACCCTTCTCCTTCACCGCTAACTCCAGAGTCCGTTCCTTTTATCTTGCTGCACCATATGCCTGGAATAGACTTCCTGAGCCGGTACGTCAAGCTCCATCTCTGGCCGTCTTCAAATCTAAGCTAAAAGCCCACCTTTTTGATGCTGCTTTTAACTCCCAACCCTTACTCACTTCTTGCTATCCTCTTTATGGTCCCACCACATGTTCCTTCATGTGGTCCCTACCCTTTCTACCTCAACTTAACCATTATTTGTATTTGTTTTACTCCGGAGTCTATCAACACCTCTCCGGTACCATGTAAGCCACATTGAGCCTGCAAATAGGTGGGAAAATGTGGGGTACAAATGTAACAAATAATAATCTATGCATGTACAATAAGGAGACACATAGTGTAGCTGGGTCCCCCTTCCAGGACCCAGCCAGGCTCGACGCTGCTTAGCTTCCTTCTTCACCCAACTGTTGCCTCGCTCCACGCCACCTTGGCCTGTTTGGGGAACTCAGCACCAGACCCCCTGAGAGCTTGCAGGACTTCCTCCTCTCTCTATTGTTTCCACAGAGGCTCAATCAAGGCAAAACGTTTATTAAAAAAAAACTTTATTTTCTTGCTTCCATTCAGCATAGACACAAAAGGAAAACACCTTACTCCCAGGTTGTTAAGGTTTGCTGCCAAAGTCTCATTCAGGGTTTAAACAGTCCATATAACTTCACTTTAGCCAAAATTACTTCTTTTAGGGAACAGTACATTATCAGAAAGAAAACACCATAGCTTGGTAGGTTGCAGGCCCAGACCTTTTCAGTATGAAACAGTTTACACAGTCTTTCTTACAGCACAGCTACACAGCTTTGGTCCCACCTGGTTCAGACTGGGGTTTCAATTGTACCAGCCCTCTTTCTCTCCCAGGGGTTGCACCTGTTTCCTCTTTAGTAGAGATCTCCCCCAGCGCCTCAGTCTCTCTCCTCTGGTCTTCCACCAGTCTCTCCAAGGCACAGCTAGCCACCCTCTTACAGCAGCTTTTCGAGTTTGAGCCAGAGCTCCAATCTCCATCTGTTCCTCCCCTAGTCCTTCAGTAACCTCCATTTTATCCTCCTTTTCAACTTCCCCCGCCCCCAACCTCTCCAGCTGGCCCTCATCACCTTCCTCAGAGACCATTTCCCAATCTTCTATCTCCTCCCCTAACTCTTGCACAGCCGGGTGGGGAAGAGAGGGATTCTGGGACTGGTAGTTCCTCCTCTTCTTCCTTAACCCGGCCAACCTCTCTGCCTCCGGTAGCGCAGCTTTCTGAATGTGGGTGTTGTGCACATGAAGTCTGCCCCGTTGGGGTTCCCCGGCTGCCTGCACCCCCCTTCTGCGTGCCTTCCCGGATCCCCTTTCACCTACCCTCTCACAGTAGGTAGACTGGCTGAATCCACACAAGTGAATTATTAGATGGCCTGAAGATACATGTTTGTTTTTTTAAAACTACGCACATAATTTTGCCCGTATAAAAAGTGGCATTCCTAGGGTAGGAGAGAGTTTCAGCTATGCAGAGCAAAGAAGTCTGACCGTATTTCTCCTTTACTTATGAGCCTCCACTGGCTCCTCATTGATTATCAAACTCATTTTAAGATCCCTTCACTAGCTCACAAAACTCTGCATTTGGAAGGCCCTCATACTTATCTTCTGTTGTTATCTCATGCACTCCAACCTGGACCTTACGTTCCCTCAACGCCAACTGCCTTGTCCTGCCTTCTCCTAAATTTGCCCGCTATGAGATGACACGGAAATTGGCATTCTTCTTCACGGCTCCTAAGCTTTGGAACGACCTTCCTCCCTCCATTCCGGGCTGTCGTTCCCTAAATTCAAGACTTTATTAAAAAGCCACTTTTTCCACTCCGCTTTTGGTTTCTTCCTCGAAAGCTGACAACCTTGAACTAGCTAACCACCTGCCGTTTGCAATTTGTGGTTTGCAATTTTATTATGCTGATCGTCCTTTGCTTATCTTTCCTTTTTAATTATGGCGTTCCCGTTCTTGTTTTATTTTGTAAAAAAACATTATTATTACTGTTTGCACACCACTGTGATCCTCTTTTGGAAACTGTGGTATATCAAATGCTTTTAATAAACATAAACAAACAGAGATGTAGTCTCCATGCCGCTTGTGAACAAAGGACTAGACTCTATATGGCGCATTAAAATTCCATTCGCAAAAAAGATACGCCTAGGTGTATTCTGTAAAGTGCTCCTAAATTTTATAGAATAGGTTTAAATTTCCATGCAGTATGTAGAATAACGCTGAGTGCCTCTCCACACGACCAAACGTAGTCGGCCATCTACGCCATGTTTTACTTACTTAGCAGAGTTTAAAAAGGGGTTAGACGGTTTCCTAAAGGACAAGTCCATAAACCACTACTAAATGGACTTGGGAAAAATCCACAGTTCTGGGAATAACATGTATAGAATGTTTGTATGTTTGGGAAGCTTGCCAGGTGCCCTTGGCCTGGATTGGCCGCTGTCGTGGACAGGATGCTGGGCTCGATGGACCCTTGGTCTTTTCCCAGTGTGGCATTACTTATGTACTTACTTATGTAGTGATGCCTATGTGCATAGATTTTAGAAATGCCCACGTCCCATCTATGACTACACCCCGTTTTCAACTATGCTATTTAGAATTTAGGTGCATCATGTTACAGAATATCTACTACTACTTATCATTTCTAAAGCACTACTAGACGTACGCAACGCTGTACACTTGAACATGAAGACACAGTCCCTGCTCAACAGAGCTTACAATCTAATTAAGACAGACAACCAGGACAAATAAGGGATAAGGACAAAGAGTAGCAAGATTCCGGGCAGAATCGCAAAGAATAGCAAGATTCTGGAATCCCGATGACTACTACTACTACGTATAATTTCTATAGCACTACTAGACGTACGCAGTGCTGTACACTTGAACATGAAGAGACAGTCCCTGCTCCACAGAGCTTACGATCTAATTAGGACAGACAAACAGGACAAACATGAGATAAGGGAATATTAAAGTGAGAATGATGAAATAAGGGTTTTGAACAAGTGAATAAGGTTTAGGAGTTAAAAGCAGCATCAAAAAGGAGGGCTTTTAGCATAGATTTGAAGACGGCCAGAGATGGAGCTCAGGAAGTCTATTCCAGCCATATGGTGCAGTAAGATAAAAGGAACGGAGTCTGGAGTTAGCGGTGGAGGAGAAGGGTGCAGATAAGAGGGATTTACCCAGTGAACGGAGTTCCCGGGGAGGAATGTAAGGAGAGATGAGAGTGGAGAGGTACTGAGGAGCTGCAGAGTGAATGCACTTATAGGTCAATAAGAGGAGTTTGAACTGTATGCGGAAATAGATAGGAAGCCAGTGAAGTGACTTGAGGAGAGGGCTAATATGAGCATAACGACACTGGTGGAATATTAGTCGTGCAGCAGAATTTTGAACAGATTGAAGAAGGGAGAGATGGCTAAGTGGGAGACCTGTGAGAAGCAAGTTGCCATAGTCTAGCTTTGTAAAAGGACCCCTGAATGACCAAGCTGCAAATTCAGCTCTTCAAAATAGGAAACAGCCTATTGCAAACCCCCAAAACAGAACCAGCTCTGCATTTCTATCTTTTCGGACATTTCTAAATGGACTCAAAATAGGAAGAAGAAATTCTTGTCTTTCAAACAGACTTAATACCTTGCCCTTTAAATTTTAATTAAGGTACCCATGTAAAAGTTTGATCTATTTGGATGTTTTCTAGGATCCCTCACAACTTCAATTTTTTTCTTGAAGGTAGGGGAGTAACAGAGCTGTGACGGATGTGAGAGGGTTTTTCTTCTTGAAGTTCGGTCATTTAATATTATAAGGGGGCGTCCACTGGGTATCTTATTTTGTAATTTTGCAATGTAGTATTCCTTCTAAAATGTGAACTGTGATTTCTCTCCTTAATATGGTTTAACAGATTGTATCAGTTTGTTATTTCATTACCTATTGATTGACTGAGGTTATTTTGAATTATTTACTGAATATCTGTATCTTTATTCAAAATTCTTTTGACGTTTATTGAAATTTGCAAAAAAAAGAAAAAAAGTATCAGGTCTTACTAAGGTTGTCTTTGATTCACTCCCAGAACTTGTTATAGACTTCTCCATCTGAGGAATCTGACCTTCAATCCGTTCCTCCTCCAGGGATTCAACCCCACGTTGAGGGTTCGGCTGTGTGACTACAGCTGCTTCTTCCAATAGCGGGATACGCACAACTGACAGAGCTGGTCCTTCAGAGTTTTCTCCGTGCTAATTCCTCTTGGTTCAGTCGGGGGTATTCAAGCATCTGGGCTAAGAAACACTTACTACTACTACTACTACTATTTAGCATTTCTATAGCGCTACAAGGCATACGCAGCGCTGTACAAACATAGAAGAAAGACAGTCCCTGCTCAAAGAGCTTACAATCTAATAGACAAAAAATAAATAAAGTAAGCAAATCGAATCAATTAATGTGAACGGGAAGGAAGAGAGGAGGGTAGGTGGAGGCGAGTGGTTACAAGTGGTTACGAGTCAAAAGCAATGTTAAAGAGGTGGGTTTTCAGTCTAGATTTAAAGGTGGCCAAGGATGGGGCAAGACGTAGGGGCTCAGGAAGTTTATTCCAGGCGTAGGGTGCAGCGAGACAGAAGGCGCGAAGTCTGGAGTTGGCAGTAGTGGAGAAGGGAACAGATAAGAAGGATTTATCCATGGAGCGGAGTGGACGGGGAGGGGTGTAGGGAAGGACGAGTGTGGAGAGATACTGGGGAGCAGCAGAGTGAATACATTTATAGGTTAGTAGAAGAAGTTTGAACAGGATGCGAAAACGGATAGGGAGCCAGTGAAGGGTCTTGAGGAGAGGGGTAGTATGAGTAAAGCGACCCTGGCGGAAGATGAGACGGGCAGCAGAGTTTTGAACCGACTGGAGAGGGGAGAGGTGACTAAGTGGGAGGCCAGCAAGAAGCAGATTGCAGTAGTCTAAACGAGATGTGACAAGGGTGTGGATGAGGGTTTTGGTAGAGTGCTCGGAAAGAAAGGGGCGGATTTTACGGATGTTGTAAAGAAAGAAACGACAGGTCTTGGCGGTCTGCTGGATATGAGCAGAGAAGGAGAGAGAAGAGTCAAAGATGACCCCAAGGTTTCGAGCTGAGGAGACAGGGAGAATGAGAGAGCCATCAACAGAAATAGAAAACGGGGGGAGCGGGGAGGTGGGTTTGGGGGGGAAAATGAGAAGCTCGGTTTTGGTCATATTTAATTTCAGGTGGCGTTGAGACATCCAGGCAGCAATGTCAGACAAGCACGCTGAAACTTTGGTTTGGATGCAAGGTGAGATATCAGGGGTAGAAAGGTAGATTTGGGAGTCATCAGCATAGAGATGGTAGGAAAAGCCATGGGATGAGATTAATGAACCAAGGAAAGAAGTGTAGATAGAAAAGAGGAGGGGACCAAGAACAGAACCCTGAGGTACGCCGACAGGCAGAGGGATAGAAGTAGAAGAGGATCCACCAGAGTGAACACTAAAGGTGCGGAGGGAGAGGTAGGAAGAGAACCAGGAAAGGACAGAGCCCTGGAATCCAAGTGAGGACAGGGTATCGAGAAGTATGTTGTAATCGACAGTGTCGAAAGCAGCGGAAAGATCAAGAAGAATGAGGATGGAATATTGACCTCTGGATTTAGCCAGTAATAGGTCATTGGAGACTTTAGTAAGCGCAGTTTCGGTTGAGTGGAGAGGGCGAAAACCAGATTGTAATGGGTCAAGAATAGCATGTGAGGAGAGAAAATCAAGGCAGCGGCGGTGAACAGCACGCTCAAGTAATTTGGAGAGAAAAGGAAGGAGGGAGATGGGTCGGTAATTAGAGGGACAAGTAGGGTCAAGTGAAGGCTTCTTAAGGAGAGGTGTGACCACAGCATGTTTAAAGGCAGCAGGGACAGTCGCAGTGGAAAGTGAGAGGTTGAGAATGTGACAGATAAAAGGAATAAGAGTAGGAGAGATGGCATTAAGAAGGTGGGTGGGAATGGGATCAGAGGAACAGGTGGTACATTTTGAGGAAGAAAGGAGAAGTGTAGTTTCCTCAATAGTAACTTCAGGAAAGGAGGAAAGGGAATGAGGGGAAGGAGAGAGAGGGGAACGGACTAGTGGAGGGAGAGCTGGTGAGGTAGAGAAGGCAAGGTTTATCTGAGGAGATAATGAAGGGGGAGTTGGGGGAGGGGGCACCTTGAGGAGAGAGTTCAATGTGGTGAAGAGAAGTCGAGGATTAGAGCCAAGAGAGTTGGTCAGTTGGATATAATAATCCTGTTTGGCACGTAAAAGAGCAGATTGGAAGGAGGTCAGCATGAACTTAAAGTGTAAGAAATCAGCAAGGGCCCGAGATTTCCGCCAGAGGCGTTCGGCGGAGCGGGTACAGGAACGTAGGTAGCGGATATTAGAATTCAGCCAAGGTTGGGGTTTTGTACGCCTTACAGGGCGGGTCATCA
Source organism: Microcaecilia unicolor (assembly GCF_901765095.1). Classification (NCBI taxonomy): domain Eukaryota; kingdom Metazoa; phylum Chordata; class Amphibia; order Gymnophiona; family Siphonopidae; genus Microcaecilia; species Microcaecilia unicolor. The sequence goes on along the minus strand of NC_044032.1, from coordinate 20,641,382 downwards.
AAGGTGCAAGAGTGTCTAAGGCAGAGGATAGAGTATTGTTGTAAGAAGAAACAGCCTCGTTGACAGACCTGGATGGTGCCACAGTAGAGAGGAGGTTTGAGACATGGGAGGATAGAGATGAAGGGTCAATATCGTGAAGATTCCTAGATAAATTAGATAGGATAGGACGGGACTGGGAGGGAGGAGATTTAAGTGTGAAAGTTATAAGATGGTGATCAGAGAGGGGAAGATCAGAGGCAAGGAAACTAGAGGGTGAACAGTTAGAGGAGAAGATGAGATCAAGACAGTGACCATTTTGATGAGTGGGGGAGGTGGAGCATAGTTGGAGATTAAAGGAGGAAGTTAAAGCGAGTAACTTGGAAATATAAGAGTTGGAAGGATCATTAGCAGGAATATTAAAGTCACCAAGGATGAGAGAGGGGGAGGAAGGATCATGGAAGAAGGCAAGCCAGGCGTCAAAGTCACTGAGAAAGGATGAAAGGGACTTATCAGGGGGACGATAAATGACCGCTATTCGAAGAGGCAGAGGAGAGAAAAGGCGGATAGAGTGGACTTCAAAGGAGGAAAAACAGTGAGATTGAGGTGGAAGAAGGGGTTGAAATCTGGAGGAGGGAGAGAGAAGTAGTCCAACACCGCCCCCACGGCCAGCAGGGCGAGGAGTATGTGAAAATAGATAACCGCCATGGCACAGGGCTGCGACTGAAGCAGAGTCATCAGGGCAGAGCCAGGTTTCTGTTATGGCGAGCAGATGGAGGTGACACGAGATAAAGAGGTCCTGGATATAGGCGAGTTTGTTACAGATAGAGCGGGCATTCCATAGGGCGCAAGAGAAGGGCAGAGAAGAGGAGGGGAGTAGAGGAATAGAGATGAGGTTAGAGAGGTCACGGTGAGATCTGTAGAGTTTGGATAATAGTTGGTGAGGAGGGCCAGGATTGGGATTGATGTCACCAGCTGAGAGTAAGAGAAGGAGTAAAAGAGAGCGGAGGAGAGTAGGAGAGGTGTGGCCACGAAGGCGTCGAAGGCGAGAGGCATTTAGGTGGAATGGGGAAGGCAAAATGGAGGGAAGAAAGAGACGGAGATTAAAAGCCAAGAGGGAGGAGGAGGGTAGGAGAGAAGGTGAGGTGATGAAGTCAATGGATGGGAAGTGAGTTCCTGTAGCGGAGAGAGGTAGGGGGTGAGGGAAAAGATTAGGAAGGGACAGAGCTAGGAAGAGAATGTGAATAGGGGCCATAAACGATTAAGGTACTTTAGCAACTGGAAAAAGATTAGATACAAAGAGAAAAATGCCCCGGCGCGCGGCACCTAGAGCGGAGGCCCTGAGTGGATCGGGGTGGACCTGGGTGTCACCCCGGAGAAGGCTGTAAGGATATGCAGATGAGCTGCAAGTCCTCCACAGCACCTGAAAGGCAGCCGGTGGTAGAGGTGGGCACCTCTCAGCTGAGGAAAGGCTTACCAGGGGTTAGGCCAAAGCCAGCATTCCTCCCCCTGAGGGTCGCCTGATCCACTTCCAGCTCTGACTGGATTGCTGAGTCTCCTTCCGCCCCCAAACCCAGGGGGTCCTTTTACTAAGGTGCGCTGAAAAACGACCTGCGCTGGTGTAGACGCACGTATTGGACGTGCACAGGTCCATTTTTCAGCACACCTGCAAAAAAAGGCCTTTTTTATTTTGGCCGAAAATGGGCGTGTGGCAAAATAAAAATTGGCACGCGTCCTTTTTGGGCCTGAGACCTTACCACCACCCGTTGACTTAACAGTAAAGTCTCACATGTTAACTGGGCAGTAATCGTCAGCATGCATACACTGCTGGTTACTGCCCGGTTAGCACCACACGCCGGAAAATGTCCGGCACGCGTAGTGGACGCGCGTAAAAAATGAAAGTACCGCTCGGGCCAGGTGGTAGTCGGATGGTAGTTCCAAACTGACACGCATTGGGCGTGTGTAGGCACCCACATGGCTAGGTAAAAGGGCCCCCAGGAGTGAGTTACCAGAGGTTACCGGTGTTTCCGGGCAAATGTAGATGTCCATCAGTCCCCGCTCTGGTGTCGATGACTGCGGAGAAAACTGTTTCACCTTACGTTTGTCATCCATAAATCTTTAAAGAAGAGCTCGCTTGTCAATGAAATGATAAGGTATGCTGCAGCTTGACACCAGCATATCTGGTCAAGACGCCATCTTAAGTACATTAGTACATAACTATTACCACACTGGGACAGACCAAAGTTCCATCAAGCCCAGCATCCTGTTTCCAACAGTGGCCAATCCAGGTCACAAGTACCTGGCAAGATCCCGAAAGAGTTCAATACATTTTATGCTGCTTATCCCAGAAATAAGCAGTGGATTTTCCCCAAGTCAATTTAATAATGGTCTACGGACTTTTCCTTTAGGAAGCCAGCCAGATCTTTTGTAAACCCCGCTAAGCTAACATCCTTTACCACATTCTCTGGCAACAAATTCCAGAGTTCAATTACACATTGAATGAAGAAAATTTTTCTCCGATTCATATTAAATTTACTACTTTGTAGCTTCATCGCATGCCCCCTAGTCCTAGTATTTTTTAAAAGAATAAACAAACGACTCACGTCTACCCGTTCTACTCCACTCATTATTTTGTAGAACTCTATCATATCTCCCCTCAGCTGTCTTTTCCTCAAGCTGAAGAGCCTCAGCTGACTCCTCAGCTGCCCATTTTCAAACAAAAAAAGAGAAAAAGCAAGAAGACTAAGGAGTAAGACCCATGGCGTAGCTAGAAAACAGATTTTGGGTGGGCCTAGGCAAGAAGTGGGTGGGCACCAAGTGTTCTCTCCCCCCCCCCCCCCCAAAAAAAATATATATATCTCAGCTGGCGAGAAAACGCTTCTTTCCACCTTGGCAGTCTAAAGCAGGCATGACTGACAACTGAGAATGCACAGTTGCTGGTATCGTAACATAGTAACACACTGTCCTCATTTGGGTTCCAGGGCTCTGTCCTCTCCTGGTTCTCTTCCTATCTCTCCCACCGCACCTTCAGAGTTCACTCTCATGGATCCTCCTCCACCCCCATCCCGCTATCTGTTGGTGTTCCCCAGGGATCTGTCCTTGGACCCCTTCTCTTCTCAATCTACACCTCTTCCCTGGGCTCCCTGATCTCATCTCATGGCTTCCAGTATCATCTCTATGCTGATGACACCCAGCTGTATCTCTCCACACCAGACATCACCGCGGAGACCCAGGCAAAGGTATCAGCCTGCTTATCCAACATTGCTGCCTGGATGTCCAACCGCCACCTGAAATTGAACATGTCCAAGACCGAGCTCATTGTCTTCCCACCAAAACCCACTTCTCCTCTTCCTCCACTTTCTATCTCAGTTGATAACACCCTCATCCTCCCCGTCTCATCTGCCCGCAACCTCAGAGTCATCTTTGACTCCTCCCTCTCCTTCTCTGTGCATATCCAGCAGATAGCCAAGACCTGTCGCTTCTTCCTCTTTAACATCAGCAAAATTCGCCCTTTCCTCTCTGAACACACCACCCGAACTCTCGTCCACGCTCATTACTTCTCGCCTTGACTACTGCAACTTACTCCTCACCGGCCTCCCACTTAGCCACCTATCCCCTCTTCAGAACTCTGCTGCACGTCTTATATTCCACCAGAACCGATATACTCATATCACCCCTCTCCTCAGGTCACTTCACTGGCTTCCAATCAGATACCGCATTCAGTTTAAACTTCTCCTTCTTACCTACAAATGCACTCAGTCTGCTGCCCCTCACTACCTCTCTACCCTCATCTCCCCTTACGTTCCCGCCTGAAACCTCCATTCGCAGGACAAATCCCTCCTCTCATTACCCTTCTCCACCACCGCCAACTCCAGGCTCCGCTCATTCTGCCTCGCCTCACCCTATGCTTGGAACAACCTTCCCGAGTCCTTACGCCAAGCCCCCTCCCTGCCCATCTTCAAGTCTTTGCTTAAAGCTCACCTCTTCAATGCTGCGTTCGGCACCTAACTCTTACCTATTCAGAAGGAATGGATCCTAAGGAGCTTAGCCGAGATTGGGTGGCAGAGCCAGCCGGTGGTGGGAGGCGAGGATAGTGCTGGGCAGACTTATACGGTCTGTGCCAGAGCCAGTGGTGGGAGTCGGGGCTGGTGGTTGGGAGGCGGGGATAGTGCTGGACAGACTTATACAGTCTGTGCCCTGAAGAGGACAGATACAAATCAAAGTAGGGTATATACAAAAAGTAGCACATATGAGTTTGTCTTGTTGGGCAGACTGGATGGACCGTGCAGGCCTTTTTCTGCCGTCATTTACTATGTTACCTTTCAGGAATTCCAGACTGCCCCAATTTGTCTGCCCCTATCGATCTGCCCCTATCGGTCTGACTGTTCACGTGTCCTTTAGATTGTAAGCTCTTTGAGCAGGGATTGTCCTTCTATGTTAAATTGTACAGCACTGCGTAACCCTAGTAGCGCTTTAGAAATGTTAAGTAGTAGCAGTAGTAGATGATGGCAGAAAAAGACCTGCATGGTCCACCCAGTCTGCCCAACAAGATAAACTCACATGTGCCATTTTTTGTGTATACCTTACCTTGATTTGTACCTGTCTTTTTCAGGGCACAGACTGTATAAGTCTGCCCAGCACTATCCCCGCCTCCCAACCACCAGCCCCGCCTCCCACCACCGGCTCTGGCACAGACTGTATAAGTCTGCCCAGCACTATCCCCGCCTCCCAACCACCAGCCCCGCCTCCCACCACCGGCTCTGGCACAGACCGTATAAGTCTGCCCAGCACTATTCCCGCCTCCCAACCACCAGCCCCGCCTCCCACCACCGGCTCTGGCACAGACCGTATAAGTCTGCCCAGCACTATCCCCGCCTCCCTCAGTGTTTTCTTTACCATCAGGGGGAACTCTTCAGTTGGCGGAGCTTGGGATCCCCACCAGCTACCGCTAAACATGTGCTACTGTTGGGTGGGCCTGAGCCCTAAGTGAGTGGGCCCTGGCCCACCCAGGCCCACCTGTGGCTATGCCACTGGTAAGACCAAAGTCAATGACTTGAAGCTTTTCAGGACACCGCACAGTCGAGGTTAAAATATTCTGTATCTTGCATTTAGGAAATAGTTTAAAGTAATGCAATACGGATTTCTCCCGGATCCATCTCCCACCACTGCTGCCTAATTAGTTTGCACGTTAGGAATCATTTTCCTGTGGGTGATAACAACAACTGTTCAGTCTTTAACCTAATTGCTTACAATCCCTACTAGAACTTATGCCAGTTTTTTTTTTTTTTTTTTAAGTTAGAATAAACTTTTATCTGTTTTCCGTTTCAAATTCCTGTGTTCCCACCAAAGCTCTTCCTTGCAATCAATTCTCTCTAAGCTTACGGGAGGGTCGTTCACGGAAGATAATAGCTCACTGTGTTTAAAATCAGCAAACAGACGAACTTCCCAATTATCACTCCAGACCTTCAAAAATAAGGAAAACAAACATTACAAAGCCTTGACCTTTCATTTAATAAGTAGCTTCCTTCTGGATGAGTCCCCTGACATTTCTTCTCATAATTTACAAGTCAGGTTTATTTCTTCATAATCTATTTCTTCAATTGACATTAAAGGTAATATCCCCGTCAGCTAATTATGTCAGATAATAACACTTATCAGTGACTGCAGTCCTGTATAGGATGACTCCCATGTGGAACCCCTTTCTACAGGCCTTAATGGACCGTGATGGGACCCCTGGAAGTTTCTCCATTAGGAGGGAAGACTGGCTTCGAGGCCCATAGGGTTTGAGACCGGCACTTGCGAATCAGGAAAAAAGGCATGCGGTGTTCCAAAAATCAAAGGTTCTTCTGAAGTGCACATTGAATGGTTCTCAGCTGGTCCTTCCAGTAATAACCAATAGCTACATGCAAGGTTCACCAGGAAGCAAAGGCTGCCTCTGATTCCCACTTCAGGCACAGGCAGCTCCCTGTGACTCTGGGCAAGTCACTTAACCCTCCATTGCCCCATGTAAGCCGCATTGAGCCTGCCATGAGTGGGAAAGCGCAGGGTACAAATGTAGCAAAAATAAAATAGATACTATTGGAGATTCTACATGGAATGTTGCTACTATTGGAGATTCTACATGGAATGTTGCTATTCCACTAGCAACATTCCATGTAGAAGGCTGCGCAGGCTTCTGTTTCTGTGAGTCTGACGTCCTGCACGTACGTGCAGGACGTCAGACTCACAGAAGCAGAAGCCTGCGCGGCCACATTGGTGATCTGCAAGGGCCGACTTCTACATGGAATGTAGCAACATTCCATGTAGAATCTCAAATAGTAGCAACAGTGGAGGAGTGGCCTAGTAGTTAGGGTGGTGAACTTTGGTCCTGGGGAACTGGGTTTGATTCCCACTGCAGGCACAGGCAGCTCCTTGTGACTCTGGGCAAGTCACTTAACCCTCCATTGCCCCATGTAAGCTGCATTGAGCCTGCCATGAGTGGGAAAGCACGGGGTACAAATGTAACAAAAAAAAATCCCTATCAGACTGCTCTCAGAGAATTTCTTAGACTTGCACCCTTATTTTTCGAAGCCCTGTGAATAAGTGGCGTAACCACGGGTGGGCCCGGGTGGGCACAGGCCCACTCACTTTGGAATCAGGCCCACCCAGCAGCAGCACAACAGCGATGTGGCTGGTAGGGATCCCTAAGCTCCGCCAGCTGGAGTCTCCCAGCATCTCTCCCTCCAGGAGATCGGGGGGGGGGGGGTCAGTTAATTCCACTCCCATGACCCCCTGGTACCTTTAACTCCTTTAGCTCGCAGCAAACGTGTTCCCTTGCTTGCATAGCCCAAGTCTTCCCTCTGATGCAATTTCCAGTTCATGGGGTCTGTCAGGGGGTGAAGCCAATAGGTTTAGTGGGTGGGTCAAGGGGTGTGGCTAGAGCGTGGCTGGGAAGAGTCGAGTGGAGCTGGGGGGCTCGGCTTAAAATCTCCCTCTTAAAGATCAGCTCTGTTAACTATTGTTCTGCTGTTAACAAAATTGTAAGTTTTATGTTAAACTGTACTTGCTGTACACCGCCTTGGGCGAATCTCTTCATTGAGGCGGTTAATAAATCCCAATAAATACATAAATATCGCAGGCAGAGGTGGAAGCAGCGTCTTTAAATGAGTTCAAGGGCCTATTTATTCAGTGAACCTGGTACCGAATCTATCGCCTCCTCCCACCCTGATTCCTTCTCAAAGAAGAAACTCTGGAGGGCTGAGCGAGTGCAGGATTTGTGAGCACAGGGTAAGAGTTTAAGCACCGCACTCGTTACAATACTCTTTCCCAGACCTGGTTCATTTCGTTCTAGTATGCTATCATTATTCCTGCTCCCCACCCTCCTAACGTAATCACCTTCCCTTCCTTTCCCTAATCCCCCAGCTCCTCACATAATCATTTCTTCATTCCTCCTTAGGAATGAAAGGAGAAACAGGGGTGATATGATACAGACGTTCAAATATTTGAAAAGTATTAATCCGCAAACGAACCTTTTCCGGAGGTGCGAAGGCGGTAGAACGAGAGGACACGAAATGAGATTGAAGGGGGGCAGACTCAAGAAAAATGTCAGGAAGTATTTCTTCACGGAGAGATTGGTGGATGCTTGGAATGCCCTCCCGCGGGAGGTGGTGGAAATGAAAACGGTAACAGAATTCAAACACGCGTGGGATAAACATAAAGGAATCCTGTTCAGAAGGAATGGATCCTAAGGAGCTTAGCCGAGATTGGGTGGCAGAGCCGGTGGCGGGAGGCGGGGATAGTGCTGGGCAGACTTATACGGTCTGTGCCAGAGCCGGTGGTGGGAGGCGGGGCTGGTGGTTGGGAGGCGGGGATAGTACTGGGCAGACTTATACGGTCTGTGCCAGAGCCGGTGGCGGGAGGCGGGGATAGTGCTGGGCAGACTTATACGGTCTGTGCCCTGAAAATGACAGATACAAATCAAGGTCAGGTATACACAAAAAGTAGCACATATGAGTTTATCTTGTTGGGCAGACTGGATGGACCGTGCAGGTCTTTTTCTGCCGTCATTTACTATGTTACTCCCTCCAAGCATTCCCTATAACCCCCCCCCCCCCCAGAACAAGTATCATCCGTTCCTTTCCCTACCATTTGACCTGAAAATAGTTCACAACCTAACTAACTTCCGTAAAGCATTGAAGACTCATCTCTTTAACAAAGCCTACCACAATGACACATATTAAGAACTGTAATACACCACCACTTACTTGATATTCTGAATAATTTCTCCTTTGACCTGATTATTTAATTTTATTATGTTATCCGTGTTTTATAAGTAATGCCAATTGAATGTTTTCTCTTTTTCCTGATTGTTTTTATTTTGTCATCCATATTCTCTATACGACACCAATTGTATCTTTACTCTGGACTGGCGAAAGCCATGACGGAAAATTGTAAGCCACATTGAGCCTGCAAACAGGTGGGAAAATGTGGGATACAAATGCAAAGACTAATAGAGATATAATAAAGACTGTTGGACTCACGTCTCCAGTGGTGAATCGTCTATTAGTCTCTACTTTTGCCTTCTGTGATTCGTCATCGTAGAGAACTTTTCCTGTTCTATATTTTGGATACAAATGCAACAAATAAATAAATAAAAATAATCTTTTACTATTGCTTTCAATAGGCGTTTGCTATTGTTTTCGGTATACTTCTGACTCCGCCTACCGGCCTTAACCCATATAATGGGCTAGATAGCCTCGTACCTGTCTCCTGTTCTCAATCTAACCTCCTTGGTTCAAACTATAGAAGCAATCCTGCAGAAGAAAAGGTTGCTACAGCAGGTACATGACTCCCCCAACCGACAAGACAAGAGTCTGCAGGTCAGCAGAGCAGTATAAGAAGGAAGGATTGATTAAAGAGCTGAATTGAGAGGAAGGAGAGCCCCTGCTGCCAGAAGTCCCCGATTGGCCTTTGGGGACAATTACTTACTGAATTGAGACCAATCAGGAACTCGTAGGCAAATTCAGGGGCAACGCCTACAATTGTGGATTCTGGTAACCTTAGGCAAGGGCAGTTTTGACTGCCTCCCTCTACTGGTGAACCCAGAGCTTTGCATTTCATCGCAAGCTCAAACAGAACATGTCCTGCATAATTATGACGTTAAAGAGACAGCCCATAGTTTCTCTGTACCTACATCTGGATAAAGAGGTCGACACATGGAGCCTGTCACGTCTCTCCACCAGGGGCGTAGCCAGACACTCAATTTTGGGTGGGCCTGGGCCCAAGGTGGGTGGGCAGAAGAACCCTGCCCCATCCCACAGGTGATTTAGTCTCTCCTTCTCTCACCCCCCCCTCTCCCGCATACCTTTTAAATAGCAGATTTTCACCGGCAGCGAGCAGCAACTAATACACACTGCTCATGTTGGCCCCACAGCCTTCTCACTGATGCAACTTCCTGTTTCCACATAGGTGGGAATACGTCATAGGGAAGGCTGTGGGGCCGGTGTGAGCAGTATATGTCAGTCGCTGCTCGCTGCAGGCGAAGATCTGCTATTTACAAGGCATGCAGGAGGGACAGATGTTGGGAGTTTTCAGCTGGTGGGGCTTGGGAATCCCTACCAGCCACATCATAGGTGTGCTGCTACTGGTTGGGCCTGGGCCCACCCAGGCCCACCCTTGGCTACGCCACTGCTCTCCACCCTCCACCCTCTTTCAGCAGGCTCAGCATCTATGCTCTTTTGGCTTTTATAACTTCTTCTGTTCCAGTACCTTTCCTCCCTCAAGTCTTTGAGTTTGATCTTTGGTGCTTACTATCAAATGTTGATTACCTTGTTAATTAAAAATGGTTATAGACATGGAAGCCAATGCACTGCAGAAATCCAGGGAGGGTGCATGCAGATCAGCACTGATCTCTAAGAAGCTGGGGGAGGAAAGGAGCAGAGGAATGAAGATTGTACATTATTTTCGATTGTCTTAGAGATGGCCAGTCACACCCTGAACTTCACCAGCCACAGACCACGTGAAACAGTTCATTGGATGCAGCTCCCAAGCCCAATTAGGAATTTGTGCACCCACCGTACTGCAAGATGAATAGCCTGGGTTGTTTTCTGCCTTTCCATTGTACTAAGGACCCCCTTGAGCCCACGTGGACATAAATTGTGAAGTGCCTGCAAAGAGGTGCTTCAGATTTACTGAGGAGAGAGAGAGAGAGAATCAGGGCCACTTCATCTGGACCGCTGCACGCGCAATTAATCGAGGCTGTGACTGGGAGAGGAAGCTAATATTATGCAGTTCCCCTGGTAATAATGGCCGTATGTACTCAGGAAACAGGCGGATAATGGAGCTGCAAATCACCCTGCCGCCTCTCAGAGAGAAGGGACTGGTGATGGACGTGTAGAGGTCAGGCTCCCCTCCTTGAATATATGACCTTTATCTTTCTGCTTTTTCCTTCCGTCTGTGGGCTGAATCCACAGCTGCTGAGCTCTCTTGCACTGGTTTGAACAGTCACTGTGGGTTTATGGCAGATAAATCACAAAACACGTGGTCTTTCCGTCAAGCCACTGCTCATTTATCCTGGGTATGCTGGAGAGCTCCTTGTCTGTTGGCGCAGCTTTCCGATGTAATGCTGGGTCACCCTTTTTGTATGTTCAAATCCAGTCCTCCAGGTCCACAAACCTGCCTGGTTTTCAGGATTTCCACAACGACTACCTATGAGATAAGTTTTGCATTTATGGCTTCCATTGTGTGCAGATAAATCTCATACATATTCAATGTGGGAATTCTGAAAAGCAGGCTGGGTTGTAGACCTCAAGGTCTGGATTGCAGTGAATGCAAATAGATCTCACATACATATTCATTGTGGAAATCCAGAGAAAAACCAAACTAAACATGCTGTGATTGGCTAAGAGACTTCCAGGTCTCTCAGCTGAGTGAAGCAGGGCCAAAAAGGAAGTTTGTATTATTTGGCCAAATGGAAGGCTATTTTTGTGATACACGCTTTCAGCTGCACTCTCCAATATCAGCTGATTGAAAAACGGGGAGGTGAGCAGCACGGCGTCTTCGGGCGGCGTATATGACATACGTTTTTGACAATTTTTCGATCTAGCGCAGCCCCAATGAGAGGGTACAACCTCTTGTTAAATTTTCCAGCGATTTCCACCGTTAAGGCAATCGGAAAAGGTTAGGGCATCTCATTACAACAGGGTTTCTGCACAATTTGCTCATCTGCATTCCGTTTTCGTTAGCTGCTACCGCCGTTGGAAAATGGCCTTTAGTGCATGCCACGGTTTAAAACTTGTTCGTTAAAGGCTCGTTTAGTTTAGTGCATCTTGCCCTCAGTTCTCTCCTGCCCCTTTGGGGTTTCACGCTCAGTCAGAATGGGCCTCTTACTGTGAACCTTCCTTTGCAGCTCCCTGGAGATTTTTCTCCCACTTTATACCCCCTTGTAAGTAACTCACCTAGAGTAGACAAGCCATTGCAGCAATGATCTTTGGTAAGTGGGAGGGGGCATGCACCGAGTTTCCTTCTGGGTCCTAAATCCAGTCACTAACCCTACTTGCTTGTCCTGCCAGTGCAAGGCGTGACCGTGGAATACAACACATGACAGGGCACTGCACCTGCCACAGAGCTGGCTACAAAAGTAATTAATTTCTTAGTGCATATGAACATTTTGGAATAAAAGATGTGTAATCCTTTTTTTTTTAAATTATGGATATTACATGGGGTAATTACTACTACTTATCATTTCTATAGCGCTGCTACTACTACTACTTAACATTTCTATAGCGCTACTAGGGTTACGCAGCGCTGTACAGATTAACATAAATTGACATAAAGGACAGTCCCTGCTCCAAGGAGCTTACAAGCGCTACTAGACGTACGCAGCGCTGTACACTTGAACATGAAGAGACAGTCCCTGCTCGACAGAGCTTACAATCTAATTAGGACAGACAAACAGGACAAACAAGAGATAAGGGAATATTAAAGTGAGGATGATCAAATAAGGGTTCTGAACAATTCTACAAAGGCCACCTAAAGGTAGGTGCCAGAATGATGTACTTCAAGCCAGAGGCGTAGCCAGACTTCAGCAGGAGGGGGGGTCCAGAGCCTGAGGTGAGGGGGCACATTTTAGCTCCCCCCGGTGCCACCCCCCCCCGCCGCCGCCACCACCAACAACAACTTTGACCCCCCCCTGCCAACGACCCTCTCGACCCCCCCTCCCGCCACCAACCCTCCCCCGCCGTTGCCTACCTTTGCTGGCGGGGGACCCCAACCCCCGCCAGCCAAGGTCCTCTTCTTCCTTCATTCTGTTTCTGACTCAGACTCAGACACAGAACGAAGGAAGAAGAGGACCTTGGCTGGCGGGGGTTGGGGTCCCCCACCAGCAAAGGTAGGCGACGGCAGGTTGGCAGCAGGAGGGGTGGGTCGAGAGGATTGTCAGCAGGGGGGTCCAGGGCCTAATCTACGGGGGCCCAGGCCCCCATGGCCCCACGTAGTTACGCCCCTGCTTCAAGCACGGACATTATAAGAGCAATTGTGCACCACTGTTCCCCCTAAGCTGAGTGGGAGGCCTCCACCTACACTCCTGCCACTGGGGGTGCTGTTTCACTATCAACAAGCTCTGCAGGACTTCAGGGAACCTGCCTGTCCCTAGTGACTGAAAGCATAATATAATATTGAAGCCAGTGTTGCCAGGTGGGCGGTTTTCCACGACCCGCCGCGGGAAATTTTTGCCCGCGGCGGGTTGCGGTTTTTTGGGCTTGTTTTGGGTCTTTTGGGCGGTTTTTTAAGCGTTTTTTTTCGGCCGCGGGGAGCGGGGTTAGTGACGTTCTGGGCGGGGCCGATGATGGCGGGGCGGGGTTGATGACGGCGGGGGCGGGGTGTTGATGCGGGGGTGGGGGTGTCAGGGGTGGGGTTTGACTTTGGGCGGGTTTTGGGCTGGATTTGGGCTCATTTGGGTGGGAAAAAAATTTTCCACCTGGCAACCCTGATTGAAGCATCGCCCCCCACTGGTAGCAATGCAGTTGGAGGACTCCCACTCAGCTTAGGGGGAACAGTAGTGCACGCAGTTCCATTACAGAATAGGGTACCGGGGCAAAATAGCCCTGTCAAAAAAGCCCCAACATGCATCTTGTTCCCATCATATATCTGCTCTTGGTCGGTCCCTCAACTGTATGGTAAGCCGTATTGTAGAAAATCTTTAGCATCATATCTATGTCAGTTGAATATTCTAATGCATGCTTATTAGGTGTATTATTAATATTGTGCTAACATTGTATTATATCTCTGGTGTTTGAATTCCAGTGCTGTCAAATGTGTATATTATTGATACTGTTTTATGATAGTTCTGTTATTAGGTTTTCAATTTTCAAGTTTACCTCATTTATTATATGTATTCTTGGTTGTTTTACTATTGTTATGCTGTTAACAGAATTGTACGTTTTTTTTATGTTAAATTGTACCTGCCGTACATCACCTTCATAAAGGCGGTTAATAAATTCCAATAAATAAATAAAATAGCCCTGACAAAAAAAAAGGAAACTAACAAAAAAAGACTCTGACATAATAGTCCCTGACAAAACAACTTGCCCACAATATGGCCCCTGACAAAATGGCCCGCTCAGGCAGTGCTCACTTACCCTAAGGCTTGATTTCAATGCATGAAGCTAATACCTATATAGGTGGGATCTGCATCTCGCTTTCAAGGTTCCTTTACTTGAGCTGATGTCACATGTATGCGCTTTAAGTGGAACTTAAGTGGAGGAGTGGCCTAGTGGTTAGAGCACCGGTGGCCGGTTTAAATGCCACTGCTGCTCCTTGTGATCTTGGGCAAGTACAAACTTAGATTGTGAGCCCTCCCGGGACAGAGAAATATCCAGAGTACCTGAATGTAACTCACCTTGAGCGACTACTGGAAAAGGTGTTAGCAAAATCTAAATAAATAAATAAAGATTCTAGAATTCTAAAGAATAACAAGATTCCAAGTGTAGCAACATTCCATGTAGAACCCCAAAGAGTAACAAGATTCTTTGGGGGTGGAGGAGTGGCCTAGTGGTTAGAGCACCAGTCTTGCAATCCAGAGGTGACCACTTCAAATCCCACTGCTGCTCCCTGTGATCTTGGGCAAGTCACTTAACCCTCCATTGCCTCAGGTACAAACTTAGATTGTGAGCCCTCCTGGGACAGAGAAATATCCAGAGTACCTGAATGTAACTCACCTTGAGCCAAAAGTGAAAAAGGTGTGAGCAAAATCTAAATAAATAAATATATGGAATGTTGCTACTATTGAAGATTCTACATGGAATGTTGCCACTTTTTGAGATTCTGGAATGTTGCTACTAATTGAGATTCTAGATCAAATGTTGCTAGTGGAGGAGTGGCCTAGTGGTTAGAGCACCAGTCTTGCAATCCAGAGGTGGCCAGTTCAAGTCCCACTGCTGCTCCTTGTGATCTTGGGCAAGTCACTTAACTCTCCATTGCCTCAGGTACAAACTTAGATTGTGAGCCCTTGTGGGACAGAGAAATATTCAGAGTACCTGAACATAACTCACCTTGAGCTACTACTGAAAAAGGTGTGAGCAAAATCCAAATAAATAAAACTGGCATTAATATCATCCCTCTTCAGTTTTATTCTATTGGCCATCATACACATCCAATGTTTTTTTTTTTAATGACCTGATGTCACACGCAAGCGCTTTTAGAATCTCTAAGCGCGGCAGTTGTTTCACGTTTAAAGCGTTACTCTGCCGGTTTGTGGTTGTGTTTATTGATGTGGGTTAGTGGCATTTTAAGCTACCAACTGGTGAGTACAAATTACTGTTTGCTTCATAGCTTTTGTTGATACACCTTGGGCTTTTCAAGCGATTCATATTTATTTTTTTTATCCACCTTTCTTCCAGTACCCATGTTGATTTTGGCATCCTTCAGCGTTTCTGAGGTTGGCAGTTAATCCGTACTTTTTTCTGTCACAATCATGTTTCCAGTATGAGAGAAAGCAGATCAAGTGAAAAAACCAAAACAAGGTAATAAAAGAGAAGTGATTTTATTCAAACAGTTACCCGACGTTGCCATGTTTTGCCCTCAGGCTGCATCAGGGGTAAAAAAAAAAAAAAACCTACAAAATAAAAACATACATAGAAAAACTCAATAACATAATAAAATAAATACAATACAATACATAATATTAATTAATAAAACATTCATAATTTTAAAAAATTGCAAACAAATTATTGCACCAAATACTCACATGCTGGAGACAGGTAATCACAGTGTTTTATTGTGTGTGGAGAAAAGGAGAAACGACAAGCATATCAGTGTAATTTTCAATGTGACATGCTGCTCCATTTTATAAATAACTTGACGTGATACCGGTGAAAAAGTGCTCATATAAAAGTATTGATCACAGAATAAGTAAACATTTACATACCTAAAAGGGCTTCAAACTAGGCATAGCCCTAGTAGAGGAGATGTTAATAGATTATTATTATTATTATGTTATTAAGGAGTTTTTCTATGTATGTTTTAGTTTTTTTTACCCCTGATGCAGCCTGAGGGCGAAACGTGGCCACGTCGGGTAACTATTTGAATAAAACCACTGCTCTTTTATTTACTTGTTTTAGTTTTTTCACTTGATCTGCTTTCGCTCATCTTGTTTTACTTAAGCAGGCAGATCGGTACATCTTGTTTTGTTGTTTTTTACAATCTTTTTTCCATACACTTTGTGTATGAAGTTTTATTATCAAATGGCACTTTTTCCAATATTTTATTTATTTATTTGTTTGTTGCATTTGTATCCCACATTTTCCCACCTATTTGCAGGCCCAATGTGGCTTACATAGTGCAGTAGTGGCAGTCGCCAATACCGGCATGAACAAATACAAAGTGAGGTTAAGACAGGCTAATGATCAGATTTGATAGACATATTGGGGGGTCAAGGGGAAGAGTAGGTTAGGTTATGTCCAACGTGAACATTTGTATTGATGTATTGCGGGGTTAGGCATTTAGGTTGAGTTGTTGGAGTATGCCTTTTTGAACAAGTAAGTCTTTAGGAGTTTCCGGAAGATTAGGTGGTCATATGTTGTTTTCACAGCGGTCGGAAGCGCGTTCCATAGTTGTGTGCTAGTATAAGAGAAGCTGGATGCATAGGTTGACTTATATTTAAGTCCTCTGCAGCTTGGATAGTGGAGATTTAGGTATGCTCGAGTTGATTTTGTTGTGTTTCTGGTTGGTAGGTCTATAAAGGCTTATCATTGTTTCAACTCAACTCCTCATAATGTAACCATAATCATGTAATAACTTATTGTACTTCCATCGTTACAATGTATTGTAAGCCACACTGAGCCCACAAATAGGTGGGAAAATGTGGGATACAAAAGCAATAAATAATAATAATAATAATCATGTATCCCGAGACATTGCTGTAGATGATCTTGTGAGCCAGAGTGCATATTTTAAACGTTACGTTCTTTGATTGGGAGCCAGTGCAGTTTTTCTCGGAAAGGTTTGGCGCTTTCGAATCTTGTTTTTCCGAATATAAGCCTGGCTGCTGTGTTTTGAGCAGTTTGGAGTTTCTTTATGATTTGTTCTTTACATCCCACGTAGATTCCGTTGATTACATTAAATGGTTGTTATTTTCTTTTTTTTTTTTTTTACCAATAGTAGTCTTTTTAATCACAGCAATTTGCATATTTAGCACTGTTACAGGATTTGGTTCACAGCACTACGTTTCCAGCTGTCTCATTTCTGTGTCAAGAGTTTCCTTTAGTAGCCGTTCAGGCTATTATTATGTGGTGATTTAGACAATTAGGTATAAAGGATACTCCACTTAAAGTGTAGTTATGTTTTATTTTGCCGGTTCCCTTTACTTAAGACAAGTTTATAAGTGAATGGATTATCCCACAGTTAGCATCATGTTGTTCACTGCTTTATTGCAATCACGTTGACTTTGTAGCATCTTATAGCACCTAAGCTACATTTACAATCAATTATGCACTTTAAGGTACCTGATTACATGCAGATCCCGTTTGTTTTTAGCTCAGCCTTTCTTGTTCTCAATTTGATTATGTATTTCTTTTTTCATATATTTGTATACATATCACTTTGCCACAACATGAAATGTCATTCGATGCATATTTAATATATTTGCTTACAGGGGCGGCCCAACCATTAGGCCACCTGAGGTGGGGGCCCCAGGCGGCACTCTTCTGAGAACGGCATCTCCCCCTTCCTTCTTCCATCCCATTCCCCGAGTTTGTTCGTGTTCCAAAAGCCGACGATGAGAAGAGCGATTCCCATACTCTGCCCTGCTGCCAACAGCCGCCTCCCTCTGATGTAACTTCCCGTTTCCTCAGAGGCGGCTGCAGTAGAGGCTGGTGTCGGTGGCAGGGCAGCGTATAGGAATTACTCCTGCCGCCGGTGGCTTTCGGAACATGAAGAAAGAATGTAACTCGGGGAATGTGGTGAGGAAGGAAGGAGGGGGGGGGGGGGGAGTGCCAGAACTTGGCCTGTGGAGGGAGGGGGGGGGATCTCGGCCCTGCCTCAGGCGGCATCTTGCCTTGGGCTATCCCTGTTTGCTTATGTCTTTCAATAATGATTTTATTATACTTTTTATTTTTGTGATGTGATGGGCTATTTTGTCAAGAGTTTATTTTGTGGGTGGGGGGAGGTGTCATTTTTTTCTAGGGCTTTTGTGTCAAGGGTGATTTTGTCTGGGCTATTGCGTTGGGGTGCCATAGAATAGATCGTAAATGCGCATTTATGCTCCAAACCTTAGACGCAAACACTTACACTAGCTCAGTGACTGGTTTAAGCAGTCAGGTGCGTAAATGCTAGTATTCTATAACCTGCGCTACTGCCTGACATGTCCTTGACCTGCCAATGCCCCATCCAGGTCCAGGTCCCTGTTCTAGTTACACACAATGTATTTTCAGTGCACAACTTATACAGTAGTGAGTAATGGCAGTTATGTGCGTAACTGCTCATTAGCGCCAAGACCAATTAGAGCCAATTATAGTCATTAATACCAATTAGCATCTGAATACCCATGTGAAACCCCCCACATATATCCAGAAATGTTTAATAATGCCTTCTGTTATATCTTATCATGTATTCCATTACCATGTAACCCAAAATCCTTCTGTAACACCAAATGTCAATTCTCTTTTCATTTCCACTATCCATGATGTATTGTACGTGCAGGACGCCAGACTCAGAAACAGAACAAAGGAAGAAGAGGACCTCGGCTGGCGGGGGTTGGGGTCCCCCGCCAACAAAAGGTAGCAGACAGCGACGGCGGGTTGGCGGCAGGAGGGGGGGTCGAGAGGGTCGTCGGCAGGGGGGTCCAGGGCCAAATCTACAGGGGCCCAGGCCCTCTTGGCCCCACGTAGCTACGCCCCTGATTTGATCTAGTCTTACTGTACACCGCCTTGAGTGAATTCCTTCAAAAGGCGGTAAATAGTAACATAGTAACATAGTAGATGACGGCAGAAAAAGACCTGCACGGTCCATCCAGTCTGCCCAAGATAAACTCATGTGTATACCTTACCTTGATTTGTACCTGTCTTTCTCAGGGCACAGACCGTATAAGTCTGCCCAGCAGTTTTTCCTGCCTCCCAACCACCTGTCCCGCCTTCCATCACCGGCTCTGGCACAGACCGTATAAAAGTCTGCCCTCCCCTATCCTCGCCTCCCAACCACCAACCCCTCTTGCCCCCACCTGCTCTGCCACCCAATTGTAGCTAAGCTTCTGAGGATCCATTCCTTCTGCACAGGATTCCTTTATGCACATCCCATGCATGTTTGAATTCCGTTACTGTTTTCATCGCCACCACCTCCCGCGGGAGGGCATTCCAAGCATCCACCACCCTCTCCGTGAAAAAATACTTCCTGACATCTTTTCTGAGTCTGCCCCCCTTCAATCTCATTTCATGTCCTCTCGTTCTACCGCCTTCCCATCTCCGGAAAAGATTTGTTTGCGGATTAATACCTTTCAAATATTTGAACGTGTGTATCATATCACCCCTGTTCCTCCTTTCCTCCAGGGTATACATGTTCAGGTCAGCAAGTCTCTCTTCATACGTTTTGGAACGCAAATCCCATACCATCCTCGTAGCTTTTCTTTGCACCGCTTCCATTTTTTTGACATCCTTCGCAAGGTACGGCCTCCAAAACTGAACACAGTACTCCAGGTGGGGCCTCACCAGCGTCTTATGCAGGGGCATTAAAACCTCCCTTCTTCTGCTGGTCACACCTCTCCCTATACAGCCTAGCAATCTTCTAGCTACGGCCACCGCCTTGCCACACTGTTTCGTCGCCTTCAGGTCCTCGGATACTATCACCCCAAGATCCCTCTCCCCGTCCGTGCCAATCAGACTCTCCCCGCCTAACACATACGTCTCCCTTGGATTTCTACTCCCTAAGTGCATCACTTTGCATTTTTTCGCATTGAATTTTAATTGCCAAACGTTAGACCATTCTTCTAGCTTCTTCAGATCTTTTTTCATGTTTTCCACTCCCTCCAGGGTGTCCACTCTGTTGCAAATCTTGGTGTCATCCGCAAAAAGGCAAACTTTACCTCGTAACCCTTCGGCAATGTCACTCACAAATATATTGAACAGAATCGGCCCCAGCACCGATCCCTGAGGCACTCCACTACTCACCTTTCCCTCCTCCGAGCAAACTCCATTCACCACCACCCTCTGGCGTCTGCCCGTCAACCAGTTCCTAATCCAGTTCACCACTTTGGGTCCTATCTTCAGCCCATCTAGTTTATTCAAGAGCCTCCTGTGGGGAACCGTGTCGAAAGCTTTGCTGAAATCTAAATAGATTATGTCCATAGCACGTCCTTGATTTAATTCTCCCGTCACCCAGTCAAAGAATTCAATGAGATTCGTTTGGCACGATTTCCCTTTGGTGAAACCATGTTGTCTCATATCTTGCAACTTATTTGCTTCCAGGAAATTCACTATCCTTTCCTTCAGCATCGCTTCCATTACTTTACCAATAACCGAAGTGAGGCTTACCGGCCTGTAGTTTCCAGCCTCTTCCCTATCACCACTTTTGTGAAGAGGGACCACCTCCGCCGTTCTCCAGTCCCTCGGAACCTCTCCCGTCTCCAAGGATTTATTAAACAAATCTTTAAGAGGACCCGCCAGAACCTCTCTGAGCTCCCTCAATATCCTGGGGTGGATCCCGTCCGGTCCCATGGCTTTGTCCACCTTTAGCTTTCCAAGTTGTTGATAAACACTCTCTTCCGTGAACGGTGCTCTATCCGCTCCATTCTCAGGTGTACTTTTGCCAGTCCCTAGCGGTCCTTCTCCAGGATTTTCTTCTGTGAAAACAGAGCAAAAGTATCTATTTAGCAAATTGGCTTTTTCTTCATCATTTTCTACATAGCGTTTTGTTGTATCTTTTAGTCTCACAATTCCGTTTTTAGTCTTTCTCCTTTCACTAATATACCTGAAGAAGTTTTTGTCTCCCCTTCTTACATTTCTAGCCATTTGTTCTTCCGCTTGCGCCTTCGCTAGACGTACCTCTCTCTTGGCTTCTTTCAGTTTCATCCGGTATTCCTCCCCGTGTTCCTGTTCTTGAGATTTTCTATATTTCTGGAATGCCAACTCTTTAGCCTTTATTTTCTCAGCCACTTGCTTGGAGAACCATATCGGTTTCCTTTTTCTCTTGCTTTTATTTACTCTCCTTACATAAAGGTCTGTGGCCCTATTTATTACTTCTTTCAGCCTGGACCACTGTCCTTCCACTTCTCGTACGTCCTCCCAGCCCATCAGCTCCTTTCTCAGGTATTCGCCCATTTTACTAAAGTCAGCACGCTTGAAATCCAGGACTTTGAGTTTAGAGTGTCCGCCCTGCACTTCAGCCGTCATATCAAACCAAACCGTTTGATGGTCACTGCTTTTCAGGTGTGCACCCACTCTGACATTTGACACACTATTCCCATTTGTGAGCACCAGATCCAACGTTGCTCCCTCCCTCGTGGGTTCAGTCACCATTTGTCTGAGCAGAGCACTTTGGAAAGCATCCACAATCTGTCTACTTCTTTCAGATTTGGCAGATGGAACCTTCCAATCTACATCTGGCAGATTAAAATCTCCCAACAACAAATAAAGAAATAAATTCTTGGAGGACCAGTCCTGCTATGGGATGAATAGCCTGTATACATGAGAGGGAAACATCATTTTGTAAAGAGTTCAGAAATTGGATCTGGGCTGATCTGTAGTCCTAGTCTGGCCCTGTCATTAGGTACTCCTGTTGTGCAGTGGTGAAACTTCCTTGGGCTCAGGAACATAACTCAGTTCTCCAACATGGCAGCACAACACATAGCTAACAAGTCCCTGGACTGGCTCAACCTTTATTTATTTATTTATTTGTTGCATTTGTACCCCACATTTCCCCACCTATTTGCAGGCTCAATGTGGCTTACATGGTACCGTAATGGCGTTTGCCCGGTCGGTTGATAGCAAATACAAGGTTGTACAGTGATCGAATGAGGTATAGATGGAGGGTCGGAAGGGATGAAGATTGTGTGTTGTCCAGTACGATCGTTGTAATGACATCTTGCAATCATAAGATTTATTTTGTTCCATGGTGAGTATGCTGGCAGTGGAGGAGTAGCCTAGTGGACTTTGATCCTGGGGAACTGGATTCGATTCCTACTGCAGCTCCTTGCGACTCTGGGTAAGTCACCTAACCCGCCATTGCCACCATGTATTCCTCTACCACATATAGACGCACTTGATTGTAAAACCACATGCAATCGCCATAACGGCAAATGTAAGCCACATTGAGCCTGCAAATAGGTGGGAAAATGTGGGATACAAATGCTACAAATAAATAAATAAATAAAAATTGTCTCAAGTACAAATAAGTACCTGTGTATATTACATAAACCACTTTGAATGCAGTTGCAAAAACCACAAAAAGGTGGTATATCAAGTCCCATTTCCCTTTCCCTATTTGAGAAGCTACATGGAATGTTGCTACTATTGGAGATTCTACATAGAATGTTGCTAGTGGAGGAGTAGCCTAGTGGTTAGTGCAGCGGACCTTGATCCTGGGGAACTGAGTTCAATTCCCACTGCAGCTCCTTGTGACTCTGGGCATATCATTTAACCCTCCACCTGTACTCCGCTGCACGTCTTATATACCGCCAAAACCGGTATACTCATATCACCCCTCTCCTCAGGTCACTTCACTGGCTTCCGATCAGATACCGCATTCAGTTCAAGTTTCTCCTTCTTACCTACAAATGCACTCAGTCTGCAGCCCCTCACTACCTCTCTACCCTCATCTCCCCTTACGTTCCCACCTGTAACCTCCGCTCACAGGACAAATCCCTCCTCTCAGTACCCTTCTCCACCACCGCCAACTCCAGACTCCGCCCATTCTGCCTCGCCTCACCCTATGCCTGGAATAGACTTCCTGAGCCCCTGCGCCAAGCCCCCTCCCTACCCATCTTCAAAGCCCACCTCTTCAATGTTGCTTTCGACACCTAACCTCTATACCTTCAACTAACCTAGACTACCCCAATTTAATGACCCCTACTTAACTAACTGTATATTTGTCCTTTAGATTGTAAGCTCATTGAGCAGGGACTGTCTTTCTATGTTAAATTGTACAGCGCTGCGTAACCCTAGTAGCGCTTTAGAAATGTTAAATAGTAGTAGTAGTAGTATATACCATGTAAACCACTTTGAATGTAGTTGCCAAAACCACAGAAAGGCAGTATATCAAGTCCCATTTCCCTTTCTCTTATGAAATCACAATATCTGAGCCAAGTATCGGGCAGTCAAGCCATTGTGACATCACTGATGAGGTTGGCTCTTATTGGTGGAATGAGTGGAGGAGTAGCCTAGTGGACTTTGATCCTGGGGAACTGAGTTCGATTCCCACTGCAGCTCCCTGTGACTCTGGGCCAGTCACTTAACCCTCCATTGCCCCTGGTACAAAATAAGTACCTGAATATATGTAAACTGCTTTGAATGTAGTTGCAAAAACCTCAGGCGGTGTATCAAGTCCCATTTCCCTTTCCCCTATGATATCACAATATCAGAAGTGAGCCAAGTATCGGGCAATCAAGCCATTGTGACATCACTGATGAGGTTGGCTCTTATTGGTGGAATGAGCGGAGGAGTAGCCTAGTGGTTAGTGCAGTGGACTTTGATCCTGGGGAACTGTATTGGGCAATCAAGCCATTGTGACATCACTGATGAGGTTGGCTCTTATTGGTGGAATGAATGGAGGAGTAGCCTAGTGGTTAGTGCAGCGGACCTTGATCCTGGGGAACTGAGTTCAATTCCCACTGCAGCTCCTTGTGACTCTGGGCAAGTCACTTAACCCTCCACCTGTATATACCATGTAAACCACTTTGAATGTAGTTGCCAAAACCACAGAAAGGCAGTATATCAAGTCCCATTTCCCTTTCCTTTACAACTATCAATACTGGATACAACCACTGCACAACATAAAAACCAAAGAACAGAAAGCCACAACACACAGGGGCTCCAGTTGACAGAGGAATGAAGGTTTTGTACTTTTTGTAACACTGTGTGAAATATGAGGGTATTCTCTTGGGCTTTCTTATTAATAACCTCCAAAGAGCCACCTGTCCTTAGAGAGGTCATTCTGAAACTTTGATCAATAGCCTGGCTATTAGGAACCTGCTCCAGCTGTCCAATAAATCTCCTAAACCCTTTTCTTCTGATTCTTAATCGTTTGCTCTGTTAGGGCAACTTGGCACATGTCCAAAGCCAAGGTTGTGAGATAGCATAGGAAAAGGCCGGAAACTCTGCTGCTGCGACAGATCTTTTAATTCAAAATGCAGATGAGGTAACTGTCATGACTCTCGGAGCTTGGTAATTAGGAGCCCCAATATCATGGAGCATAACCCTGGCGCAGCAATCACCTGAAGTCTCTATTATTTTATAAAGTCTCTTTTATTGAATAAATCACAGATAATTTACTCACAGATAGATGTTCAGGATACAGAGACTTCTTAATCTGGAGGCTGTGGGAAGTGGAGATCTGAAGAGAGGTAATTGTATTGCAGGGGGAGGAGAAGGTAGTTGAACAGGTAGAAATAGTCCAAAGCTGGGTGACTGCGATGTGCAATATCTCATTTGGAAGAAGATATTTACAGGGTAAAAAATCCAGGTTCGTTACAGGGAGTGCGAGGGCTTAGACGTTACAGGGATTTTCAGCAGGACAGAGCTGTCTGGAGCGAGATGGTGTTGGCTCCATGTCCCTGGCTATAATGGAGGAAGAAGCCCCACGTGGCTGAAAGGACAAGGAAGTGGTGGGGTTTCACACAGGGAGGAGCAGATAGAGACCAATGGGGGACAGAGCCTGCTATCGGATAGCAAGGGGTAGTCCTAGAGATAGGAGGGAAAGGTCATACCTGGCTGACCTCTGATAGTAAGACTGAACAGGAAGACAAAAGAGCCAAGCCTGGCAGAGGGAGCGGGAGAGAGAGAAGGTCTGAGCAGCCTCACAACCAGTGATAGCAGTTCTTACACAGCCAAACAAGTGTGGTTGCACTGCCTGTGAACTACATTACCCACAGTGCATTGCTCATGTATTTTTCCAGTGGGGAAACTGCAGCAATGATAGTCCTTGGGACTGAGAATAACAGTAAAGGCATTACACACATTTTAGGATCACGTTATAAACTAGTGCGAGGCTGTCGGAGGACAGAACAGTAACTTATGTAATGAGGCACATGTGTACCTTTTAAGGGCTCAAACTGACTCATTCTACATTCCTGCATATTTTTTCACATTTTTTTTTTTTTGCTATAACAACCATGTCCAGTCACTTGGGAACACAGACTAACCAGCTTATTTTCGAAAGAGACCGCCGGCCATCTTCCGACACAAATCAGGAGATGGCCGGCGATCTCCTGAATCCGGCCAAATCGGTATAATCGAAAGCCGATTTTGGCCGGTGCCAACTGCTTTCCATCACGGAGCCGGACAAACTTCAAGGGGGCGTGTCGGCAGAGTACAGAAGGCAGGACAGGGGCGTGGTTACGAGATGGCCGGCTTCGCCCGATAATGGAAAAAAGATGGCCGGTTCTGACGAGCATCTCGCCGACTTCACTTGGTCCATTTATTTTTATGACCAAGCCTCAAAAAAATGCCCCAATTGACCAGATGACCACTGGAGGGAATCAGGGATGACCTCCCCTTACTCCCCTAGTAGTCACCAACCCCCTCCCACCCCCCAAAAAATATTTTTTTTGCCAGCCTCTATGCCAGCCTGAAATGTCATACCCAGCTCCCTGACAGCAGTATGCAGGTACCTGGCGCAGTTCTTAGTGAGTGCAGTGGACTTCAGGCAGGTGGACCCAGGCCCATCCCCCTCCTACCTGTTACACTTGTGGTGGTAAATGGGAGCCCTCCAACCCCCCCCCCCCAAAAAAAAAACCCACTGTACCCACATGTAGGTGCCCCCTTCACCCCTTAGTGCTATGGTAGTGGTGTACATTTGTGGGGAGTGGGTTTTGGGGGGGATTTGGGGGGCTCAGCACCCAAGGTAAGGGAGCTATGCACCTGGGACCAATTTTTGAAGTCCACTGCAGTGCCCCCTAGGGTGCCCGGTTGGTGCCCTGGCATGTGAGGGGGACCAGTGCACTACAAATGCTGGCTCCTCCCACGACCAAATATCTTGCATTTCGCCGGATTTGAGATGGCCGGGCCCGATTTCCATTATGGCCAAAAACCGAAGCCGACCATCTCTAAACCCGGCGATCTCAACATTTGACCTAAATGTTGAGATTTAGCCGGCCCCAACCGTATTAGCGAAAGAAAAGATGGTCGGCCATCTTTTTTGAAAATACGGTTGGCTCCGCCCACTTGCGGAGCCAGCCCCGGAGATGGCCGCCCATGGAGATGGCCTGCGCCGTTCGATTATGCCCCTCAATATGGCTGGTTAAGCTCACTCTTTCATTATCTTCTTTGTGCCCCAAAACTGGACCTTAATGCTTAAAACAAACTGAAATGTTCACTTGAGGGGTTGCTCACCTAGATCGGGGAGCACAATTGAAATATTTTCCACCATGGGGAAGCATCAATGCAACAACAAAATATTTGGAAGACCACAGATGAATATGAAGGGAACCTATATGAGTGCTGTGCCCGGGGTCCTGACACCAGAATTATATACTACTAGTAAAAAAGGCCCGTTTCTGACACAAATGAAACGGGTGCTAGCAAGGTTTTCCTCGGAGTGTGTATGTTTGAGAGAGTGTATGTGAGAGTGACTGTGTGTGAGAGAGAGAGTGAATGTGCGAGTGTGTGTGTGACAGAGAAAGAGTGAGTCTGGGTGCGAGTGTGTCTGTGAGAGAGAGTGTGTGTGTGAGAATGAGTGTGTGCAAGTGCGTATGTGAGACACAGTGTGAGAGAGAGAGAGTGTGTTTCACACAGATACAGTGTGTGCAAGAGAGAGAGAGAGAGAGTGTGTGTGTGAGAGAGAGAGAGTGAGTCTGGGTGCAAGTGTGTCTGTGAGAGAGAGAGTGTGTGTGAGAATGAGAGTGTGTGCAAGTGCCTATGTGAGACACAGTGAGAGAGGGTGTGTTTCACACAGATGCAGTGTGTGCGAGAGAGAGAGAGTGTGTGTGTGAGACACAGACTCTCTGTGAGACTGAGTGTATGAGACCAAGAGAGTGTGTGAATGACTGTGTGACACATAGAGAGTGAATGTGATACAGTGTGAGACATAGAGTGTGTGAGAGACAGTGTGTGAGAGTGTGAGAGAGAGAGAGAAAGACATTGACTGTGAGAGAGAGAGAGAGTGTGTGTGTGAGAGAGTGTGTGTGTGACAGAGATACCTCTCCTCCCCTCTCTGGTGTCAGGCCCCCCCTCCCTCTCTCTGATGTCAGCCCCCCCTCTCTCTCTGGTGTCTGAGCGTTACTGTGCAGGACTCTGAGCTCTGGCTGTGCTTCAAGGAACTGACCAATCCTATTTAATAGAATGCACCTCCAACATTCTGAAGCCGAGAAACCTCGTGTGGTTGGTCACTTCTGCTTGTGACGAACCCGGAAGTACATGATGTCAGTTCAGGAGATGGATACAGAGAGCAAGAATGCCTCAGCCATGCAGTCAGCTTCAGAATGTTGGAGGTGCGTTTGATTATATAGGATGTACCAAATATGCTTTTATTAGACAGTACAACATACTATATACCGTGACAGGAACCAGAGGGAGGAAAGACCTCCAGTGGAATAGCTGCTGCACTCTTTCATGTCATGGGTTTTATTTTAGCATTATATATGACTTTTTTGAAAAATAATAATCTGTTGAATTTATACATAAGGTTACAAATACTCCAGAGCCTTTATCCAGGATACAGCCCAGGTCATGGAGGAAAGAGGTGATTGAAAAGAATACAATACCCTTAGGGCCCCTTTTACTAAGTCGCATAGGTGCCTATGCGTGCCGAACGATGGCCAAATTGGAGTTACCGCCCGGTTACCGCGTGGCCCTTGTAGTAATTTCAATTTTGGCGCGCGTCTGAAAAATATTTTTTATTTTCTGGTGCGCGTAATGGACGCGCGTCAAATGGCATTTGACACGCGTAGGTCATTACCGCCCAGATTCTTTACCGCTAGGTCTATGGCTGGTGGTAAGGTCTCAGACCCAAAATGGACACGTGGCAATTTTGATTTTGCCGCACGTCCATTTTCGGCAAAAAAAAAAAGAGGCCTTTTTTTTTATAGGCGTGCGCTCAAAACCCACGCCTACACTACCGCAAGCCATTTTTCAGCGATTCTTTGTAAAAGGACCCCTTAGGTAATAGTGAGGAACCTTTCCATAAACTTCATTTAAGCTCTGATTATTATGCTAGATGAAGGCAGCTGCGTTCTTAATAACTGTGCCCGTTTCACAGCCTCTTAACTGTTCGAGAGTAACTGAACAGAAACCTAGGAGGCACTGAACATCTAACACAGAACTGTTAATGTCTTTTTGTAAAACTTCTTCTTCAACGTATGGTTGGTTAGACATCGTCTGAAAACCTGTTCCTGGCATGGAAAGACCTTCCGTAAAGGGATGAAATAAAGAGAATGAGAATTCAGTAATGGCAAAAGGATTTGCGGTCAATGTGCTTTTTTTTCGGGAGACCGGAGCCGAAACCCATGATAAAGGGCCCCCATAGTCCAAGAACGTCGTCAGTATTGTAGAGATGCAAATCCATTCAATCTTAAAACAATCAAGGTCTTTGCTAAAGAAATCCCCTTCTGTGGAGAAGAATTGGTATCAGAGAGTTGGGTTGGTGAAAAAACGTTGCCCTTTGCATCCAAATTAACTATAAAACCCCCCAAAAGTACAGAACACTGAGTAAAGTTTAGAAACACAGATACAGTGTACCAACAGGTTTAGGGATGTATATTAAATTTAGCAAATGAAAGCTGTGATAGCCCACATATAGTTTAACAATTGAAATATGCATTTAACGAAGACCTTAGGTTCACAGTTCGCAATGCCAAAGATCACACGTGAGTGGAGGGAAAAGGTGAGAAGCCAAACCGTATAATTACACTATCAGGGAGTGATAATGCCCACTGCATTATGTGTCCGAGACTGATAATAGGAGGAAAGGGTGAGAGATTAATGTGTAGGGTATCAATGATCTGAAGAGTAACGGGCTCTGTTGCAGTGCATGCAGGTAGATGATGTCGGGAATCAAATTTTTCAAGGTTTGTCAAGTCTGCGAGTTATGGCTCCCTTCCTCTTATCTGACATCCCCTTCTTTCAGGTTAGACTTTTGTCTCACGACCCCTGTAGCTCTGGTATTTGTATCTCCAGAAATCCATATGATCCTTTGTTTGGTGTAGGACAGTTTCCAGGCTTCCGTCTGAGCTCATTCATCCTTCTCGGTTCCCTCATCCACATTGCACTGTCCTCAGGCCAGTCTTCACAAAGTCCAGCTTCCACCATTACCAAGTCATCACGAGCTGAACAGTTCTGGTCTCATTCGGACCAGTCTGAAAACATGGCTGAACCTGATGGATCAGTGGGAGAGGGTGCTGCGTTGATTTATTTCAAGAATATCCCCTGGTCAAGCCTTCAAGCAGTTTCCATGCTCAGATGAAGAAATCCGTCAGGTTTTGCAGCAATGGATGTATTAATGTTAGGATTCCCCCTCTCCCAAACAGCCCCCCAAAACCCACTTCTGCATCCAGCTCTTATCTCATGCATCGCTCAGGGTTCTCCAGGTGGAGTCTTTCACGTTGGTTGGCGACATCTCCCTCGTCATTGCTGGCAGTCTATACCGGTGGACGCAGATGGATTCCAGCGCTATTAGGGCGAGCGGCAAGGACGAAGGTCACATTTTCCTTCAGAAACGTGTCCCAGTCCACTTGTCTGTTGGAGAGAGGAAATGGAAGGCCAAATGAAGCTTCTTTTTTTTTAACAATGAGAACATACAATGGAGACATTTGGAAATAAGTAACTTTAAGGAGGAGCTGAGGTGACCCTAGAAGGTTTACACATGTAAAAAACAGAAATACGTGTATATTATTTTCCGCCAAAATCGTTTTACCCACACTAGCCCACTCCTCAAGTCACTTCACTGGCTCCCTGTCCGCTTCCGCGTACAGTTCAAACTTCTCTTACTGACCTTTAAATGCATCCATTCTGCAGCCCCCCATTACCTCTCCACTCTCATCTCTCCCTACCTTCCTCCCCGTAATCTCCGCTCGCTGGACAAATCTCTCTTGTCGTCCCCCTTCTCCTCCACTCCTAACTTCAGGCTTCGTTCCTTTTCCCTCACGACACCCTTATGCCTGGAATGGACTTCTTGAGCCTGTACGCCTAGCTCCATCTCTACCTGTTTTCAAATCTATGCTGAAAACCCACCTTTTCACTACTGCTTTTGGCTCCTAACCACTACTCAATTCCCCTATCCTTGTTCCTTCTCACCCAGTACTTTCCTTGCCCTTAATTGTCTTGTCTGTCTGTATTTTTAGATTATAAGCTCTATCGAGCAGGGACTGTCTCTCTGTGTCAGGTGTTCAGCGCTGCGTGCGTCTGGTAGTGCTATACAAATGTTAATAATAATAATTTCAAGAAATTTCCCCATCTGCATTTAAACCTACGCTGTGGCACATATAACGGTCAGCTAATTGGTCATTCAGACCCGGAGTTTGGAGGAGAGGTACAGGGTATAATTGTGCTTGCCTCTTTGGTGTTCAAAACCACCTCAAATAGCAAAAAAACCCTTAGGAGTCCTTTTGCTAAGGTGCGCTGAAAAATGGCCTGTGCTAGTGTAGGCACGTGTTTTGGATGCGCGCAGATCCATTTTTCAGCGCACCTGTAAAAAAAGGCCTTTTGGGGGGGGGGGCTGAAAATGGACTTGCGGGAAAATAAAAATTGGCGCGCGATCATTTTGGGTCTGAGACCTTACCGCTACCCATTCACTTAGCGGTAAGGTCTCATGCGTGAACCAGGCGGTAATCATCAACGCGTGTACCCTATCGATTACTGCCCGGTTCGTGCTGCGCATTCGAAAACAAAAAAATATTTTCGGACACACGTCGCAGACGTGCGTAAAAAATGAAATTATCGCCCGGGCCACGCAGTAGCCGGGCGGTAGTTCCAAACTGACATGCATTGTGCGCGCGTAGGCACCTACGTGGTTTAGTAAAAGGGCCCCCTACGCTTTAGACCTCAGTTCCTTAATTAGGTGCCCTCTGATGTGCATTTCTGATTATTTCATTACTTACACCCAAAAGAGTAAAGCTGTTTTTTTTTTGTACGTGCTTCTTTGTAAAATCACTGTTTTCCTGTACATACTGCCAATTCATTGCCAGAGAATGTGGTAAAGGCGGTTAGCTTAGCAGAGTTTTAAAAAAGTCTGGCCGGCTTCCTAAAGGAAAAGTACATAGACCATTATTAAATGGACTTGGGGAAAATCCACTATTTCTGGGATAAGCAGTATAAAATGTTTTGTACTGTTTTGGGATCTTGCCAGGTACTTGTGACCTGGATTGGCCACTGTTGGAAACAGGGCTTGATGGATCTTTGGTCTTTCCTAATATGGCAATACTTATGTACATGTATTGTTTTCCCAGCTTTATATATAACTTACAAAAGACTCCACATTTGGCAAGCCTTTTGCAAAATATGCTGCAAGCTATCAATGTCCCACCTTGGGGGTCCTTTTTGCAACATAGATATCTATACAAAACTGAGCTTATGGATGGCAGTTCTATAAAGGTGTCTCAAAGACGCCTATTTGGAACCTATTCTATAAAGGAAAGTAAGTGGTCCTTTGTAGAATTACCTCCAGAGTGGAGGAGTGGCCTAGTGGTTAGGGTGGTGGACTTTGGTCCTAAGGAACTGAGTTTGATTCCAACTTCAGGCACAGGCATTTCCTTGTGACTCTGGGCAAGTCACTTAACCCTCCATTGCCCCATGTAAGCCGCATTGACCCTGCCATGAGTGGGAAAGCGCAGGGTACAAATGTAACAAAAATAAAATAGATACTATTGGAGATTCTACATGGAATGTTGCTACTATTGGAGATTCTACATGGAATGTTGCTATTCCACTAGCAACATTCCATGTAGAAGGCTGCGCAGGCTTCTGTTTCTGTGAGTCTGACGTCCTGCACGTACGTGCAGGACGTCAGACTCACAGAAGCAGAAGCCTGCGCGGCCACATTGGTGATCTCCAAGGGCCGACTTCTACATGGAATGTTGCTAGTGGAATAGCAGCATTCCATGTAGAATCTCAAATAGTAGCAACAGTGGAGTGGCCTAGTGGTTAGGGTGGTGGACTTTGGTCCTGGGGAACTGAGGAACTGAGTTTGATTCCCACTTCAGGCACAGGCAGCTCCTTGTGACTCTGGGCAAGTCACTTAACTCTCCATTGCCCCATGTAAGCTGCATTGAGCCTGCCATGAGTGGGAAAGCGCAGGGTACAAATGTAACAAAAAAAAAATGTCTTGGGCATGTTATCAACAAAAAGTGATTCACTAGACCCACTAGTCTAATCTGTTAAAATACCTAAAAATCATCAAGTTTTAGCTCTATTTCATGGTACAGCAGAAGTCCAGAAATCCAGACCCTTCAAATTTTTGTGCCGACACCTGAAAATCCAGAAACCCATCCGAGAATCCGGACTCCCCCTCCCTCCCTCCCTCCCTCCCTCCCCCCCAGTTTAGCTTCTATCCTGGCCCTCCGTGCTCTCCTCCACTCCTTCACCTCCCCCCCCCCCCCCCGTGACTACACCTGCCCCTCCTTCCCTCCCTTCTAGCATGTTTCCAGCCACTCCCAGCCCTGCCTGCTTGCTCCCTGAAGTCCTGAAGTCTTTGCAGTGCCAGCAGCAGCCTTATTCAGTGGCTGCCTCTGGCATACACTTGGCCTTTCCTCTCTGACCTGTACCATCCCTTCCGAAGACAGGACTCCTATCTTTATGCAGTGCCCCATAGTCGGTTAGGTGCTGAATATCGCGCTTGGGGGCCATTTTACTAAGGAATGTAGGTGCCTACACGCGTCAATTTGGAACTACTGCCCAGCTACTGCGTAACCCAGGTGGTAATTCCATTTTTTACAAGCGTCCGATACACGTGTCAGAAAATATTTTTTAATTTTCTACTGTGCAGCGCTAACCGGGCGGTAATCGGCAGTGTACGCACGCTGACGATTACCGCCCAGTTAACACATGAGACCTTACCACTAAGTCAATGGGAGGCAGTAAAGTCTCATGCCCAAAATGGACACAAGCCAATTTTTACTTTGCCGCGCATCCATTTTTGGTAAAAAAAAAAAAGGCCTTTTTTACAGGCGCACTGGAAAATGGACATGTGCGCATCCAAAACATGCGCCTACACCTGCACAGGCCATTTTCGGCGCACCTTAGTAAAAGGACCCTTTAACCAGTTATGGTGTAGCCGGCTCCAGAAGCCAAAAAAATTCAATGCCGAAGCCCGGTTATGGCCCAGAATTGAATTTCTGGGCGTAAGGCCAGCAGCGGTCAGGAAAAAGCTGTGTGCCACCTGCTGAATATCGATCTCATTGATTGCGGCCTAAATTTTCTTACCCAATTAATTCAGTTAGTTTAACACAACAACCCTTTATTAATGAGAAAACCAGTATCATGCCATGGGCCACACGGTTAAATGCAGGTCAGGGATGCAAATATTTGCTCTATCGGTAAACAGTTTTGCAGGGCCGGCCCAACCCGGTAAGCGGGGTAAGCACCACAGGGGGACGCCTGCCTTCAAGGGCGCCGCAAGCGCTGCTGCCCGCCCGCCTTCTGAGTTCCAGGGCCCGCCCGTCCTCCCTCCCAGTTCCAGGGTCCCTCTCTCCAAATTTTAAAAGCCATCTTCTTACCTCGTCGGGGTTACGGCAGCAGCAGCACGCAGTGAAAAGCGTGCAGGCTCAGCGCTTCAGCCTTCCCTTCTCTGTCTCTCAGCTCTGGTCCCGCCCTTGCGGAAACAGGAAATGAGGGCGGGACTCGGAGGGAGGGAAGGAGGGGGACCCTGGAACTCGGAGGGACGGAGGGAGGATGAGAGAGAGAGAGGGGTGAGAGGGAGGGGAGAGAGAGGGGGGAGAGGGAGGGGAGGGGGGAATGCACCACCTGCAATCGATGGACAGGAGGGGGTGGGGGTTAGAAGGAAATGGACACAGGAGGGGGAGGTAGACACAATGTTTTTTGTTGTGCTCCCTCTGCCTGCTGTTCTTCAACTTGTTCTTCACCTTTTAAGGCACTAGGCTGAAAAGGGGGGCATGGTGGGAGAAGAGGGAGGGAGAAGAGAGAAAGAAGATGCTAGACGGGGGGGGGGGGGGGGGGGGGGGGCACCAGAGACCCTAGGACCGGCCCTGCAGTTGTAAATATCATTAAAGTCACCTTTACAATTGACACCATTGTAAGTAACATTCTAGTTCCCACCCGTAACCTCCGCTCTCAGGACAAATCACTCCTATCTGTACCCTTCTCCACCACCGCTAACTCCAGACTCCGCCCCTTCTGCCTCGCAGCACCTTATGCCTGGAACAGACTTCCCGAGCCCATACGCCATGCGCCCTCCCTGCCCATCTTCAAGTCCTTACTTAAGGCCATCTCTTCTCCCTTGCTTTTGGCGTCTAACCACCTTCCCCATTCCTGTTACCTACACTGACTACGTAGTATGTTACTGTTAGATTGTAAGCTCTCTTGAGCAGGGACTGTCCCTCCCCGTGTTTAAACTTGTACAGCGCTGCGTAACCCTGGCAGCGCTATAGAAATGCTAAGTAGTAGTAGTAGTACTAGTTGCATTCCTTGTAGAGGCCCTAACGACCACAAGGATGGCTCCAGCTCCCTACCACTGAGCTGGTCATCGTAAGAACAGCAGGATACTGCAGTGATAACACGGCGTCGGTCCAACGTGCACTGCCGTTGCTTTTACTTTGAACAAGAGCGGAACTCATCATCAGCCTGTACCCGCTGTCCCCCACCTCACCTGGTGTCCTCTTGTTCCGAGGTCAGCAGGATCTTTTCCTGGCTCTTGGCACTGCTGCTACTGGCAGGGCTGCTCTCCGACATGGGACCCACATGGCTTATACTGGCATTAATGGGAAAAAGAACGTGAAGAGTTTAATTTCTGCTGATTAACATCTTCGCCCACACAAAGAAACGGCATCACATGATGTTAAAATGTCCAGTGTGACCTCGGAAGTGCTTTCTGCTGCCAAGGGTGATTTGCCAACCCCAGGATGTGGCTGTTCACTGACAATTCTGGTAAAGTACTGCTTATAGTTTCCAGGGCAGTGGCGTAGCCACAGGTGGGCTTGGGTGGGCCAGGGCCCACCCACTTAGGGCTCAAGCCCACCCAACAGTAGCACACGTTTAGTGGTAGCTGGTGGGAATCCCAAGCTCCGCCAGCTGAAGACTTCCCCCTGATGGTAATAAAAACGCTACTCTCCACGATACTGGCACCTGTGCCAACTCAGTTTGCAGAGCATGCCTGCTTCAGACTACCAAGGTGGAAAGAAGCGTTTTCCTGCCAGCTGACATATTTTTTTTTATTGGTGGTGGTGGTGGTGGGGGGGGGGCGGAGAACACTTGTTGCCCACCCACTTCTTGCCTAGGCCCACCCAAAATCTGTTGTCTGGCTACACCCCTGCTACAGAAACTTCTTCTACTAACCTATAAATGTACTCACTCTGCTGCTCCCCAGTATCTCTCCACACTCGTCCTTCCCTACACCCCTCCCGTGCACTCCGTTCCCTGGATAAATCCTTCTTACCTGTTCCCTTCTCCGCTACTGCCAACTCCAGACTTCGCGCCTTCTGTCTCGCTGCACCCTACGCCTGGAATAAACTTCCTGAGCCCCTACGTCTTGCCCCATCCTTGGCCACCTTTAAATCTAGACTGAAAGCCCACCTCTAACATTGCTTTTGACTCGTAACCACTTGTAACCACTCGCCTCCACCTACCCTCCTCTCCTCCTTCCTGTACACATTAATTTATTTGATTTGCTTACTTTATTTTTTTTTGTCTATTAGATTGTAAGCTCTTTGAGCAGGGACTGTCTTTCTTCTATGTTTGTGCAGCGCTGCGTACGCCTTGTAGCGCTATAGAAATGCTAAATAGTAGTTGTAGTAGTAAGTAGTAGTAGTAAGCGAAGGAGAGACAAATAGGACCCGGATTCTATAAAAGGAAGTCAAAAATGGCCGCCAGAAAAGATTGGTGCTCAGGGTGATTCCATAAAGGGCACTCACCCTTTATAGAAACTTGCTTAGCGCTGATTTCTGTGCCTTAACTTTGCGCCTGCTGAAACCTGGTGCAAATGCTGGCACCCAAATTAGGTGTAGAGACCCAGTATTCTGTTGCAGTCTTTTGGAATGCCCCGGCACACCCATGTCCTTCCCGTGGTCACGCCCAGGGGCGGATCGACCATTCGGACAACCAGGCGGTGCCTGAGGGCCCAGGGCAGTGGGAGGCCCAGTACGTCCCTCCCATGTGCCCAACATCCCTCTCTCCGCTCCATGTCCGGCTCTGGGTCCGGGACACCCCCTCTCTTCCTGTCCTGTGCTCCCATCTCTGAACCCCCAACCCCCTACCCATCTGGAGTGAGAAAAGAGCTTCCAATAGTAACACAGTAACATAGTAGATGACGGCAGAAAAGACCTGCACGGTCCATCCAATCTGCCCAACAAGATAAACTCATATGTGCTACTTTTTGTGTACAGTGATACCTCGGTTTTCGTCGGTAATCCAGCCGAAAACAATCGGCGAAATCCGAAACCAACGAAAACTGAGGCAATAAGAAAGTACAGTACAACTATATAAACTCAGGACATCTTACAATTTAAGATTCTTGGAATCACACCGGTATTTGTGAAAACGGATTATCGGGGAAAGACACACTAAAACATGAAATAAAATACTTTTCTGGATTGCAGTTGTAAACAGAAAACACGGGATTTTTTTTTTGTTTTTTAATTGACTGAACAGTTGAGCTGCACCTTTAGGAGACGAGCTACAAAGTGCCCTGTACGATTCCCATTGTGTTCGGCAAATTAACACCTTTTCAAAGTAAAAAGGAGTGGAGGAGTGGCCTAGTGGTTAGGGTGGTGGACTTTGGTCCTGAGGAACTGAGTTCAATTCTCACTTCAGGCACAGGCAGCTCCTTGTGACTCTGGGCAAGTCACTTAACCCTCCATTGCCCCATGTAAGCCGCATTGAGCCTGCCATGAGTGGGAAAGCGCAGGGTACAAATGTAACAAAAATAAAATAGATACTATTGGAGATTCTACATGGAATGTTGCTATTCCACTAGCAACATTCCATGTAGAAGGCTGCGCAGGCTTCTGTTTCTGTGAGTCTGACGTCCTGCACGTATGTGCAGGACGTCAGACTCATAGAAGCAGAAGCCTGCACGGCCACATTGGTGATCTGCAAGGGCCGACTTCTACATGGAATGTTGCTAGTGGAATAGCAACATTCCATGTAGAATCTCAAATAGTAGCAACAGTGGAGGAGTGGCCTAGTGGTTTGGGTGGTGGACTTTGGTCCTGGGGAACTGGGGAACTGAGTTTGATTCCCACTTCAGGCACAGGCAGCTCCTTGTGACTCTGGGCAAGTCACTTAACCCTCCATTGCCCCATGTAAGCCGCATTGAGCCTGCCATGAGTGGGAAAGCGCGGGGTACAAATGTAACAAAAATAAATCTTCTGATTGTCTAAAGCTCACTGGAGGTGGTAGGAGAATCCAAATGGTTAAAGATTTTAGCCAGCGTTGTTCTGATGGGAGGGGCTCAGAGCCAGCCCTTTGCACGTTTGTGCTTCCATTATTGCTCTTCTTGCATGCAGTGAAACTCTGGCAGCTGTACTGTGTGAGCGGTCGGGACCCTCAGTCTCACTTCCCTCTCCCACCGGGAACGATGGGGCTTCCTTATTTTTGGAGAAACCCTCCAGCTGCTCCTTCAGGTAGGCGCCTATTTCATTTTCCTTACGCTTGGTCTGCTCTTGATAAACCTTTGATCGGAGGGGCAGGAGGTGGGAGGGTTTGGTGGGCTTACAGAAAACGTGGGTGGGCATGAAATGTCCTCCATCTTCCAGACCCTGCCAGCTGAAGACAAAATCCGAGGCGACAGACGAAAACCGAGACAAAATTTTGATGAAAAAAACGATGAAAACCGAAAACGACGAAATCCGAAGGCGACGAAAACCGAGGTTTTACTGTATATCTTACCTTGATTTGTATCTGCCATTTTCAGGGCACAGACCGTAGAGGTCTGCCCAGCACTAGCCCCACCTCCCACCACTGGCTCTGCAACCCAATCTCCGCTAAGCTTCTGAGGATCCATTCCTTCTGAACAGGATTCCTTTATGTTTATCCCACGCATGTTTGAATTCCGTTACCGTTTTCATCTCCACCACCTCCTGCGGGAGGGAATTCCAAGTATCCACCACTCTCTCCGTGAAAAAATACTTCCTGACATTTTTCTTGAGTCTGCCCCCCTTCAATCTCATTTCATGTCCTCTAGTTCTACCGCCTTCCCTTCTACAGAAAAGGTTCGTTTGCGGATTAATACCTTTCAAATATTTGAATGTCTGTATCATATCACCCCTGTTTCTCCTTTCCTCCAGGGTATACATGTTCAGGTCAGCAAGTCTCTCCTCATACGTCTTGTAACGCAAATCCCATACCATTCTCATAGCTTTTCCTTGCACCGCTTCAATTCTTTTTACACCCTTAGCAAGATACGGCCTCCAAAACTGAATATAATACTCCAGGTGGGGCCTCACCAATGACTTGTACAGGGGCATCAACACTTCCTTTCTTCTGCTGATCACACCTCTCTCTATACAGCCTAGCAACCTTCTAGCTACGGCCACCGCCTTGTCACACTGTTTCGTCGCCTTCAGATCCTCAGATACTATCACCCCAAGATCCCTCTCCCCGTCTGTACATATCAGACTCTCACCACCTAACACATACATCTCCTGTGGATTTCTACTCCCTAAGTGCATCGCTTTGCATTTCTTCGCAATGTAAGAACAAGGAGAAGCTGACTCAGCACTTACTATCCTGCAGACTGGTTTGCTAACGTCAGAACTTCTTTCTGCCATGGCCTGCCCTGATGCAGGGGCGTAGCCAGACATCCAATTTTGGGTGGGCCTGGGCCCAAGATGGGTGGGCAGAAGATCCCCCCCCCCCCCCCCATCCCATAAGTGATTTGGTCTCTCCCTCTCTTGTCTGTATGCCATATGGTCTCTCAAACATCCCCCCTCCCCCGCATACCTTTTAAATAGCAGATTTTCACTGGCAGCGAGCAGCAACTAATACACACTGCTCATGTTGGCCCCACAGCCTTCCCTCTGATGCAACTTCCTGTTTCCGCATAGGTGGGAACACATCAGAGGGAAGGCTGAGGGGCTGGTGCGAACAGTATGTATAAGTCGCTGCAGGCGAAGATCTGCTATTTGCAAGGAATGCAAGGGGGACAGTTTTTGGCTGGTGGGGCTTGGGGATCCCTGCTAGCCACATCATAGGTGTGCTGCTACTGGATGGGCCTGGGCCCCACCCTTGGCTATGCTACTGTCCAGTTGACCCACTGTAGAGTCAGTTAAAAGTGCAAGGGAAAACTCAGGCAAGCACATGACTGAGTTTGTCTAGTCTAGCAGCTGAGTCTGTCCGGCAGACCTTAAGGTACGTAATACCTAGAGGGTCACAGAAGAAACACAAGCGTTCAGATATTTGGGTCTGTCTAGCAGCCTATGCAGTGGATCTGTTTTGAGCGATAGTCTCATCAGCATGGCTGGTTATTATATAGCCTTGTGGTTAAGTATGGGAAAAGTCATAAGTACATAAGTACATAAGTAATGCCATACTGGGAAAAGACCAAGGGTCCATCGAGCCCAGCATCCTGTCCACGACAGCGGCCAATCCAGGCCAAGGGCACCTGGCGAGCTTCCCAAACGTACAAACATTCTATACAATCAAGCCATTGTGACATCACTAATGAGGTTGGCTCTTATTGGTGGAATGAGCCACTATGACATCACAATAGGTTAAATCACTGCTCTATGTAATAAAAGTGAGCCAAGTAGAGGACATAAGTGCATAAGTAATGCCACACTGGGAGAAGACCAAGGGTCCATCGAGCCCAGCATCCTGCCCACGACTGCAGCCAATCCAGGCCAAGGGCACCTGGTGAGCTTCCCAAACGTACAAACAGTCTATACATGTTATTCCTGGGAGTCAGTGCTAGAAGGAGCTAAGCATGGATTTGGTTTGCTCTTTTACCCAATATGGTAGATTGCAAAGGAAGAAAACCAAAAAGACAGTCCTGGATAAGAGGAAATCTAACTGGTGTTCACGTTCCTAGTGCAGACAGAATAAAAATACTGACCGGAAAGCTAGATGGTCTTTCACGAACACAACAAGATCAACCAAAGCCTCCAAACAATGCACACATGGGTAGATGCATTCCAACTAAAACTTAACGCAGAAAAAACACAATGTCTTGTACTTACCTCACAACATAACACAAAAAATTTCTCCACCATAATCACACCATACTGTTCTCTTCCTATCTCAAAAAACTTGAAAATTCTTGGAGTCGCCATTGATCGAAACCTCACTCTTGATGCCCACGTGAAAAACACGACGAAAAAGATGTTCTACTCCATGTGGAAACTCAAAAGAGTAAAACCTTTCTTCCCGAGATTCATCTTCCGTACTCTGGTACAGTCAATGGTAATAAGTCATCTGGACTACTGCAACGCACTGTACGCTGGCTGCAAAGAACAGACTATCAAAAAACTCCAAACTGCCCAGAATACTGCCGCCAGACGCATATTTGGAAAAACTAAATATGAAAGTGCAAAACCCTTAAGAGAGAAACCTCACTGGCTCCCACTTAAGGAACGCTTTGCATTCAAGATCTGCACGATTGTACACAAAATCATTCACGCAGACGCCCCAATCTTCATGCTAAACCTCGTGGACCTACCTCCCAGAAATGCCACAAGATCATCCCGCAAATTTCTCAACCTGCACTTCCCCAGCTGTAAAGGACTAAAGTACAAGCTGATGCCTGCCACTACCTTCTCTTACATGAGCACGCAGTTATGGAATGCACTACCTACAGACCTGAAAACAATCAACGAAACAACTATCTTTCGCAAATCTCTGAAGACATATTTCTTCAACAAAGCCTACAATGAGAACCGATAGCCTCACTAATCCACCTCACCAACCCACTCAGTTCTGAAACCCCACCTTTTGTAATTACCCTAACCATTCCCTTCCTTCTTCTTTCTTCCCGTACTTAATCTCTGCACAATACTAACTGTATCTGATATCATGAAATGGCAATGTTAACAAAACTATGTAAGCCACATTGAGCCTGC
Source organism: Microcaecilia unicolor (assembly GCF_901765095.1). Classification (NCBI taxonomy): domain Eukaryota; kingdom Metazoa; phylum Chordata; class Amphibia; order Gymnophiona; family Siphonopidae; genus Microcaecilia; species Microcaecilia unicolor. The sequence goes on along the minus strand of NC_044032.1, from coordinate 20,600,572 downwards.
AAATAGGTGGGAAAATGTGGGATACAAATGCAATAAATAAATAAAATAAAATATTGTTGTTAAATGGATGTTCCCAGTCTATGTGGCAGGGGCGTAGCCACGGGTGGGCCTGAATGGGCCTAGGCCCACCCAGTTTGGGTTCAGGCCCACCCAGCAGCGGAGCGGAGGGAGCAGGCAGTGCTGATCCTGCATCCACCTCCTTCTCTCTGACGGCAGCGCTTCCCAGACGCTGCCTACCGCCGCCACGATCTACCTCCTCCCTCTGCCTCACTCTCAACAGCAGCGGTAGCGATTCAAACACTCTGCCTCCTGCTTCTAACCCGGAAGCGTCTCGCTTCCGGGTTAGAAGCAGGAGGCAGAGTGTTTGAATCGCTACCGCTGCTGTTGAGAGTGAGGCAGAGGGAGGAGGTAGATCGTGCGATCGTGGGGATGGATGGATGGATGGAGGTGGGGGTCAGGGGAGAGAGGAGAATTGCTGGGGATGGATGGATGGAGGTGGGGGGCAGGGGAGAGAGGAGAATTTCTGGGTATGGATGGATGGAGGGGAGATAAGAGTTGCTGGACATGGGTGGATGGAGGGGAGGGAAGAGGAGAGAGGAAGGTTGCTGGACATGGGTGGATGGAGGGGAGGGCAGGGGGCAGAGGAGGGTTGCTGGACATGGATGGATGGAGAAAAGGGCAGGAGAAAAGAGGCTGCTGGATATGGATGATGGAGAGGGAAGGGAGAGAGAAGAAATGCTGGACATGGAAGGAGGGGAGGGAAGAGTGAGGAAGGAGATAAGATGAGGGAAAAGGAAGAGAGGAGAAAATTGCACATGGATGAAGAAAATAGGCAGAAGCTGGATCCACTGGACAGTCAAGTCTGCGGAGGACCCAGAGCAAGAAATGCAGAAGAAAGGCGGAAAGTAAAGAAATAAATGGAAAGGAAGCCCTGGAAACGGGGTAAAGAGGACAGATAGCAGCAGAATCAGATACTGGGCCAGTATGATCAGAAAAACAAAGTCACCAGACAGCAAAGGTAGAAAAAAATCATTTTATTTTCATTATAATGATTGGAACATGTCCACTTTGAGAATCAGGTGCGCCACATTAAAAGTTTATATTTATTTACTTATTTATGGCATTTTATCCCACATTAAACATGAATTAGATTGGAACCTGGGATCATTTAATGTTTTTTTTTCCTGGAGAGAGTAATGCATTGCCTCCCCCACCCCCCAGGCTCTCTCCCCGGCTATAGCCAGCTCTGCAATTTTGAGGGGAGGTACACAGGTGGACCGGGGAGAAAGCCTGTTGTTAAACATTTACCAGCACACCACTGTCTAGTGCCCACCCATCCAACCTGTTGGCCCACCCAAAAAGTGACTTCTGGCTACGCCACTGCTATGTGGAGCTGAATCTGTGCAACTAATAAATAAATAAATAAATATGTATTTTACAACAGGCTCTGTGTGTAGTAAGCTTTTTGTAAAATACTTTACACTTTTTGAACAGCCCAACTTCGATGGCCCTTTCCCTACCTAGACAAGGTGTGCAAAATTGGGCTTCAAAATATCACAAATGAAGATTAGAGGAATAACTGGTTTTTAGATAAGTAAAGAATAAATCTCAAAGATGAAAATGCAAACTGCAGAACAGCTCACAGATTAAGTCACAAAGTGGCGAGTTGTACATCAACTTAACTGTTGTACAAAGGGTCTGTTAGTCCCAGAAAACAGCAAGGCAAACGATCTGCGAAATCCAACGTGGAAAATGAGCAAGCAGATCAGTATATTATCCAAAATATTTTATTGAAGATACCGTATTTAAGACAGTTGCCCGACACAGGCCGTGTTTCGCCCACAAAAGGGCTGCGTCAGGGGCTAGTCTGTATCTCTACGGATAAGAACAATTGCAGGACAAGGAAAAAGGAAATGCAAAAAAAAAAAACCCAGCACAAACAGCGTGTCCTGTTGTGTTTCCAAATCACCAACAAGTAGTCTTTTGTTTTTTCCAGCTTTGATAACAGACCTTACTTGCTGGTGATTTGGAAACACAACAGGACACGCTGTTTGTGCTGGTTTTTTTTTTTTTTTTGCATTTCCTTTTTCCTTGTCCTGCAATTGTTCTTATCCGTAGAGATACAGACTAGCCCCTGACGCAGTGACGTTCCTAGGGGGGCGGACACCCGGGGCGGTGCCCCGCCCCCCCGGGTGCAGCACCCCCCCCCCCTGATGCAGCATGGAACCCCCCCCCCCGGGTGCACGCTGCTGGGGGGGGGTGCCGTAGCACGCACCTGCTCAGAGTTCCCTGACTTCGCGCGTTCGCTGCAGCTCCCTCTGACCCGGAACAGGAAGTAACCTGTTCCAGGGCAGAGGGAGCTGCAGCGAACGCGCAAAGTCAGCGAACTCAGAGCAGGCGGGCGCCGCGGCACCCCCCAGCGGCGTGCACCTGGGGCGGACCGCCCCCCCCTTGGTACGCCACTGCCCTGACGCACCCCATTTGTGGGCAAAACACGGCCTGTGTCGGGCAACTGTCTTAAATACAGTATCTATATAAATAAAATCCCCCTCAGACATTCTGAATCCCCCTCAGACGTTCTGAAGCTCACCTCTCTCCAACTGTGGCTCCTGACCTAGGCTATTCGGACTCCCGCACTCAGCCACGCCCATCTGCGCCCTAGGCCACGCCCCATCTGGACATAAAAAGCACTCTCAATGTTCCATTGACCACTGACGTCAATGAAGCCAGTTCGTTTGTTCGAAGCTCTGTAGCAGCAGATGTGGGCCCCGCCCTCGCGTCAAACATAATGACGTTCAGGGCGGAGCACATTCAAGGAGCCAATCAGTAGCCGAAAGCAGGAGAGAGGCCAGGTTCACACTCTCGCACAGGACGAAGAGGGAGGGCGGCAACACGGCGAGCAAATGGCTGTGGCGAGTGTCCAATGTGGAGGAGGCGGGTGAGGGCTCGGGGTCGAGGACCACTGGCGACTCGGAAGTGGGGGGGGGGGGGGGGGGAGGAAACAGCACTGGCTACGACTCCAGCGCAGCCGTCATCCCATTCACTGAAAACAAAAGAAGCAAACCTATGACATGCTTCAGGACGTTTAATACACAGGAGTGGAAGTGACCCAAGCAAGTGTACGGTAAGCAAGGAAGCCCGTTGGTTAATCTCTGTTTCAACTCCCCCACGCAGCCGTCATTGCTATACACTCACAAACAAGCAAACCTAGGAGCTGCTGCTTCACATTGTCGTTTTTAAATTGAGGACAAAAGGAGAGGGGACACAGACAGACCCTGCAACTGGGAGGGGGGACCCTGCAACTGGGAGAAAGGGACGGGGGGAACCCCCCTGGAACTGGGAGGGAGGGGGGAATCCCCCCTGCAACTGCGACTGGGAGACAGACCGGGGGGGGGGGGGGGGGGAGACCCTGGCACATACTCTCATTCATTCTCACACACACACTCGCACCCAGTCTCACTCTCCCTCTGTCACACACACACACACGCGCGCACATTCACTCTCTCTCACACACTCACTCTCTCAAACATACACACTCCGAGGAAAACTTTGCTAGCGCCCGTTTCATTTCTGTACGAAACGGGACTTTTTTACTAGTCTTCAATAAAATATGTTGGATAATATACTGATCTGCTTGCTCATTTTCCACAAAGGGTCTGTTATTCATAGCAGAGATGGTTCAAGGACATTGAAATTTTGTACAGTCACTAAAGTTTAATAGCAAGTATGTTACAGGCACATCAATCCCTTCCTCAAAATCCATGAAATATCTTTGCCAACACATTTCGGAAACACTCAACTTTTCTCTTCTGTCATTGCTATTTCACAGCAGGTAGCAAGTGCACTAATCATCCTTTTTAAAACAATTAGAAGAGGCATATGCTGGAATTGCGATCTTTTAAAGTGTTTTTGTTATGTGACATTTAAGGCATTTCTCCCTATCTTTGGGCACCGCTAGGACCTTAAATAAACCCATGTGTAAAAAACTACCACATCTGTTACCTGACATTGCATGACGGAGCCTCCTTTGGCTGCTTTCGAAACCACGCATGACATGCTTTCCGGCACTCGCTCTCACTAATAAGGCCATCGTTATCCAGGTCCAGGGATTTAAAGGCAGCTCGCGCCCTCTCCCGTTCTTTGGTGGAAAGCAATCTTAGTAATGAATTCTGTGGGTGGAAAAATTTGAAAAGATATAACAACACTGCAGTAGCACAAATTTGCTTAGTCCCCTAAATTGTCATGTGCTGTAACTAGAGAATGACACGGGGACACGTGGAGGGGCATAATCGAACAAGTTCTCATGAGGGCATCCTCACAGGACGGCCCCACGAAGGGGCGGGGAAACCCGTATTATCGAAAAAAGATGGGCGTCCATCTTTCGTTTCGATAATACGGTCGGGGACACCCAAATCTCAACATTTAGGGCAACCTTAGAGATGGTCATCCTTAGGTCGTTTTTGAGATGCTCGTCCCCAGTTTTCGGCGATAATGGAAACCGAGGACAGCCATCTCAAATATGACCAAATCCAAGCCATTTGGTCGTGGGAGGAGCCAGCATTTGTAGTGCACTGGTCTCCCTCACATGCCAGGACACCAACCGGGCACCCTAGGGGGCACTGCAGTGGACTTCACAAATTGCTCCCAGGTGATAGCTCCCTTACCTTGGGTGCTGAGCCCCCAACCCCCCCTCAAAACCCCCTACCCACAACTGTACACCACTACCATAGCCCTTAGGGATGAAGGGGGGCACCTACATGTGGGTACAGTGGATTTCTGGTGGATTTTGGAGGGCTCACATTTACCACCACAGTGTAACAGGTAGGGGGGGATGGGCCTGGGTACGCCTGCCTGAAGTACACTGCACCCACTACAACTGCTCCAGGTACCTGCATACTGCTGCGATGGACCTGAGTATGGCATCTGAGGGTGGCAAAACAGTATTTTTAAAGATTTTTTGAGGGTGGGAGGGGGTTAATGACTACTGGGGGAGTAAGGGGAGGTGATCCCCGATTCCCTCCGGTGGTCATCTGGTCAGTTCAGGCACCTTTTCGAGGCTTGGCCGTGAAAAAAAAGGGACCAAGTAAAGTCGCCCAAGTGTTCGTCAGGGACGCCCTTCTTTTTTCCATTATCGGCCGAGGATGCCCATCTCTTAACCACGCTCCCATCCCGCCTTCAGTACACTGCCAACATGCCCCCGTGAACTTTGGTCATCCCTGCGATGGAAAGCAGTTGAGGGCGCCCAAAATCAGCTTTCGATTATGCTGATTTGGGCGACCTCAGGAGAGACGCCCATCTCCCGATTTGTGTCGGAAGATGGGCATCCTTCCCTTTCGAAAATAAGCTACATAGTGTTTTCACTGCCCTTTCTGGCGCTAAAAGATGACTGGGTCAATATTCAGTTGGCGGCATATTCAATTCCAGGCTATTTCCAGGCACCAGCATTGAATATCGAGGTCGTTGGCGGACATGGCAATTATGCCAGTGTTGGCTGATATTCAGTAGAGAAGTAGAGGATGACACATGACCATCAGGCAGGGGGTAATGGATCAAACGCCTTTATTGTAGCACCAACCATAGAGACAAGACAAGGGTCCATGTTTTGGAGGGCAAACCATCTGCTTCAGGGGTCACGTACAAACACTGGGTATAAAACAATCATAGATACAAATTAAAAATACAATCTTAAAAGACCCACAAAGATATAACTGTATCAGGTCTCTATTGTTGATGCTGCAAGAAAGGTATTTGATCCATTTCTCCCGGCCTGAAGGTCATATGTCATCCTCTACTTCTTTGGCGTCTCCCTTGGATTGTCGTAGGGGAATTTCCTGTTTCTCTCTTTGGCCGACATCCAGTGGTGCCAGGACCCCATTGCTAACCCAGCAGTGTACAGGGCATAGCAGAATTTTCGTTTCTCGGACAGCTCTCTTGGGAGAGGGGAAAGGGGGTTTAAAGCAGTAGGAAAATGAAGGGTGGGAGTGCAGTAGAACAACTCAAAGGAAACGTCTGCTGTTGCCGGGGCCAGGACTTGTCTTCAGTGCACGGCATGAATGCACACATGAATACTCCTGCTAGGGCTGCAGCTGGGCTTCCCTACGCATTAAGCATTCACTGCAAGACTAGTGAAAGGTGTGTGTTTTTATCTAGTCTAGCTACAGATAATGAAGTTTCTAGTCTATCTAATCCTCGTGATCAGATTCCCAGCTGTCATCCGCAGAAACCAGCCAACAGTCTATTGAGCGTTCATAATGTACAATACATCAACGGTCCCCACTGGGTCTGATGCTTTCCCAGCACAAAAGATAAGACAGGCCGAACGTTCCTTTCACACTCCATCTCTCCGATCACCAGAGGATAACATCGCATTCACTCCATAGATCTTTTACTTTATTACAGAAGCTATAAGTAGAGCATGGATTGAAAAGCTAACAGATAAAAAAAAAAAAAAAAAACGAAATCTGACTGGTTAATAGAGTTGCTTCCTGATGTAGAAAAGGAAAAAGTGGCATCATTATATAGTCGAAATATCGAAATACAGTCAAAACAGATGGTTTCCACGCCAGCGCTGGGGCTCCTTCAGGCTGCGCTGTAGACATTACAGCATTAGCTGACTGCGGAGGCTGTTTTACTATACATCAATGTGGAGCGTATGAAGACTGAGAGTGGAGAAGGGAGAATGAGTGACCGGGCGGGTGTTAGTACAGGACCGGTTTCAAGGTGGGGTGTGAGTGGAGAGGGGTGTGGGTGCAGAGGATATGAGTCAGACTTTAATCTCCTTCTCTCAGACCCCCTTTCCTTCTACCCCCCTCCCTTATTCACATCACTAGAATCTTTTAATATTGATCTGCTTCCCTTGGAAGAGGTTTAACAAATAGACAACATTCATCTCTTCTTTTCTGACAGCAAACAAGAGAGGGTACCTTTTCTTTGGATCACACATGAGCAACTGTAGCACTTATAGTTAATGTACATTTATAGCCAGTGTCGCTATGCTCACATTAGCCCTCTCCTCTAGTCACTTCACTGGCTTCCTATCCGTTTCCGCATACAGTTCAAACTCCTCTTATTGACCTATAAGTGCATTCACTCTGCAGCTCCTCAGTACCTCTCCACTCTCATCTCTCCCTACATTCCTCCCTGGGAACTCCATTCACTGGGTAAATCTCTCTTATCTGCACCCTTCTCCTCCACTGCTAACTCCAGACTCCGTTTCTTTTATCTTTCTGCACCATATGCCTGGAATAGACTTCCTGAGCCGGTAGGTCAAGCTCCATCTATGGCCGTCTTCAAATCTAAGCTACGTCAAGCTCCATCTCTGGCCGTCTTCAAATCTAAGCTAAAAGCCCACCTTTTTGATGCTGCTTTTAACTCCTAACCCTTATTCACTTGTTCAGAACCCTTATTTTATCATCCTCACTATAATATTCCCTTATCTCTTGTTTGTCCTGTTTGTCTGTCCTAATTAGATTGTAAGCTCTGTCGAGCAGGGACTGTTTTCTACACGTTCGTACGTCTAGTAGCGCTATAGAAATGATAAATAGTAGTAGTAATAGTAACCAAACAATTGCAATCAACACTTATCTGTGCATCCAGGTGCTAATGTTGCAACATTAGCACCTGGACGCACAGATAAGTGTTGATTGTAAAGGGAAAGTCTCATATGGTGTTATATATATATATATATATATATATATATATATATATATATATATATATATATACCGTATTTTTCGGACTATAAGACGCACTTTTTTCCCCCCAAATTTGGGAGGAAAATGGGGGGTGCATCTTATAGTCCGAAGGTAGAGATTTAGCAGGCCGCCCGCCCTCCCGCCCTCCCTCCGAGTTCGGGATCGCCCTCCCTAGGGTTACCTCCCCTCCCCCCGGCCCTGTCACCACCTCTCCCTCCTTTACTCACGTGATCTTCCCTGGTGGTCTAGTGACGTCGGGGCAGGAAAGAGCTCCCTCTTTCCTGCCTAGCACGTTGCTCTGCATCCTCCTGTATGCTGCCTGTGACGGTCTCAGCGAGATTCAAAATGGCCGCCGAGAATTGAAGTCTCGCGAGGCCACTTCAATTCTCGGAGGCCATTTTGAATCTTGCCGAGACCGTCACAGGCAGCATACAGGAGGATGCAGAGCAGCGCGCTGGGCAGGATAGAGGGGGCTCTTTCCTGCCCCGACGTCACTACACCACCAGGGAAGATCGCGTGAGTAAGGGGAGAGGTGGTGACAGGGCCGGGGGGAGGGGAGGTAACCCTAGGGAGGGCGATCACGAACTTGGAGGGAGGGATTCGGACAAGACGCACCGGAGCACCTAGGTTTTAGAGGAGGGAAAAAGTGTGTCTTATAGTCCGAATTTTTTTTTTCCTATTTCCTTCCTCTAAAACCTAGGTGCATCTTATAGTCCGAAAAATATGGTATATATATATATATATATATATATATATATATATATATATATATATATATATATATATATATATTTATTTATTTATTTATTTATTTATTTATTTGCAAGCTATTAGACACTCCTATTACAATTTCTACTAGTTTGTGTATTGTATCCAACTATCTAGGCAGGGTACAATATAACACTCATTAAAAAAAAAAACACATAAAAAAAAATCCAATGCCCCAGAAAAGCCTGAAAACCCACCCCTGGAAAGCTTGAACACCCACCCCTCAAGCAAACGCTTTGCAAAACAATCAGGTTTTTAACTGCTTCTTAAACTGGGACACAGAAAAGAACTGCCGCATAGCCGGAGGAAGAGAATTCCACAGACAAGGGTCAGCTACAGCAAAAACTCAATTCCAAATTTCCTCCAAATGCAGCTGATGAAATGAAGGGACCAACCAGCAAATTCAAATCTTGAGACCGCAAGCACTGCACCAAGGCAAATGGAGCAACACCCTGACGTGCCTGGAATACCAGCAGCAAAAGCTTAAACTCAATACACTGCACCACAGGTAACCAGTGCAATAGCGTATAGGCCGAGGGACTGAGCTTACGTTTAGGTGCGGCCATCAACGCCACTGAAAACCTGGTGTAAATGGCCTGTGCCTAGATGTACGTGCATTCCCTTGAGTTCTGTAACAACACACGTCAATGGGATTGACACCCCCGACATGCTTACACTCCTCCAATGGCCACGCCCACTTTCAGCTCCACGCGTTGGAATTTACACACGCCTCTGTTTAGAATACGCCTAAAAAGAAGCATTTATAAATTCCAATTATTGCCAATTAGTGATGATAATTGGCTGTTATCGGCCAATATTCATGACTAATTGATTCATTACTCAATTGGCTGCTCAGATTCCGTTATACAATACTAGCATAAGTTAGCATTTATGGGCCAATAGCAGACATAAATGTACACATTTATATGTAGCACTTTATCATGTACTACCCAAAATGACAGTTTACTTGCTTGTAGGATAAATCCACTCTCAAATAATGCAAGTCCTTTCCTTGACCCACCTGCACTAAATATACTCATCCATTCCTTCATTATCAGTAAACTAGACTATTGCAATTCGTTCTACATGGGTCTCAGAACATCTGACATCAGGCGTCTACAAGTAGTCCAGAACACATCAACGGTAAAAAGAAATTTGACCACATCACTCCTCTATTGAAAGCGGTCCATTGGCTCCCCCTACCTCATCATTTCATCTATAAAATCTTACTTTTGGTCTTCAAAGACCATCAATCAGGAGAACCATCCTATGTCTCGCGAATGCTAACACCCATATGCAAAAACGAGAACGCTACGATCAACTTTTCAAAACTTGCTGATAATCCTATCTTTCCGAGAGGTAATCCAGCAACATACCAGAAAGGCTATTTTTACAGTTCAGGGTCTAGAACACTGGAACAAAATTGCCCCAGTCCCTTCACCAACACATATCCATCAACCTTAAAACATTTCTTTTCTTGGATGTGTACTCCTAATTCCATTATTTATTTATTTGTTACATTTGTATCCCACATTTTCCCACCTATTTGCAGGCTCAATGTGGCTTACATAGTACCGTGATGGCGATTGCCAACTCCGGTAGAGAAACAGATACAAAGTCAGGGCCGTGCCAACACGGTAAGCACTGCAGGGGGCGCCTACCTTCAAGGGCGCTGCACCGTCGCATTGTATTTTTTTTAAAAAACCTTACTCCTCCGCTCCCCTCCATCTCCGATTCCCTGGCGCTTTAAATTTACCTCGCTCCGCCTCCGATGTCTGTGCAGCATCAGTGAAAGCGCTGCCTGTCTGACGTCTCTCCACCAGCCTTCCCTTTGCTCGTTCGTTCCCTCTGTGTCCCGCCCTCAAGGAAATGACGTCAGAAGAAGGCGGGACACAGAGGGAACGAACGAACGAGCGAAGGGAAGGCTGGGCTGGTGGAGAGACGTCAGACAGGCAGCACTTTCACTGACGCTGCGCAAATGTCAGAGGGAGGTAAATTTAAAAGTCCGGGGGGCCACGCGCGCGCGTGCGACAACTGATAGTCTGCAGGGGGGCGCCAGAGACCCTAGGCATGCCCTGTACAAAGTGATATTATAGTTGAATAAGGTTCTTATGTTACAGGTTATCAATAGAAATCAAACAAAATAAAACATGGAAAAGAAAATAAGATGATACCTTTTTTATTGGACATAACTTAATACATTTCTTGATTAGCTTTCGAAGGTTGCCCTTCTTCGTCAGATCGGAATTAAGCACAGTGAGAATCCTGAAAGGTAACTTTAAAACCATACAAGAACGTAAGACCTTTGAAGTCAGCATGATTGAATATTTTAACACCCAACAGAAAGGACTTAACAAGGATCTGGGGTTCCTAGCCCATTATAAACCATAAAGCTGTATGTCTCTGTTGATCACCCTCCCCTCACCTATCCACACCCACCCTGTTAGAATATCAATGATATGCTTTGATATCCCCATGCATACCTCCAACCCACCCCCATCCTCCCACCCTGTCAGACTGTCATAGTAATGCTTGAATGTTTTCACTTATATACACTGTCAGCTAGCACATTTGCTTATTTCCGATCTGACGAAGAAGGGCAACCTTCGAAAGCTAATCAAGAAATGTATTAAGTTATGTCCAATAAAAAAGGTATCATCTTATTTTCTTTTCCATGTTTTATTTTGTTTGATTTCTATAGATTCTACATGGAATGTTGCTATTCCACTAGCAACATTCCATGTAGAAGTCGGCCCTTGTAGATCACCAATGTGGCCGCGCAGGCTTCTGCTTCTGTGAGTCTGACGTCCTGCACGTACGTGCAGGACGTCAGACTCACAGAAACAGAAGCCTGCGCAGGAATGTTGCTAGTGGAATAGCAACATTCCATGTAGAATGTCCAATAGTAGCAACATTCCATGTAGAATCTCCAATGGTATCTATTTTACTGTCATAGTAATGCTTGAATGTTTTCACTTATATACACTGTCAGCTAGCACATTTGCTTATTTCCGATCTGACGAAGAAGGGCAACCTTCGAAAGCTAATCAAGAAATGTATTAAGTTATGTCCAATAAAAAAGGTATCATCTTATTTTCTTTTCCATGTTTTATTTTGTTTGATTTCTATTGATAACCTTCATAAACAAGAAAATGCAAAAAGATATTTGGTAGAAAAGTATAACGAACTTAAGGAGGCTTTTATGGACTTACTAGTAAAAAAGGCCCGTTTCTGACACAAATGAAACGGGCGCTAGCAAGGTTTTCCTCGGAGTGTGTATGTTTGGGAGAGTGTATGTGAGAGTGACTGTGAGAGTCAGAGTGAAAGTGTGAGTGTGTGAGAGAGAGAGTGTGTTTGTGAGAGAGTGTGTGTGTGAGAATGAGAGTGTGTGCAAGTGTGTATGTGAGACACAGTGTGATAGAGAGTGTGTGTGTGTGTGCCCATACATGCTCCTCTGTCCCCTGCCCCCTCCATTCATCCCTATCCAGCATTTTCCCTCTCTGCCTGAGGCCTGCCCTGCAATCCATATCCATCCATGCCCATCTGTCCCCTCCATTCATCCCTATCCAGCAATTCCCCTCTCCCTGAGTCCTGCCCTTCCAATCCATGCCCATCCATGCTCATCTGTCACCTGGCCCCTCCATTTTTCCCTATCCAGCATTTCCCCTCTCTGCCTGAGGCCTGCTCTGCAATCCATATCCATCCATGCCCATCTGTCCCCTCCATTCATCCCTTTCCAGCAATTCCCCTCTCCCTGAGTCCTGCCCTTCCAATCCATGCCCATCCATGCTCCTCTGTCACCTGGCCCCTCCATTTTTCCCTATCCAGCATTTCCCCTCTCTGCCTGAGGCCTGCTCTGCAATCCATATCCATCCATGCCCATCTGTCCCCTCCATTCATCCCTATCCAGCAATTCCCTTCTCCCTGAGTCCTGCCCTTCCAATCCATGCCCATCCATGCTCATCTGTCACCTGGCCCCTCCATTTTTCCCTATCCAGCCATTGCCCTCTCTCCCTGAGGCCTGCCCTGCAATCCATTTCCATCCATGCCCATCTGTCCCCTCTATTCATCCCTATCCAGCAATTTCCCTCTCTCCCTGAGTCCTGCCCTCCCAATCCATGCCCATCCATGCTCCTCTGTCCCCTGCCCCCTCCATTCATCCCTTTCCAGCAATTCCCCTCTCCCTGAGTCCTGCCCTTCCAATCCATGCTCCTCTGTCACCTGGCCCCTCCATTTTTCCCTATCCAGCATTTCCCCTCTCTGCCTGAGGCCTGCTCTGCAATCCATATCCATCCATGGCCATCTGTCCCCTCCATTCATTCTTATCCAGCAATTCCCCTCTCCCTGAGTCCTGCCCTTCGAATCCATGCCCATCCATGCTCATCTGTCACCTGGCCCCTCCATTTTTCCCTATCCAGCCATTGCCCTCTCTCCCTGAGGCCTGCCCTGCAATCCATTTCCATCCATGCCCATCTGTCCCCTCTATTCATCCCTATCCAGCAATTTCCCTCTCTCCCTGAGTCCTGCCCTTCCAATCCATGCCCATCCATGCTCATCTGTCACCTGGCCCCTCCATTTTTCCCTATCCAGCATTTCCCCTCTCTGCCTGAGGCCTGTCCTGCAATCCATATCCATCCATGGCCATCTGTCCCCTCCATTCATTCTTATCCAGCAATTCCCGTCTCCCTGAGTCCTGCCCTTCGAATCCATGCCCATCCATGCTCATCTGTCACCTGGCCCCTCCATTTTTCCCTATCCAGCCATTGCCCTCTCTCCCTGAGGCCTGCCCTGCAATCCATTTCCATCCATGCCCATCTGTCCCCTCTATTCATCCCTATCCAGCAATTTCCCTCTCTCCCTGAGTCCTGCCCTTCCAATCCATGCCCATCCATGCTCATCTGTCACCTGGCCCCTCCAGTTTTCCCTATCCAGCATTTCCCCTCTCTGCCTGAGGCCTGTCCTGCAATCCATATCCATCCATGGCCATCTGTCCCCTCCATTCATTCTTATCCAGCAATTCCCGTCTCCCTGAGTCCTGCCCTTCGAATCCATGCCCATCCATGCTCATCTGTCACCTGGCCCCTCCATTTTTCCCTATCCAGCCATTGCCCTCTCTCCCTGAGGCCTGCCCTGCAATCCATTTCCATCCATGCCCATCTGTCCCCTCTATTCATCCCTATCCAGCAATTTCCCTCTCTCCCTGAGTCCTGCCCTCCCAATCCATGCCCATCCATGCTCCTCTGTCCCCTGCCCCCTCCATTCATCACTTTCCAGCAATTGCCCTCTCTTCCTGAGCCCTGCCATCCCAATCCATGCCCATCCATGCTCCTCTGTCCCCTGCCGCCTCCATTCATCCTTTTGCAGCAAGTCCCCTGTCTCCCTTTCATGACCCCCCTTGCATCCATGCTCCTCTCTCTCCCATGTCCCAGCCTGGGCCGCCCTCTTCTCCCCCCCCCCCCCCCTTCGCATCCATGCTGTCGTTTCTCCCCTGCCCTCCCGCTCCCATTGTTGTTCTTTAGTGGCCACCCTCTTCTCTCCCCCCAACATGGTTGTTTTTTTTTTTTTTTCTTGTTTTCAAATTTACCTCCGTGCCGGTTACGGCAGCGAAGCGTCAGGGAAGGAGGCGGCGCTCCCGACGTCTAGGTTTCCCTTCGCTGTGTTCCGCCTTCTTTTGACGTCATCCTTGACGTCAGAAGAAGGCGGAACACAGCGAAGGGAAGGCTAGACGTCGGGAGCGCCGCCTCCTTCCCTGACGCTTCGCTGCCGAGCGTTGCGATTGGTTGAGTGTCATTGCTCCGCCCTCGACGTCATCACGTTTGACGCGTGGGCGGGGCAGACACAATGCGATCTCACCCCCTTCACTTTAGAATGTTGGCTAACAGAGGCTTCATTAGAACGTTGGAGGTGCGTTTTATATAGAGAGATGAGGAAGCTGCTCAGTTACTAGTCCAATGAACAAGCGGGTCAGATTCTGAGCTTCTGAAGTCCTTTTTCCTCCTTTTTTGGAAATTCTCTCTTTTGAAAAGAAGGACTTAGTATAGCCTAGATATTACTTGCATTATTTGACAGAGCACTTTATTATGTAAAATGACACTATTCTATAAGCAAAAAATAGGACCTGCTGACGCCCCACTCATGCACCTCCCCCTGTGAACACTCTCTTACATTTACATACTATATATGGCACCCAAAGTTGTGTGCCCAACTCTGCACCCACTTCCGAGACGTGTGTGCAAATAGATTATTTTATTTATTTTTGTTACATTTGTACCCCGCGCTTTCCCACTCATGGCAGGCTCAATGCGGCAGGCAATGGAGGGTTAAGTGACTTGCCCAGAGTCACAAGGAGCTGCCTGTGCCAGGAATTGAACTCAGTTCCTCAGGACCAAAGTCCACCACCCTAACCACTAGGCCACTCCTCCATTGGATAATGAGCTCAGAAACCATCAATAACCGGGTACCAACAACCAATTACTGATGTTAATTGGCACTCATTAAAAGCTGTGCCCGCATCTGGCTGCGTGCTATTCTGTAAGGCATGGCGCCTATCTCTACTAGTGTGTAACTCAAAAGGGGGTGTGGCCATCGGCATTCTGAAAAGTTGCGCATAGAATTCCAGAACGCTGCCTAACCGCGCCTAACTTGGGCGTTGACATTTACACAAGATTTTAGCAGGACGTAAGTCCAATGCCCAAACGTTAGGTGCAGGATCCATGCTAAATGCTATTCTGTATAAGGTGTGTGCCCTTTGTAGAATAGCGTAGCGTTAATGTTTAAAGCTTTCAGCGCCTAGGTCTCGGTGCTGTTTACTGAGGGGGTCTTTTACAAAGGCATGTTAGGGGTTTTAGTGCACACTAAGTGCTAGGGACGTCCATAGAAATACATGGGCATCTCTAACGTTTAGTGCGTGCTTATTTTTAGTGTGCGCTAAAAACGCTAGAGTGCCTTTGTAAAAGGACCCCTGAATTCTCTATTCAGCAACGAATGCACTCACAAAGAATACCACCAAGTGAGCACATAGCAATTATTTTATATATTATTTATTTGTTACATTGTATCCCACATTTTCCCACCTATTTGTAGGCTTAATGTGACTTACATAGTACCGGAGAGGCCTTTGCAGGCTCCAGTGTGAACAAATACAAAGTGATGTTGTGATAAGATCAAGTTCATGTGGCACAGCCACACTAGCGAATCGTACAACGGAAGAGTTGAGTTATGTCCATTACGTACTTTAGTTTTGTTGTGTTGCAGAGATCAGGCATTTATGGTGGATTGGAAGGGTATGCCTTTTTAAACAGGTTAGTTTTTAGTTTTTTCCGGAAGTTTAGGTGGTCATACATGGTTTTCAAGGCTTTTGGTAAAGCGTTCCACAGTTGTGTGCCTATGTAGGAAAAATTGGATGCGTACGTTGATTTGTATTTGAGTCCTTTGCAGCTTGGGTAGTACAGATTTAGTTACGTTCGTGTTGATTCGGATGTGTTTCTGGTTGGTAGGTCAATCAAGTCTGTCATGTATCCCGGGGCTTCGCCGTAGATAATTTTGTGGACCAGAGTGCAGATTTTGAAAGCAATGCATTCTTTGATTGGGAGCCAGTGTAGTTTTTCGCGGAGGGGATTTGCTCTTTCAAATCACGTTTTTCCGAAGATAAGCCTAGCTGCTGTGTTTTGAGCGGTCTGAAGTTTCTTTAAGGTTTGTTCTTTGCATCCTGCATAAATTCCATTGCAGTAGTCTACGCGGCTTAGTACCATTGATTGTATCAGGTTGCGGAAATGTTTCCCTTGGGAAGAATTGTTTCACGTGTTTCAGTTTCCACATTGAATGGAACATTTTCTTTGTTGTGGATGTCACTTGGCTCTCTAGTGTTAGGTTGCGGTCCAATGTGATGCCGAGGATTTTCAGGCTGTCTGAGATAGGGAGGGTGTAATCTGGGGTGTTGATAATTGTGGGGTTGACCGTGCCTTGTTGGGATGAGAGGATAAGAGTGTGTTTTTTCTTTGTTTAGTTTTAGTTGAAATGCATTTGCCCAAGAGTCCATGATGTTCAAGCTGATTTCTGTCAATTTAGATTTGTAAGGAATGTATATTGTGACATCATCTGCATAGATAAAGGGGTTAAGGCCTTGGTTGGATAAGGACTTGGCTAGAGGGGTCATCATTAGGTTGAAGAGGATCGGTGATAGCGGTGATCCTTGTGGTACTCCGCAGTCTGCTTTCCATGGTGATGATATGTTTGTGGTTAGGAAACCCTTGATCCAACTAAGTATGTTTCCACCAATCCCGAACTTATCTAGTAATCTTATTAATATATTGTGGTTTACCATATCAAATGCACCGGGGGGGGGGGGGGGGGGGCTAAAATGTGCCCCCTCACCTCAGGCTCTGGACCCCCCTCCCATCGAAGTCTGGCTACGCCCCTGCTTTGAACTGACCCAGGCCTTCCCCCCTTCTTGGTTTTACCTGTGTCCGAATCTTCTGTAGTAGCTGGATGGATTCGTGGGAGAGGAAGTCCGACCATTCTACCTGCCCTTTCTTGTCGGGGTCCAGAGCGGAGAACTGCAGCAGGACCTGTTCCTCCAGCTCCTCACTCATCTGCTTGTCATTGAGCTTCTTGTATACTTGATGCTTATAGTGTAGGTAATCATCCACGTTCAGGCAGGACTCTGAAAACGGAAAGACAGTAAGTAGGGCAGATGAGCAGAGAACTCTGGCAAACTAAACTCTGGCCGTATTTAAAACTATTCAACTGGCCAGGAGCTAAATAGTCTTAAGCCGGATAAGCACTAATATTGAGCGTGAGATAGCTGGCTATCTTGGCTGAATATTACCGCTCAGCAGCTAGCCCAGACACCAGCTATGTTGCACGACATAGCCGATAAGCGCCAATATTTAATTGGCTGACCGGCTAAATTAGCAGCCAGATATACCTGCTGTATTTACCGCCTTCAGTGAATTCCTTCAAAAAGGCAGTAAATAAATTCTAATCAATAAAATAAATAATAAATAAATAAAATATTCACACGAGTATCTTTAGCCGCTATAACTTAGCCGAGCAACCGATGAATATCGGTTTAACTGGCTATGGGACCCTTTTACAAAGCCACGGGTAGGCTGTACCTGCATGCAGCACGCACCCAAATGAGACAACCGCCAGGCCAGCACACCCTCCTGGTGGTAATTTCAGATTTGGTGTGCGCCCATAATGCGTGGATGAATTATTTATTTATTTCCTCCTATGTGCGCCGGTTCTGGCAGTAATCAGCACTTGGCGCACGCCAACCAGTCGGGGCAGGCTCTCCACTGAGTGGATGAACACAATATCCCACGAGGTGTAGATGCGCAAAAATAAGGGGGAAATGGACCAATGACTTCAGGACATAGAGACTATGATGGTGTGTAAAAGAGTAAACTTTACTGAAGACTCGACACAGTACTGTGTTTCGGCCACAGGCCTGCCTCAGGAGTCTTAATTGGAGTAAAAAGTGTTTGGATACTTGTCCGTCTAAAACGGTCGCATCCGAAGAGAGAGACATTTGGTCGTTTCATTATACTTGAGTCTGATGATCGTTGAGACTTCAAAGTATTGGACATCTCCTTGGCATACTTCTTTGTGTACCGTTTTAGACGGACAAGTATCCAAACACTTTTTACTCCAATTAAGACTCCTGAGGCAGGCCTGTGGCCGAAACACAGTACTGTGTCGAGTCTTCACTAAAGTTTACTCTTTTACACATCATCATAGTCTCTATGTCCTGAAGTCATTGGTCCATTTCCCACTTGTTTTTGCGCACGCCAACCAGTCACCATACGTGTAACACGTGAGCCTTTACTGCCAGATCAATGGGTGGCATTAAGGGCTCAGGCCGGTTTTGGATGCACGCTGGTTTCATTTTTATCACAGGCCCTTTTCTCATCCCATTAAAAAAAAAAGCCCTTTTATGTACATGTGGTAAAAAGTGGGCCGGCGCACGCCCAATACTCGTGCCTATACTACCGCAGGCCACTTTTTACCTCAGCTTAGTAAAAGGGCCCCTATGTTTTTGGCGGCCAACCCCCTCCCCCCCCCCCCCCCCCCCCCCCCCCCAGAAATTCAATGCCGGTCACTGGATATGGCCCCAGCATTGAATTTGCAAGTTCGCCACCAACTGCAGGAGTTCAGCAAATTGCCAAAACCTGTCGTTTCTTTCTCTATAACATCAGCAAAATCCGTCCCTTCCTCTCTGAGCACTCTACCAGAACCCTTATCCACACTCTCATCACCGCTCGCCTAGATTATTGCAACCTGCTTCTCACCGGCCTCCCACTGTTCCTCTGATCCCATTCCCACCCACCTTCTTAATGCCATCTCTCCTGCTCTTATTCCTTTTATCTGTCTCAACCTCTCACTTTCCACTGCGACTGTCCCTGCTGCCTTTAAACATGCTGTGGTCACACCTCTCCTTAAGAAGCCTTCACTCGACCCTACTTGTCCCTCTAATTACCGACCCATCTCCCTCCTTCCTTTTCTCTCCAAATTACTTGAGCGTGCTGTTCACCGCCGCTGCCTTGATTTTCTCTCCTCACATGCTATTCTTGACCCACTACAATCTGGTTTTCGCCCTCTCCACTCAACCGAAACTGCGCTTACTAAAGTCTCCAATGACCTATTACTGGCTAAATCCAGAGGTCAATAT
Source organism: Microcaecilia unicolor (assembly GCF_901765095.1). NCBI lineage: Eukaryota > Metazoa > Chordata > Amphibia > Gymnophiona > Siphonopidae > Microcaecilia > Microcaecilia unicolor. The sequence goes on along the minus strand of NC_044032.1, from coordinate 20,581,438 downwards.
TCCATCCTCATTCTTCTTGATCTGAGTTTGCATGTGTTCACTGCTCCCTCTGCCCCGGAACAGGAAGTAACAGGCGCGCACCACGGCACCCCCTCCCAGCAGCGTGCACCTGGGGCGGACCGCCCCACCGCCCCCCCCCTTGGTACGCCACTGCTTATTATTATTAGCATTTGTATAGCGCTACCAGGCGCACGCAGCGCTGAACACCTGATACAAAGAGACAGTCCCTGTTCAAAAGAGCTTACAATCTAAATAATACAGTTACGGGTGAGGGAAGTAATGGGTGAGAAGGAAGGAAGGGACAAGGGGAGGGCAATCGAGTAGTGGCTAGGAGCTAAAAGCAGAAGTGAAAAGGTGGGTTTTCAGCATAGATTTGAAAACAGGTAGAGATGGGGCTAGACGTATAGGTCCAGGAAGTCTATTCTCCTCTACTGCTAATTCCTTTTAACTCTCTGCACCTCACGCCTGGAATAAACTTCCTGAGCCTATATGTCTAGCCCCCTCTTTGGCCGTTTTCAAGCCTAAGCTTAAAGCCCACCTCTTTACCACTGCTTTTGACTCCTAACCACTGCTCACCTGTCCTGTCCTTTTTCCTCACCTCTTTATTCCCTTACCCTTAATTGTTCTGTCTGTCTGCCTGTCTTATCTAGATTGTAAGCTCTTTGAGCAGGGACTGTCTTTTTTGTGTATGGTGTACAGCGCTGCGTATGCCTTGTAGCGCTATAGAAATGATAAGTAGTAGTAGTAATGTAGAAGCCTGCCCTTACAGATCAGCAACACAGTGGCGCAGGCTTCTGTTTCTGTGAGTCTGACGTCCTGCACGTACGTGCAGGACGTCAGACTCACAGAAACAGAAGCCTGCGCGGCTACGTTGCTAATCTACATGGAATGTTGCTAGTGAAGGATTAGCCTAGTGGTTAGTGCAGTGGAACATGGAATGTTGTTACTATTTGAGATTCTGGAATGTTGCTATTACTTGAGATTCTACATGGAATGTTGCTACTATTGAGATTCTGTTGCTACTATTTGAGATTCTCCATGGAATGTTGCTATTCCACTAGCAACATTCCATATTTAGACTGTGAGCTCTTTGAGCAGGGACTGTCTTTTTATGTATGGTGTACAGCGCTGCGTATGCCTTGTAGCGCTATAGAAGTGGTAAGTAGTAGTAGTAATGTAGAAGCCTGCCCTTACAGATCAGCAACACAGTGGCGCAGGCTTCTGTTTCCGTGAGTCTGACGTCCTGCACATACGTGCAGGACGTCAGACTCACAGAAACAGAAGCCTGCGCGGCTACATTGCTAATCTACATGGAATGTTGCTAGTGAAGGATTAGCCTAGTGGTTAGTGCAGTGGAACATGGAATGTTGTTACTATTTGAGATTCTGGAATGTTGCTATTACTTGAGATTCTACATGGAATGTTGCTACTATTTGAGATTCTCCATGGAATGTTGCTATTCCACTAGCAACATTCCATATTTAGATTGCGAGCTCTTTGAGCAGGGACTGTCTTGTAATGTATGGTGTACAGCGCTGCGTATGCCTTGTAGCGCTATAGAAATGATAAGTAGTAGTAGTTAGCCAAGCTCCCTACCACAGTCTCAATATAGGCCCCACTTTATTTAAAAAAAAAAAAAAGAACTATGCAAATCTTGTTTTCCGCATAACTGTCAAAACTTGACCAATTTCAATAAAATGTGGGATGTATCATCCTGAATAAATTTGCAATAAAACTACACCTCACCAAAATGACATTTTGCCATCGCCTAGCGCTTATCATCATGATACACGCAGACACCATTTTGCTTTAAACATAAGTGGTCAGGTTTTCAGTCAGGAGAATCTGATCCTTATTAAAACTTTGTATCTGTGGAAAGGTTATGGTTCTCAGACTGGTGCAAGAGTTTCCGGAAAAGAGGTGGAAGAGGGCAAGCACAGAATATGTCTTGAAGAAATTGTGAAAAACAGGCTCAACTGATAACCGATCGCCAGTCAGGAAGTGGCAGGGCCCAATCAGTTGGCACTGAAGAAAACATTGCAACAGCTGAAGAGCCAGGTAGTATAGGCTTTTTGAAAATTTATTCAGAATGATATATCCCAGGTGGCCAATGTAACGCCCATTTTTAAAAAAGGCTCCAGGGGAGATCCGGGAAATTATAGACCGGTGAGTCTGACGTCGGTGCCGGGGAAAATGGTAGAGGCTATTATTAAAAACAAAATTACAGAGCACATCCGAGGATATGGATTACTGAGACCGAGTCAGCATGGCTTTTGTGTGGGGAAATCTTGCCTGACCAATTTACTTCAATTCTTTGAAGGAGTGAACAAACATGTGGACAAAGGGGAGTCGGTTGATATTGTGTATCTGGATTTTCAAAAGGCGTTTGACAAGGTACCTCATGAAAGGCTACAGAGGAAATTGGAGGGTCATGGGATAGGAGGAAATGTCCTATTGTGGATTAAAAACTGGCTGAAGGATAGGAAACAGAGAGTGGGGTTAAATGGGCAGTATTCACAATGGAGAAGGGTAGCTAGTGGTGTTCCTAAGGGGTCTGTGCTAGGACCTCTGCTTTTTAATATATTTATAAATGATTTAGAGATGGGAGTAACTAGCGAGGTAATTAAATTTGCTGATGACACAAAGTTATTCAAAGTCGTTAACTCGCGACAAGATTGTGAAAAATTGCAGAAGGACCTTATGAGACTGGGAGACTGGGCGGCTAAATGGCAGATGACGTTTAATGTGAGCAAGTGCAAGGTGATGCATGTGGGAAAAAAAAACCAAATTATAGCTATGTCATGCAAGGTTCCGCATTAGGAGTTACGAACCAAGAAAGGGATCTGGGTGTTGTCGTCGATAATACACTGAAACCTTCTGCTCAGCTGCAGCTAGGAAAGCGAATAGAATGTTGGGTATTATTAGGAAAGATATGGAAAACAGGTGTGAGGATGTTATAATGCCATTGTATCGCTCCGTGGTGCGACCGCTCCATGAGTATTGTGTTCAATTCTGGTCACCGCATCTCAAGAAAGATATAGTAGAATTGGAAAAGGTGCAGCGAAGGGCGACTAAAATGATAGCGGGGATGGGACGACTTCCCTATGAAGAAAGACTAAGGAGGCTAGGGCTATACAGCTTGGAGAAGAGACGACTGAGGGGAGACATGATAGAGGTATATAAAATAATGAGTGGAGTGGAACAGGTGGATGTGAAGCGTCTGTTCACGCTTTCCAAAAATACTAGGACTAGGGGGCATGCGATGAAACTACAGTATAGTAAATTTAAAACAAATCGGAGAAAATTTTTCTTCACCCAACGTGTAATTAAACTCTGGAATTCGTTGCCGGAGAAAGTGGTGAAGGCGGTTAGCTTAGCAGAGTTTAAAAAGGGGTTGGACGGATTCCTAAAGGACAAGTCCATAAACCGCTACTAAACGGACTTGGAAAAATCCAAAATTCCAGGAATAACATGTATAGAATGTTTGTACGTTTGGGAAGCTTGCCAGGTGCCCTTGGCCTGGATTGGCTGCTGTCGTGGACAGGATGCTGGGCTCGATGGACCCTTGGTCTTTTCCCAGTATGGCATTACTTATGTACTTATGTACTAGTCAAGTTTTGACAGAGTTATGTAGAAAACAAGCTTTGTATGGATTCTTTTGAAACGCATAACTCAGGCAATCGCATCTCATCACCTGTAATTAATTAATAAAATAACCAGCCATACTTTTCTGGCAAAATCGGTCACAGCTTTATTACTTAACATATTCCAGGAACAAAAAGTAACCCGTAACTTACAAAATTTCACACTTTAGTTAATCGGTATCGAACGAACAGTATTTCACTGACTAATCATAATACTCCACAATGAAAAGATCTGCGGTGACACAAGACCCTTCATTTGTCCGTCCCCCCCCCCCCCCGGGGTCCATGATGGTGATGCACATGAACCAATGTCTGCACTCACACCCTCACTGTCTCTTGACCACTTCTGACTTCTCCAGTCACTTCCACTTGTCTGCCCCAAATCCCTACTGCGACAAAATCACCCCTTGAAGAAAACAAATCCTCTCGCCTCCACCAACCCCCAACCTGGGATGGGCGGGTGGGTAAATGATTCTCCACTTCCCAGCTCCCAAATCAAACATTCTCTCATGCCCAAATTACTTCTCCACATGAATATCGGAAAGCCGATTGGTGTGGGGAGGGATTTAACCAATCAGCTTTCCTACTCACCCCAATCTCTTTTCCCATCTATCAAACTTCTTCCTTTACACTTATCCTGCTCCCGCTATCCCCCCCCCCCCCCCCCCCCCCCCCCCCAACTCCTTACTCAATTTCCAGAAGTGACAGCTCGGCCCAGTTATGGTGCCGCTCGTTAATTCATCAGGGAAGCACAAACAGTATACATGACAATTTGTCCTTATATGAGCTTTGCTATTTATAGATAGATACTAGTTTTGTGAGCATAAGACCCTCATCCAAGAGAGTTATGGTACTTGATAGTTATGCTGTCAGACCCCAAGGTAGGGCCAGTGAAAGGGGAACAGAAGGGGTTCCCATTCGTCCTCCTCCTTACCCACACATTGGCAGGGCCGCCTAGAGGGGGGCAGAGGGGAGCAAAATTCCCCGGGCCCGGCCTCTAACAGGGCCCAGGAGCGGGCCCCTGGGTCTGACTCTCTCCTGTTCCTATCGGGAACTAGTCCCAGCACATTGGAACAGGTGAGAGACAGACCATGGCACTGGGCTCCCCTTGGAGGCTGGGGAGGAGCAGACGTACTGACGTAGGGGACGGGGACCCCCACGTCAGTGCGTCTGCTCCTTCCTGGCCTCCATCTGGTGGCAGCCCGAGAGTGAGTGAGGGGCAGCAGCTGCATTCTGGGTTGGGCCCAGCAACTGTGTCCCGAGTGCGGGTGGGGGGGGGGGGGCCTGGTGGCTGTGTCCCAAGTTGTGGGTGGGGACCCAGCGGCTGCTTCCTGAGTGGTGGGGGAGGCCGGGCAGCAGCCCTGCCCAAGGCCCGGCTCTGTCTCTCGCTGGCCCTGCACATTGGGTAGTACATTACATCAGACGTATCCTGCACAAGCCTCATGAGTTCAGTGCATTTAACGAAAGAAAAAGTAGGCATTCCCAGGATGATCACAATATATCACCAAAATATATTCAGTTCATCAATCCATGACAAATGTTTGAAATAAGAAAGTTTTTAACAACCTTTCAAATAATTTATCATTTGTTGGTTGTCTCAGAAACATTGGTAAGGAATTCCACCCTCTCGCAGACTGACAAAAGAGAATAAAGATGTGAAAATTGTTTTTTTGGTTTTTTTTTGTTACATTTGTACCCTGCGCTTTCCTACTCATGGCAGGCTCAATGCGGCTTACATGGGGCAATGGAGGGTTAAGTGACTTGCCCAGAGTCACAAGGAGCTGCCTGTGCCTGCAGTGGGAATTGAACCCAGTTCCCCAGGACCAAAGTCCACCACTCTAACCAGTAGGCCACCCAATGGGGCCACGCAGGCTTCTGTTTCTGTGAGTCTGACGTCCTGCACGTATGTGCAGGACGTCAGACTCACAGAAACAGAAGCCTGCACGGCCGCATTGCTGATCTGCAAGGGCAGCTTCTACATGGAATGTTGCTAGTGGAATTGCAACATTAACATTCCATGTAGAATCTCCAATAGTAGCAACATTCCATGTTGTTGTTACATTTGTACCCCATGCTTTCCCACTCATGGCAGGCTCAATGCGGCTTACATGGGGCAATGGAGGGTTAAGTGACTTGCCCAGAGTCACAAGGAGCTGCCTGTGCCTGAAGTGGGAATTGAACTCAGTTCCCCAGGACCAAAGTCCACCACCCTAACCACTAGGCCACTCCTCCACTGTTGCTACTATTTGAGATACTACATGGAATGTTGCTATTCCACTAGCAACATTCCATGTAGAAGTCAGCCCTTGCAGATCACCAATGTGGCCGCGCAGGCTTCTGCTTCTGTGAGTCTGACGTCCTGCACGTATGTGCAGGACATCAGACTCACAGAAACACATGGAATGTTGCTAGTGGAATAGCAACATTCCATTTAGAATCTCCAATAGTAGCAACATTCCATGTAGAATCTCCAATAGTATCTATTTTATTTCTGTTACATTTGTACCCTGCGCTTTCCCACTCATGGCAGGCTCAATGCGGCTTACATGGGGCAATGGAGGGTTAAGTGACTTGCCCAGAATCACAAGGAGCTGCCTGTGCCTGAAGTGGGAATCAAACTCAGTTCCCCAGGACCAAAGTCCACCACCCCAAACACTAGGCCACTAAATCGTTTTATACACCAACCTTCTAGGACTAGGATAGTGGAAAACTAGATAAGATCTTGACAGAGTATTAAAATTTCTGATTGGTATTTCAATAAGATTAGAGATATGGCTAGTCTCTCACCGGCTATTATCCTGCATTGCTTGATGGTCTCCATCAGGCTGTATGTCTCCTCCTCAGTCAGTAGAAGATTGAGATTATCCTGTCAATGGAGGAAGGAGAGGTTACAGAACTGAGACACAATCCAGGGTTCGACCTCCACAGTTCACATTCCTTTGTGTTTTCACGGGGGAGTTAGATCCAGGGAGACCTCGTTTTCCCAACATTACAGAGTGCACAACGTTTGATTGGTCCTTGAGAAAACAGGACTCTAACATCTTAAAGTGCATCCAATGTGTTCTGGAAGGTTGCTACCCATCATTTTTTGATTGTTTTCACATTGGTTCAATAAAAGCTATCACAGTCTGCTAACAAATGGCAGCAGATCCCCATCTAGAATCTCGTTTCTGCATTTGAGCTGGCCCTTAGATCGGACCACAGCAAGTAACCGCTCTTTCAGAACAAAATCATGCAGACATGCAACTATGTCTCGTGCTTGGTTCTCTCCGTGAGATCCCAGTGTCCCATACGCCCGGTCCATCTTAAGGACCACTCCTGACGTGTCCGCAGTTGGGTGAATCCTTAGCTTATGTTCACTTCACTAACCGTCTTCTAATAGATAGAAACATAGAAACATGACGGCAGATAAAGGCCACATGACCCATCCAGTCTGCCCATCCTCTGTAACCCCTAATTCTTCCTGTTCCTAAGCGATCCCACATGCTTATCCCATGAACAGTCCTCGACTCCACCACCTCCACCGGGAGGCTATTCCACGCCTCCACCACCCCTTCTGTGAAATAATACTTCCTTAGGTTACTCCTAAGCCTATTCCCATTATGACATCACAATATGAGCTCTGGTTACCAGAGACTGAAACTCTTCACACTAAGGGGGGAAAGTAAGCCAAGAATAGGACAATTGAGCCATTGTGACATCACTGATGAGGTTGGCTCTTAGGCATTGGTGGAATAGAAACATAGAAACATGACGGCAGATAAAGGCCATATGACCCATCCAGTCTGCCCATCCTCTGTAACCCCTAATTCTTCCTGTTCCTAAGCAATCCCACATGCTTATCCCATGCCTTTTTAAATTCTGGAACAGTTCTCGACTCCACCACCTCCACCGGGAGGCCATTCCACGCCTCCACCACCCTTTCTGTGAAATAATACTTCCTTAGGCTACTCCTAAGCCTATTCCCTCTTAACTTTGTCGTATGATCCCTCATTCCAGAGCTCTCCTTCATTTGGAAAAGGCTCTCTTCCTGTACATAAATGCCCTTGAGATATCATGTCTCCTCTCTCCCTCCTCTCTTCCAGCGTATACATGTTGAGGTTCATAAGCCTGATCCTATAATTTTTGCATTGTAATGCTACAATTGAAAGAGATTTAGTGGGGAATTCTGAATAGATGCTTCCCTGTGACCGTGCCCTGATCTTCCACAGGCTTTTGGGTGAAAGATATGTTTGCTTGCCAAGAGGCAGACAGGTGCAGGGGGAGGACGCCTATAAGATAATCATGTGCTCGTTCACAAACTTTGGAGAAAAATGGTTCACAGTGGTTCACGCTGTCCTCAAAGGTGTGGCACTGATTTCAAGAGCAGCGTCCATTAAAATGTAGCCAAAGCGTTGGGGCTGAGGGCGACCCCAGGGATGTGTAGGCATGTTATTGATGGTGTCTGTGGTTATAAGCTCCTCTCCCCAGTCACAGAACACGTACAAAGGATCCCTGTGGGCTAGATGTATAATCTTTGAAACCACTCTGGACAGAAACAACAAACCTACAGAGGAAAAATAACTAAAGGCGGGGCTGGTGGTTAGGAGGTGGGGATAGTGCTGGGCAGACTTATACGGTCTGTGCCAGAGCTGGTGGTTGGGAGGCGGGGCTGGTGGTTGGGAGGCGGGGATAGTGCTGGGCAGACTTATACGGTCTGTGCCAGAGCCGATGGTGGGAGGCAGGACTGGTGGTTGGGAGGTGGGGATAGTGCTGGGCAGACTTATACGGTCTGTGCCAGAGCCGGTGGTGGGAGGCAAGGCTGGTGGTTGGGAGGTGGGGATAGTGCTGGGTAGACTTATATGGTCTGTGCCAGAGCCGGTGGTGGGAGGCGGGACTGGTGGTTGGGAGGTGGGGATAGTGCTGGGTAGACTTATACGGTCTGTGCCAGAGCTGGTGGTTGGGAGGCGGGGCTGGTGGTTGGGAGGCGGGGATAGTGCTGGGCAGACTTATACGGTCTGTGCCAGAGCTGGTGGTGGGAGGCGGGACTGGTGGTTGGGAGGTGGGGATAGTGCTGGGCAGATTTATACGGTCTGTGCCAGAGCCAGTGGTGGGAGGCGGGACTGGTGGTTGGGAGGTGGGGATAGTGCTGGGTAGACTTATACGGTCCGTGCCAGAGCTGGTGGTTGGGAGGCGGGGCTGGTGGTTGGGAGGCGGGGATAGTGCTGGGCAGACTTATATGGTCTGTGCCAGAGCTGGTGGTTAGGAGGCGGGGCTGGTGGTTGGGAGGCGGGGATAGTGCTGGGCAGACTTATACGGTCTGTGCCAGAGCCGGTGGTGGGAGGCAAGGCTGGTGGTTGGGAGGTGGGGATAGTGCTGGGTAGACTTATACGGTCTGTGCCAGAGCCGGTGGTGGGAGGCGGGACTGGTGGTTGGAAGGCGGGGATAGTGCTGGGCAGACTTATACGGTCTGTGCTCTGAAAAGGACAGGTAAAATCAAGGTAGGGTATACACAAAAAGTAGCACATATGAGTTTATCTTGTTGGGCAGACTGGATGGACCGTGCAGGTCTTTTTCTGCTGTCATCTACTATGTTACTATGATAAGGATTAGTATAAAAATACCCATTTATTAAGCCCCCCCCCCAAGCACATACAAATAAACAAAAGTAGAACAATGAAAATAATGTATTTATTTATTACATTTGTATCTCGTGCTTTCCCGCTCATCGCAGGCTCAATGCGGCTTACATAGTAACAAGAGAATACAATCTGTAGTATCCGAATCAACAAAGGAGGAATGTGGTAGGACAAATGAACAAGGGTAAATGGGATAAAAGAGGTATGAGAGAAAGGATAGGGATAGGTAAGGAAGTGGAGCGATGAAGAAGAGGTAGGGGAAGAGCATGGAGGGTAAGAAGATTGGTAGGAGGTAATAATAATAATAATAATGAGGTATAAAGTCCATAAAGTGATAGCATAAAGCATCAAACGTACTCAAATGACAGTCCTTGATCTCCTCTCTGGAGATCTCTTCTACCTTCCTGTATCTCCTGTACTTCTCTCACTGATGGATTTTGAACCCTCCGCTACTTTGTAAATGTTTCTCAACTTTCAGGACCTTTGCAAGCCCAGTCTTTTTCTAGATACTCTCAGATGTAGTCAGAGCTCAAGAATGGGATATGGTCTCCAAACTCTCTTGTCCTCTCTCATTCCTCCTAGACTGTGCAGTCCTTTGGTGTCTATGAAAAGTCACCTCTCTCCTCTCTAGGACTTAATTTGCCTCGTTATGTGCTCCTCATGTTCAACCTCTCTGGTCTCAGTAAGCAGGATGCACCCAGGACTTGGGTTCCACCTCCTATCACACAGTCTACCCACACCTACTCCCACTGCTTCTGGGTTACAATCCTTTTCCCAACTTCACCATGAAACTGGATGCAATGTTTTTTTTTTCTCAAAAAACGATATAGCGGAATTAGAAAAGGTTCAAAGAGGAGCGACCAAAATGATAAAGGGGATGGAACTCCTTCCATATGAGGAAAGGCTAAAGGGGTTAGGGCTCTTTAGCTTGGAAAAGAGACGGCTGAGGAGGGATATGATTCAGGTCTACAAAATCCTGAAAGGTGTAGAATGAGTAGAAGTGAATCCAATTTTAACTTTTTCAAAAAGTACAAAGACCAAGGAACACTTCATGAAGTTATATGGAAATATTTCTAAAACAAATAGCAGGAAATATTTTTTCACTTGATGAATAGTTAAACTCTGGAACTCGTTGCCAGAGGATGTGGTAACAACAATTGGTGTATCTAGATTTTAAAAAGGTTTGGACAAGTTCCTGGATGAAAAGTCCATAGTCTGCTTGCCCTAGGATTCGTAGCATGGAATGTTGCTACTATATGGGATTCGGGAATCTTGCTACTCTTTGGGATTCCGGAATCTTGTTACTCTTTGGGATTCCGGAATCTTGCTACTCTTTGCGATTCCGGAATCTTGCTATTCTTTGCGATTCCAGAATGTTGCTACTATTTGGATTTCTGCCAGGTACTTGTGACCTGGATTGGCCACTGCTGGAAACAGGATACTCTGACCCAGTATGGCTATTCTTATGTTCTCTACTTAGACGGCAAAATCTCCCTGGTGATCCCTCCTTTAGCCTCCTTAAAACACTGTGGGGATTCCATAAGGAGCTGTCTAGCGTTATGTGGCAAGAATGCGGATAAATGCCACTACTGTAGTCATGTACACGTATATGTCGACATGTGCACATAAATGACTGTTTCCCAGCTACGTCGTATTCTGTAAGTACGCGCCAAAATGCGATGGCACTGTAGTTTGCAGGTGGGTGGTCACATGGGCAGAGTTTGGGCAGGGCACAAATTTACATACATAGGGGTCAATATTCAAAATGATTTAACCTGCCAGAAATGGCTTCTGGCTGGTTAAATCACTCGTTCGGGGATAACCGCTCATTTTCAGTGGCATTTAACCAGTTTGTGCCACTGAATATGGCCTGGGGGTGGATTTGGCACTTGGCTGGTTAAGTGCCGATCTTCAGCGAGATAACCGCATAAAAGTCAGTCCTATCCTTTATGTGGTTCGCCATAGCCAGTTAAGTGCCGAATATTGCATTTAACTGGCTATGGTTTCGCTGGCTCTGTTAACCCGGAAATTCAATGCTGGAACCCGGACATGGCCCGACATTTAATTTCCGGGTATAACACCAGCGGCAGTCAGCAGAACACTGATCGCTGGCGGCTGAGTATCAACCTAAAAAAGGAAGCCACACAAAGTGTGGAGGTGCACTTAATCCCCACGAAACAATACAGGAAGAAAGAAAGAGAAGAGTGGGGGAAGACAGGCTCTTTCCAATCAATAAGGGAGATGTATATTTGAAAAAGATATCATGTTTATTATAACAGGTCAACTCAACACAGCCGTGTTTCGGCGACGTAGCGCTTTCTTCAGGAGAAGGATCGAAGCCTCAAAACTAACTGAGGCACAGGAGGGTAATTTCTGTAAGGCGGTGCCTAGATTTAGGTACTAAAAAAAGTGCCCGTTTGCAGCCTATGTTTTTTAAAGAAAGTGGACACCTACTTTTCTTTATAAAATAGTAGCGTAAGCCACCTTACGGGCACCTACTTTATAGACGCAGATATCCACAGCTATAGAACCTAGAATGCTGTATGCATTTCTGTCACTACTCTGAAAGAGAAGGAACTGGGTGTTCTTCAAAATTGTTTTTCTTGGAGTATTAAACACACAAGTACTCGATATTCTGTTGGAAGACTCCTGAAGAAGGCGCTACGTCGCCGAAACACAGCTGTGTTCAGTCGACCTGTTATAATAAACATGATACCTTTTTCAAATGTACGTCTCCCTTATTGGCTGAATATCAACTCCATAGATTATCATCTCCATGCATTCTAGGTTCTATAGCTGTGAATATCTGTGTCTGTAAAGTAAGGTGCCCTTAAAGTGACTTACGCTAGTATTTTATAAAGAAAAGTAGGTGTCCACATTCTTTAAAAACATAGGCTGCAAATGGGCACTTTTTTAGTACCTAAATCTAGGCACCGCCTTACAGAAATTACCCTTCTGTGCCTCAGTTAGTTTTGAGGCTTCGATCCTTCTCTTTACTTGGGGGAGCCAGTCCCCCACTCCCCTTAGGTAGAGGATAAGGTCCTGATGGACCCCAGGGTGGGAAATCACCACTCTGTACACTATATATCTTCTTCTTTACTGGACTCCCGCTAGGGGAGGAAGGCAATAGGTCACTCCCTAAATTCCTGATAAGGTTTCCAGGCATGCCTACTACTACTAATCATTTCTATAGCACTACTAGATGTACACTACTACTACTACTACTACTACTACTACTATTTAGCATTTCTATAGCGCTACAAGGCATACGCAGCGCTGCACAAACATAGAAGAAAGACAGTCCCTGCTCAAAGAGCTTACAATCTAATAGACAAAAAATAAAGTAAGCAAATCAAATCAATTAATGTGTACGGGAAGGAAGAGAGGAGGGTAGGTGGAGGCAAGTGGTTACAAGTGGTTATGAGTCAAAAGCACTGTACACATTACATGCAGGTACTTCTCTGTCTCTAGAGGGTTCACAGGCTAAGTTTTTTTGTACCTGGGGCAATGGAGGGTTTAGTGACTTGCCCAAGGTCACAAGGAGCTGCAGTGAGAATTGAGCCCAGGTTGCTAGGATCAAAGCCCACTGCACTAACCATTAGGCTACTCCTCCACTGCTTTAGAACCAGTGTTCCCAGCAACCTCTTGGCGTTTTGCCATTATAAAGACATGAATAATTCCTAGGGTTTCCATTCCCTGGGTCAGCCGGAGCTGGCTGGTGAAAGAGCAAGTACAAACAGCCCCTGGAGATTGGGGGGGGGGGGGGGGGAGATGCATGAGGAAGGATGTGTCATTTTTTGCTATACAATGACACCTACTGGTCAAGTTGCAGTTTCTGCAGGGAACTGTGGTCTGTGGCTCTTGGCAAGGATTGTTACTGCGATGGTTAGGAGGAGGATTAACAAAACCCAATGGTCCATCTAGCCCAATATTATGTTGGCCACTGTTGGACCCATGCTATTCCGCATACGAACCTTTTCCAAAGATGGGAAGGTGGTAGAACTAGAGGACATGAATTGAGGTTGCAGGGGGGCAGACTCAGGAGTAATGTCAGGAAGTATTTTTTCACGGAGAGGGTGGTGGATATGTGGAATGCCCTCCCGCGGGAAGTGGTGGAGATGAAAACGGTAACGGAATTCAAACATGCGTGGGATAAACACAGAGGAATGCTGTTTAGAAGGAATGGTTCTGCGGAATCTTAGCGGAGACTGGGTGACGCCGCCGATATTTGGAGAATAAAACCGGTGCAGGGTGGACTTCTACGGTCTGTGCCCTGAGAAAGGCAGGGACAAATCAAACTCGGATATACATATAAAGTATTACATACCATGTAAAATGAGTTTATCTTGTTGGGCAGACTGGATGGACTGTTCAGGTCTTTATCTGCCGTCATTTACTATGTTATTCTTATGTTCTAGGAAGCCCAGAAATGCATGCAGGTCAAAAGTGCATTTAAATCCCTCCCCCCCACCAACACACACACACACACACACACACACAAATCATTATGATTCTCCAAATTGTGGGGAATATGGACTATTACAATAGGCCCACCCCTAAAGAGGATATCTAGAGAGGACATTTAACAAGTGGAAATAGCTCATACAAACATTAAGGGAAGGAAAAGAGCGCATGGAGCTAATTAAACAAAGAACTGAATGAATGGACGCATTGATTGATGAGTTTAATATAAGGGTTTCATGTGAGAAATGTAATAAACTAGACAGCCTATTATCCAGGCAGTTAAGAGGTAATGTAACATCTCCTCACGTTAAGGTAATTCAAGTGGACCATGAGGTTACCAGCTGTCTTAGGGAAATGGCAGAAGAGTTTTTCATTTTACACATTTCTGTATTCCACACAGGGGACAAGAAATTGAAACTAGATTAAGGAATATAAATAAAAAATCCCAATCACCCAAGCGCATGAAGCAGAAACAGGAAGCAAAGTGTTGGAAACTAGAAACCTGGAGGGCTGAGCATCAAGTTTTAATAAAACATTTGGGTCTTGTGTGCCTCCCAGGTATGGCAAATTATTTCGGATACTGTAATGCTGCCGGAATCAAAGTATAGCAGTATAATTGTCTTGGCGACCAGAGAGGGAAACTGTGTGCCTCGGCCGCTTATAAATCCATATCTTTGCTTAATAATGATTTGAAAAACTTAGTAAAGATGGATGGAGAAACTGAGGCCTAAATCATTCCTAAGGAATTAATTCAGAGTTTCTTTAATGCATAATTTAGGGAAAGGGCAATTGTGTTAAAATAATAGAGAGCACATGCATAAAAGTTTTCCCAGGGCCCCGTAAGTGGTTACATCAGCCCTGAGAGTAGACATACTCTTCAAGTCTCTTCTGATATGTCTTTAGGAGTAGACTCTATACCCTTTTTGTTGCTTTTCTCTCAACTGCTTCAAGTCTTTTTAAATCCTTAGCAAGATACAACCTCCAGAACTGAACAGCAGGGCCGCAAAGGGAGGTGGGGGTGGGCAGAGGAAGCAAAATTCCCCAGGGCCCGGCCTTCGCCATGGGTCTCCTGCTCCTGTGTGCCGCAGAGCAGTTATTGCGCTAAGCTCTCACCTTGGCGGGTCATCTCCTGCACTCCCGCCAAAGCGGGGAAAGTCACACGGCGCTAGCTCCCTCGTCCATTTCCGGCCACTGCTGCTTCTCCTGTTGAGCAGCAGCGGCCATTACAAAAAAAAAAGAGCTAACGAACAATAAAAATGTAAAAAAGCAAGCGCAGCACCGCAGGCAGCCCTTCGGGCATTGGCTGTCGACTCTGCAGCCTCTCCTCTCTCTCTGTCCCCGGAGGAGCGCAGCGTAGCAGGAAGTCGAACTCAACTTCCTGCTCCAGGGCCAGTGACGTGAGAGGAGAGAGGAGCGGCTGAAGAGTCGACAGCCAATGCCTGAAGGGCTGCCTGCGGTGCCACACTTGCTTTTTTTCAATTTCTTTTGTTAGCTCTCTTTTTTTTTGGGTGCGGCCGCTGCTGCTCAACAGGTGAAGCAGCAGTGGCCAAGAAACGAAGATCTGGTAGAAGGAGGAGCGGGAGGCAGGAGGTAAGATAGAGAGAGTGGGGAGAGAAGGAGGGGAGATGGAGAAGGGCTGGAGAAAGAGAGAAGCTGCTGGTGATAAGAATGGGGAGAAAGGGGGGTATCCTGGCTGAGATCAGAAAGAGGGAATATGCTGGCAGGAAGGGTAGGGAGAGAAACAGAAGAGACATTGAAGAATGGGGAGAAAGAGGCGGGAAATGATGAATGTAAAAGGGTAGAGAGAGAGAGACACTGGATGGAAGGATTGGGAGAGAGGGTAGATGGGTGGAAGGATGGGGAGAGAAAGAGGGAAGACAGATGGAAGGATGGGGAGAGAAAGACACTGGATGAAGGATAAGGAGAGAGGGGGAGATGGATGAAAGGATGCAGAGAAAGGATGTGGAGAGAGAAGGGACACAACAGGAAAAGGTAGAGAGACACTGGATAGAAGGAGGGGGAGAGAGACATTAGTTGGAAGGATCAGGAGAGAGGGTAGATGGATGGAGGGATGGAGAGAGAAAGAAGGAAGGTGCTGGATGGAAGGATAGGAAGAGAAATCAGAGACGCTGGATGGAAGGATGCAGAAAGAAAGAGGGGAGACACTGAAAGGATGGGGAGAGAAAGAGGAGAGCTGCTGGATGGAAAAGGGGAGTAATGAAAGACTGGAGATTAAGAGGAAGGAGCACGGGGAGAACAAGGGTGAGGGAAAGATGAAAAGCCATAGGTAGATGAAGTAAAAAGAAGGAAATTAAAGAATGGATAGTAAGAATGAATTAAATCTGGACAGAGAGAGAGAGGCAGAAAAATATTGAAGAAAGCAAAGAAAAAGGAGAGAAAAATGACAAATGGCCAGGAAACCCTGGCAGAAGAGTTAAGCGAAAACGAAGGAAAGCAGAATCTAGAGACTGGAAGCAACACAATGAGAAAAAGTAAATGGCCATACAACAAAGGTAAAGAAAATAATTTTATTTTTAATTTAGGATAAAGTAATATGGTACCTGTGTTAATAAAGTTTCAGAGACCAATACTTCCTTCCTTAGGTCAGGAGAGGATACCGTAACAGCAGTATACTGACCTGAGGCAGGAGGTTTTGGCCTCTGAAAGCTAATTGAAAAGGGTATTAGGCTATTAAATAAATTATTTTCTGAAATGGCCGTGGGGTTAAGGTGTGCCAGGGGGTGGAGCCATGTACAGTGTGTGGAGCCAATGCAAAGTGGGGTGGGGCTATGGGCGTGTACTAAAATCTCCCTCTCAAAAATTGGGACCCCTTGGCAGCTCTGCTTTCTTCCTGCTGCGTCCCGCCTCCTGTGTAAAGTACTTCCTGTTTGGACGTGGCAGGAAGAAGGACCTGTGTAGCAGAGCGCAGCTAGCAGGAGAGAAGACAAGCAAGTAAGCAGGCCCGGGGGGGGGGGGGGGGGGGGGGGGGTGTTTGCCCCAGGCCTGGCTTTGTCTCTTGGCGGCCCTGCTGAATAGTGATCCAAAGAGACCTCACCATCAACTTGTGCAAGGGCATTATTGCCTCCTTCCTTTTACTGGCTACGCCTCTCTCCGCAGCCTAACGTCCTTCTGTCTTTGACCCTTGTCACATTGCTTCACCACTTTGAAATCCTCAGACGTTGTCTCCCCAAGGTCCCTCTCCTGGTTCGTACACATCAACCTCTCTCTTCCTACTGCACACAGCAACTTTGGATTTCTGCACCCAAAATACATCGTTCTGTACTTCTTTGCATTAAAACATAATTTTTGTAGATCGCATGTTGCCCACTCCCTGTAGGGCAGTGATTGTGTGAACGCTCTTCAGGGGTTCTGCAAGAAATTAGGTTGTTAGGATCTGTTTGTATCAACATATATATGTTCACATAAATTAAGGGTTCCTTGGTGTATGAAAAACTATTTTAGGGGTTTCACCATAAGTAAAAGGTTTGGCAATCACTAGGGTGTCCACTCTGTTGCTGTCGCGTCCCTCACCTGTGCCGCTTCTCCGTCGGTCGTGCCGCGCTGTCAGGGTGCCGCGGGGAGTGTTGGCCAGGAGAGGCGGTCGGGCGCCAGGCCCCTGCGTCGCACCGCTGGAGTCCTGTCTGCGGTCTGGGCTGCTCCGGCTCTCCGGTCCGCTTCGGTGGCAGCGGGGAGACGCCGGCCAGGTGGACAGGGCCGGCGTTCCCCGAGAAAGGGATCCCTTGCAGGCGCGGAGCCTCAGAGGAATGATGTCACTCCCCACAACGTCCGGATTTGCCGATCGTGGCTGACTCTGCCTCCTGCTTCTGGCCGGCCAATCCGGGGCTGTTGAGTCACGGTTGTGGGTAGCTCCGCCTCCTTTCAGCTGTTACCGGTCCTCCTGATGGGGAGGGCTATTTAGGAGCAGCAAGGTAGAACTCTCATTGCTTCGGCTTCTACTTTTGTGGACTCTGTGGCGTTGGGTTTTTCTTGGACTGCTCCTGCCTTGAAACTTGCCTGGACCTGGACTCTGCTTTTGTTTGCCGCCTGCCTTGAAACTTGCCTGGACCTGGACTCTGCTTTTGTTTGCCGCCTGCCCTGAAACTTGCCTGGACCTGGACTCTGCTTTTGTTTGCCGCCTGCCCTGAAACTTGCCTGGACCTGGACTCTGCTTTTGTTTGCCGCCTGCCCTGAAACTTGCCTGGACCTGGACTCTGCTTTTGTTTGCCGCCTGCCCTGAAACTTGCCTGGACCTGGACTGTGCTTTTGTTCGTCACCTGCTCTGAGACTTGTCTGGTCTTGGACTTTGCTCCTGCTTTCAGTCTGCCCTGGAAGTCTCACCTGGGTCTACACACCTCTGACCTCCTGAGGAGTTGCTGCTCCACTCTTCAGGTAAGATCAGGATTGTCCGGCTGCCTAACTCTGTCCGGCACAGGGGCTCACTTTCTGAGGGTTACTAGGCCTGACAGTTGCAAATCTTCATGTCGTCTGCAAAAACACAGGTTATATGTTCCTTCTAACTGTTTAACAAAAACAACAAACAAAACAGTGAGGTGGAGGCGAGGAGGATATCAAGTAGTCTTTATTGGAAAACAGCTAAAAAAAAAACGACCCGACACAGCCGTGTTTCGGCACCAAAGGCCTGCCTCAGGGGTCTGGTGAAGCTCTGGTGTTTGACAAAAATGCTTAACAACGAGATGGTTGTAAAAGTCCAGGCTGTCAAATCTTGGCTGTAAGATCCTCAATGGGACAAAAGCGCTAAAAGGCACTGGCCGTTGAAACGGCGAAAGTCAGTACTGCAGTAAAGATTACTTGATATCCTCCTCGCATCCACCTCACTGTTTTGTTTGTTGTCCACGTCTACATGAGGTCTGCTCCTCCATTTTGCTTGTTTCCTTCTAACTGTTTGGCAATATTGCTCACAAAGACATTGAACAGAATCAGATCCCCGAGGAACATCGCTACTCCCCTTTCCTTTTTCTGAGTGACTTTCATTTATTACCTCCGTCTGTCATCTTTCAGGCAACCGGTTTCTAATCCAGTTCACCACACTGGGACTCATCCCTAAGCTACTCAGTTGTATTCATCAGCCTCCTATAAGGAACCTTATCATAGGCTTTGCTAAAATCCAAGTAACCGTATCTTGATTGACTTCTCTGATCACCCAGTCAAAGAAATCGATCAGATTTGTTTGGCACGTTTTCCTTTTCTAAAACCAAGCTACCTTGGATCTTGCAACCCACTGGATTCTAGAGTTCACTATCAGTTTCTTTCAGCATGCATCTTTATTGCTTTTTCAACCACTGAGGTAAAGCTTTCCGGCCTGCGGTTTTCCACCTGTGTAGGTGGAAAACCGCTCTGCTGCACACAGGTCCTTCCAAATCTGTAGGAGGACCTGTCGGAACCCTCTCAGCTCCCTCAATGTCTTGGGATATATCTCATCCGGGCCCATGGCTTTCTCCACTTTCATTTTTTCAAGTTATTCCTGCACACTTTCCTCACCGACTCATATGGTATCTATTCCATTTCCATATATACGTTAGTCATCTAACTGTAGTCCTTCTCCAGGATTTTCTTTCATGAATACAGAACAAGCATTTCCATTTTTTCCCTCTTTACTCTCTAGCTCACAAATTTTTGCAATGCCAATATTTATGTGCAGAATAGAATTCCAGCAACTGTGCAGATGCGGGCCGATGCATTTTTCTGCTCAGACACGAGCACAGCAGCAGCCGCCCTTTCTGCAGAACCTCGTGCGCATGTGTCTAGCATTTGTGCACAAAACGTTTTGACTTTAAGCTTGCGTTACAAATTGTGCACTAAGTCGTCAGAGCATGGCTGTGGTAATGTGAATGAGGGCGGGCCCGGTGCCCGGGTAAGACAGAGTCATAGGCGCTGACTCCATGGGTGCTGTGGGTGCTCGAGCACCCCTAATATTGCACCCACCGGAGGTTTGTTCACCCACCGGAAGTTTGTTCGCTCCCTCCCTCCTCCCTTCGAGTTCCAGGCTCCCTCCCTCTTCCCTTCAAGTTCCAGGCCCCCTCCCTCCGAATTTTAAAAGTGATCTATTTTACCTCGTCGGGGTTAGGGCGGCAGCAGCGGTAAAAAGCATGCAGGCTCGGTTCGGTGCTTCGTTCAGTTTTCTCTTCACTCTCTCTCAGCTCTGGTTTTGCCCTCATTTCCTGTTTCCGCAAGGGCGGGACCAGAGCTGAAAGAGAGCAAAGGGAAAACTGAACTAAGCACCGAGCCGAACCTACATGGTTTTTACCGCTGCTGCCGCCCTAACCCCCACGAGGTAAGATAGATGACTTTTAAAATTTGGAGGGAGGGGGCATGGAACTTGAAGGGAGGGAGGGAGGACGACCCTGGAACTGGGAGGAAGGGAGGGAGGACGACCCTGGAACTGGGTGGGAGGACCCTGGAACTGGGAGGGAGGGAGTGGGGCCCTGGAACAGGGAGGGAAAGGAGAGAGAGAGGGGGGCCTGGAACTCGGAGGAAGGGAGGGAGGGGGGCCTGGAACTGGAAGGAACTGGGTGGGAGGGGGGCCTGGAACTCGGAGGGGGGCAGGAGAGGGAGGGGGAGAGGGAGAGGGAGGGGGAGGAGGGAATGCACCACCTGTAAAAAAAATAAATTCAGCACCCCCAATCATTTTGAAAAGTTGGCTCCTATGGACAGAGTCACACAGTAGTTGCAGGTAAAGGAGAAGCGCATTTATCAAAGCTGTTAGGTCAGGAGTCCTGATCCATTCACAGGAGGAAGGAAAACGACAACATAAAACTAGTCCGTAAATGTAACCATGCCCTCGCGTGGTCTGCTCCTCCAGGGCCACTGTGTACCTTATTGCCTCTCATTACAGCAGCAGACTTTAATTATCCTTGGCTTGGTTCCTTAGAGTTATTGGGGAACTCTTTAGCAGTTATTCAGGTCAAAGTACAAAATCTGCAAGGTTCCAAGTGGAGCTTGGCCTACACGACTGTAGCAGTTGCAGTTCACATATAAGTGGTGGGGGCACATGCCGTGGGGCATTGCTGATTCCCTCTGGGAGCTGTAGCTCAACATGGTGGGAGGATGGGGTAGGGACACAGGAAATACTGGACAGGGTGGATAGGAACATAGATGGAAGATGGATGGTGGACACAGAGAGAAGACATGCCAAATGGACAAAGAGGCCCTGCCAAGAGAGATAACAAAAGATAGAGGAAAGCAGAAACTAGAGACTGGGCCCAAAACAATAAGAAAAATAAACTGACCAAACAACAAAGGTAGAAAAAAGAATTTTATTTTCTACTTATTGATTGGAATATGTCTGTCTCTGGAATTCATTGCCACAGAATGTGGTAACGGTGGTTAGCTTAGCGGGGTTTAAAAAAAAAAAGGTTTGGACAGCTTCCCAAAGGAAAAATCCATAGGCCATTATTAAAATGGACTTGGGGCAACTCCACTGCTTATTTCTGGGATAAAGCAGCATAAAATATTTTGTACTTTTTTGGGATCTTGCCAGGTATTTGTGACCTGGATTGGCCACGGTTGGAAACAGGATGCTGGGCTTGATGGACCTTTGGTCTGTCCCGGTGTGGCAACACTTATGCACTTATGTATTTATGGAATGTGCATCTGCCAGAACTAGTTTTAGATATGGCTGGGGCCCAAGAGAAAATATCACTCATTGGGCCTTCAATCTCCAGCACTGCGGTGGTAAATCTCCAGTTAGCAACATCTGAGGAAATGTAATTAATTAATTAAATCAAAGCGATTTAAGTAGGCAAGAGAGACTTCTGCCCGCTTAAATCACTTGGGACTGCCCAACAGCTGACATTCAGTGGCACTTTACCGGGTGGTGCCACCGAATATCAGCCCTGAACGGCCATATTTAAAGTGGGCAGGTAGGTGGAGCTGGGGAGGAGCCAGCAGTTACGAAGGTGCCGGCAATATTCCGTGGTGGAACCTACATAGCTAAAGGGCCCTTTTACTAAGCCATGCACGCGCGTCCTACACACGTCAATTTGGAGTTACCACCCGGCTACCGCATGGCCCGGGCAATAATTTCATTTTGTAGGCGCGTCCGCTATGCACGCTGGAAAATAATTTTGATTTTTGCCGCGCGTGGCAAAAACCGGGCGGTAATCATCATTGTACGTGCGTAGACGATTACTGCAAGGTTACCGCGTGAGACCTTACCGCTAAGTCAATGGCTGGTGGTAAGGTCTCATGCCCAAAATGGACGCGCGCCAATTTTAATTTTGACGCATGGCCATTTTTGGCAAAAATTTTTAAAAAGGCCTTTTTTACAGGCGCGCTAAAAAATGGATCTGTGTGCACCCAAAACACGCACCTACACTAGCGCAGCCCATTTTTTGACGCACCTTACCTTAGTAAAAGGACCCAGGGGTGAATTTAGGACAGTTTCAGTTCTGGTCCAGTGGGGACAGGAGTGAACCCCACTCGCTCCTGCCCCTGGTGGCTACTACAGCAAAATGACTGTTGCAACCTCTTGCCTTAGCTGACCAAGAGCTTTGAGGAGGGCTTCAAACCTCAAGATACCCCCCTCAGTTCATTTTTGCCCACCCTATCCATTGGCAAAAGGGGCTGGTGAGTGCAGAAGTGATTCCTGCTCACTCCCGCTTCACTTGCTCCGAGGCAGCAAATGACATTTGATAACCTAACAAGCTTCTACATGTGGGATCATGGGAGATTTTCCAAACAAGATAGGATACGCTCACAGGAGTGTGTATCAGGGGCGAAGCCAGACCTCTAGGTGGGAGGGGGCAGGAGCCAAGGTAGGGGGGGCACATTTTGATCCGCTCCCCCCCCCCCCCTTCTGCTGCCTCGCTGCCCTGCCACTCCCGACTCACTGCTGCTGCTGTACATATCTTGGCTGGCGGGGTTCCCCAACCCCCGCCAGCTGAAGTCTTCGTCCAGCGCCGGTCTCCGGCGCCACCGCATCGCCTGTCCTGCTCTCTCTTCCCCTAATGTCCGGCATGCTCCTTTTAGTGAGGGGAAGAGAGAGCAGGGCAGGCGATGCGGTGGCGCCAGAGACCAGCACTGGACGAAGACTTCAGCTGGCAGGGGTTGGGGAACCCTGCAAGTCAAAACTAGGGGCCCAGAGCAAATTTGGGGGGGCAGGCCCCCATTACCCCACGTAGCTACGCCACTGGTGTGTATGCCTAAGTATTTATGGAGGAGGTTACTTAGGGATGCAGATGGTCCTATTTTGCAGGTGATGGTGGTGGAGGGCGATAGATTCAGGGCTGGTGCAAGGGTGTCAGATACCATAGGCAACCTTTCCATCTTGTGCCCTACTACTACTACTACTACTTATCACTTCTATAACGCTACAAGGCATACGCAGTGCTGTCCACCATACATGAAAAGACAGTCCCTGCTCAAAGAGCTCACAATCTAAATAGGACAGACAGAACTAAGAGGTAATGGAATTAAAGAGGTGGGGATAAAAGGGTACAGGGCAAGTGAGTAGTGGTTAGGAGTCAAAAGCAGCGTTAAAGAGGTGGGCTTTTAGCCTGGATTTGAAAACGGCCAAAGACGGGGCTAGGCGTACAGGCTCGGGAAGTCTATTCCAGGCGTGAGGTGCAGCGAGATAAAAGGAACGGAGTCTGGAATTAGAGGAGAAGGGGACAGACAAGAGAGATTTATCCACAGAACGGAGTACCCGAGGGGGGGGGGGGGCATAGAGAGAGACAAGAGTGGAGAGGTACTGGGGAGCGGCAGAGTGAATGCACTACCTCCCCACCCAAGATTTTGAAATAAACTCAACAATCATGATCATCCCAATTCCACTGTGCCCTGAACAATCTTGTAAAATGCTCAGCTGAACATCATAATTTTAAACGTTAAGCCTTGCTTTGTGTATATGTCCATAAATGAAGACAACTTCGATATGAATGGGCCATTTCGTCACCCTCCCCGTTACAGGTGGACAAACTGATTATTCTTTGAGTTTGTGTGGCTGTCAGAATCTTATTTTCCTTTAACCATAGCAATTATTTTCTGGCAACTGCCTAATTTTCTAACAGTTAAATCAGTCTTGCATAGATTAAGGCAGCATTATTTAAATTCATGCTGTACAACTCTGTTTCAGCATTGCAGAAATGAAAGATTCTCCAGAGAGTCTATCGCATACCTGCTAGATTTAGATAAATTAACTATAATGATTCACGCTGAAAGCAAAAGGAGCACATTATCACATATCTTTTACTCCCTTTCTAACATCAATGATTTTTTTTTTTTTTTTGAAAGACTGAACAATTTATTAAAAGGAAAGCAGGCACATCTTCAGGATAATAGGAGGGAGGGTCCTGAATTTTAAGGAATTCAGAAGAGAAGAGATGATGATATTGAGTGACCATAGGCAGTCGGTGGCCCAACTGTTTGGGGAGGCTAAAGGGGGCGGGGTTAGGGGTGGGGCCAGGGGTGGAGCTTAAATCCATAATTATCTGATAACACACAGAAAAAATAAATACAAATAAAAGTCACAATTAATACCTTTTATTACATTTAGATATTAGATATGTAACATATGTCAAATAATAAAGTGGTTGCTCAAAACATATTCTAACCCAAATCGCTCAACTGCAAAACACTATGCACAACTTTGTGCAAAAACACACTCAGAACCTTACTGTACCATAAATATTACACTGGGCAGAACCTAATACACCAATATACCACCCATACAGAAAATGCAGACCGTCAACAATATGAAACAAGGATCATAATATCACAATTCTCATGTAGAGCCACAAAACATCCTAATTCATGTTTAATGTGGGATAAAATGCCAATGTTGAGCACCTGATTCTCAAAGTGGACATATTCCAAACACTATAATGAAAATAAAATGATCTTTTCTACATTTGTTGTCTGGTGACTTGGTTTTTCTGATCATGCTGGCCCAGTATCCGATTCTGCTGCTATCTGTCCTCAGTGTAGGTCAGGAAGTCATCCTCGTTAAATATCTCCCTGGCAACCCAGGACACCTCCAGCCAACCCCCTCCCCCCCCCCCCCCCCCCCCCCCCCCCCCCCCGCTCTCCCAGCAGTAAGGTAAACAAATGAAACCATAAACCAATTTCTACAACTGGTTACACAAGGCTAGAAATGGGGTTTCACTGCAGCTCCTGCTGTGAGGATGGAGGTAAATCAGCAATTTAAACCCCCCCAGAGCAGCGGGATTCTACAGATGATCCATCCTGCTGCAGCAGGGGAGGCTTAGCCTCCCCAAGCCTCTTATACCGGGCGCCTATGTGGGTGACTTTAATTTACTGGATGTGCATTGGAGATCTCATCTAAAAATCTGGAAAGAACCAGAAAGGTTGTGGAGGCCTTACTAAGGGGCTTTGCTAAGACGAATGTTGATGAGGGGGAGATATGAAAGAGGTCTACAAAATCCTGAATGGTGTAGTAGAAGTGAATCGATTTTTTTTTTCAATGTTTCACTCAATGAATAGTTAAGCTCTGGACCTCGTGGATGTGTTAAAAGCGGTTAGCATATCTGGCTTTAAAAAAAAGGTTTGGACAAGTTCCTGGAGGAAAAGTCCATAGTCTGCTATTGAGATAGACATGGAGGAAGCCACTGCTTGTCCTGGGATTAGTAGCACAGAATGTTGCTACTATTTGGGATTCCAGAATCTTGTTACACTTTGGGATTCTGGAATGTTGCTATTATTTGGGATTCTGGAATGTTGTTACTAATTGGGTTTCTATCAGGTACTTGTGACCTGGATTGGCCACTGTTGGAAACTGGATACTACTACTACTACTAAACATTTCTAGAGCGCTACTAGGGTTACGCAGCGCTGTACAATTTAACAAAGAGAGACAGTCCCTGCTCAAAGAGCTTACAATCTAATAGACAAGTGAACGGTCGGTCCGATATACTGGGCTAGATGGATCATTGGTCTGACCCAGTATGGCTATTTTTATGTTCTTATGGAACCCACAAGAGGAGGATCGATGCTGGATGTGGTACGCATGAATGGAAAAAGAGTGTCTAGTGTCCAGCTGAGTGCCCACCTGAGTGGCAGTGATCACTGCACAGAGTAGTTTGATGTAAAAACTAAGGTAGAATGTAGTCACACCAACCTGAAACACGCTAACTTCAGGCTGGCAGGATGGGAGGAGGTAATAGAAGTGAGTTAAACTGAAAGGGGCTGTAGAAAAGGCTACTGATCTTTACGTAAGGAAAGTAAATAAAAGCAAGAGGAAAGGGAACCCATTGTGGTTCACCAATGAAGTGGCTGCAAAAATCAAGTTCACAAAATACAGAAGATTACAAAAAGAGAAACACAAACGAGATTACCAAATAAAGCTGAAAGAGTCAAAGAAAGAAATCGGGATGGCAAAAGCACAGGAAAAAAGAAATGGCTAAAGATATACAGCAAAGTGACAAGTCATTTTTCAGGTATACTGGTGAAAGGAGGAAGGCTAGAGCTGGAATAATGAGACTGAAAGGCACTGAGAGCTGATGTGTTCAAAGTACTACTACTACTTATCATTTCTGTAGCGCTACTACGATTTGATTCATTTTGCTCCAGGACCAATATGGCTGCTGGAACTCTACATTCGGAGACACACACAGGCACCAAGGCTTCCTTTACGGTAACGGAATTCAAACATGCGTGGGATAAACATAAAGGAATCCTGCTCAGAAGGAATGGATCCTAAGGAGCTTAGACGAGATTGGGTGGCAAAGCCGGTGGCGGGAGACGGAGATGGTGCTGGGCAGACTTATATGGTCTGTGCCAGAGCTGATGGTGGGAGGCGGGGCTGGTGGTTTGGAGGCGGGGATAATGCTGGGCAGACTTATACGGTCTGTGCCAGAGCTGATGGTGGGAGGCGGGACTGGTGGTTGGGAGACAGAGATGGTGCTGGGCAGACTTATACGGTCTGTGCCAGAACCGGTGGTGGGAAGCGGGGCTGGTGGTTGGGAGGCGGGGATAATGCTGGGCAGACTTATACGGTCTGTGCCAGAGCCGATGGTGGGAGGCGGGACTGGTGGTTTGGAGGCGGGGATAGTGCTGGGCAGACTTATACGGTCTGTGCCTGGAAAAGGACAGGTACAAATCAAGGTAAGGTATACACAAAAAGTAGCACATGTGGAGTTTATTTTGTTGGGCAGACTGGATGGACCGCGCAGCTCTTTTTCTGCCGAAATCTACTATGTTACTATGTTTATTGATCTGTACTATCCCTTAGGAAGAAAGGACTCCGGAAGTTAGAG
Organism: Microcaecilia unicolor; assembly: GCF_901765095.1. Classification (NCBI taxonomy): domain Eukaryota; kingdom Metazoa; phylum Chordata; class Amphibia; order Gymnophiona; family Siphonopidae; genus Microcaecilia; species Microcaecilia unicolor. Next base: position 20,554,480 of record NC_044032.1, on the reverse strand, counting down.
GCTAACCGAATTTCAGTTACAGCTCCAAAACTGGCCCCAAACCCTTTTTCTGCCCAGTTTCGGTTTCAGTCAAAGTTATTTAAATTTTCCGCTACCGTGTTTCCCCGAAAATAAGACAGTGTCTTATATTAATTTTTGCTCCCAAAGATGCACTAGGTCTTATTTTCAAGCCATACCCAAATGCACATTACACATACGATTACACATACAAAAAAAAAAAATCCCAATGATGGCCCCTGATAGAGGAAGAACGAGAAAAAGAATGCGTTGCTTTGTGTTATAGACGTGACCGGCTCTCACAAGGACACAAAAAAACAAACAACCTCCCCTAATAAACCACAACACAGTACCATATCGCCATCACTACCTCCTCACTAATGGGAACTGGGCTGGGTGGCTAGTTGCCAAATAGTAAGCTTCTGGTGGGAGAGAGTGGGCACCCATCGGGGCCAAACAAAAACTTTGCTAGGTCTTACTTTCGGGGGAGGCCTTATATTTAGCAATTCAGCAAAACCTCTACTAGGTCTTATTTTCAGAGGATGTCTTATTTTTGGGGAAACAGGGTATGTTTTCAGTTTCAGCCAAAAATGACCATGTCAGGCAAACTCCTCACCTTTCTGGTTGTGGTGAAGAAATTGCCTTCCTCACTGAACACATTCCTGCCACCTCTGTACAATATGGACATTTCAATACAAACATTCTTATTCTTCAACTTTAAAAGTTATTATTTATTTGAGCACATAATCGTGGCATGTGATTCTTCTCCCAACAGAAACCAGAAATTTGCATGTTCTGCCCCTGCTACCTCTTCTAATCTAGTTACAATCACTAGATACCCACTGATGTATCAGATTACAATTTATATCTTCTACTCTCCTGTGCTGGCAGTTTATTCCAGTTTTCAGTAACAGCCCTTTTCCTTTATCTCTCCAAACATTTACTCCAGCAAAATAATCCTTTATCTCCCCGAAACCTGGGGGGTGGGGGTGGGGGGAAGGATAGAGCGTCATAAAGAACACTGAAAACTTGAAATCCTTCTCCCACCCCTACCATCCAAATCACGCCTGTCTGATATGCACTATCGAAGTATTCAAATATTGAAGTCAAACTAATTTTCAGAACCTGAGTTGGGCTAGCTGAGAACAGCGTGTTCCAGTGCTTTGCCAGAAGGATAAATAACAGAGAATGTAATTGGGGAAGTTTGCATTTAATTTCAATAAAACTGGATTTAGATTGATATTTTGCTGGACTCAATCCAAATGAATGCTCTGAAGCTTCCAGGATTCGTTGTTAATGGCCATTACCGTACATAAATCAGGGCGATTTTGCTTATAGGCTAGTGTGACCAACAGGGATGGGGGAGCAACGCCAGGGTAGGTATGGTCCCAACTCCTGTCTGTGTCGCAGGCAGAAACAATGACCCCCACCCCCACCCCATCATTTCTCCTGTGTGTTTCTTGAATTAAAAATAGCATTTGGATATCAGACGTAAAATTGAACAAATTGAAAACTTTGACAGGCGCCTAAATCTCTGCTTCCTGAATTTTCCCATAATAGCGGGGGAAACTCTGATAGATACCTTCCGGAAATATAGGATAGATATTTTGAAAATTCCTCCAGAGGCAATACCCCCGCTAAATAAAATATATTCAATTCCTAGGTCTAGAAGCGGAGAATACGGCTCTGATAAAGACATTCCGGACTTACAAGATATTTCTGATATCCTGGAACAATCCTCGGATATTATAATGAACACAGCTACAATGATAGTATCAATGGTTTTTAAGCAGGATTATAACACTATTCTGAGGCTTTATTTTAAAAATCTCAAAGCTCAATTCTATGGCTCCAAGGTTTGGATTTATCCAGACGTCACTAAGATGACTCAACAAAAAAGGAAACAGTTTCTGGCGATGAAGCAGAGGACAATAAATATAGGAGCCTCCTTTTTTCTCGCATATCCATGCAAGTGTATAGTTAAAGTTGGTCAAACAAAATATACTTTCTTTTCACCGGATCAACTTAAATCGTTTTTGGAACTGAAACAAGTGAAATGAAATATATCCTGGAATAATGCAGCTTTTTCCTATAAATTTGATAATTTCTTTCCTGTATTGCTTCTCTAACTCTTCCCCCCCCCCCCCCCCCCCCCCCCCCCCGCACATGACTTGTGGTCTAAGAAAGGTTTCAAATTACTATGATTCAGGGGCGTATCTGCGTGGGGCCTCAGGGGCCTGGGCCCCCGCAGATTTCGCCCTGGACCCCCCTACCGCTGCCAACCCTCCCCCTCCGTTGCTCGCCTACCTTCGCTGGCGGGGGACCCCAACCCCCGCCAGCCGAGGTCCGCGTCCTCCTGCCGCTGCCGGCTGCCTTTGGTCCTTTCATTCTTCCATTGAAGCTGGCGCCGACGAAAGTTTCTTTTGAGTCTGACGTCGCTGCACGTTGTACGTGCAGGACGTCAGACTCAGAAATTGTTTCTGAGTCTGACGTCCTGCACGTACAACGTGCAACGTGCAGCGACGTCAGATTCAAAAGAAACTTTTTCGTCGGCGCCAGCTTCAATGGAAGAATGAAAGGACCAAAGGCAGCCGGCAGCGGCAGGAGGACGCGGACCTCGGCTGGCGGGGGTTGGGGTCCCCCGCCAGCGAAGGTAGGCGAGCAACGGAGGGGGAGGGTTAGCAATGGCAGCGGCTGGGGGGAGGGGGATCGGCAATGGCGGCGGCGGCGGCGGCGGCGGCGGGGGGGGGGGGCTATAATGTGCCCCCCCTCTCTGGCCCTGGCCCCCCCTACCGCCGCAGTTCAGATACGCCCCTGCTATGATTGACTGTATAAACACTTTAATTTGACTCTTGAAGGATAAATGAAGATAAATAAGATATGGAAAGTGTTTGGAATACCTTTATTATTATTTTGACCCTGTATTTCTGAACAAGGTTATCCTTGAGTATTGTAATTAAAATTATAAATAAAGAAAAAAAAATAGCATTTTCAACCCTTCCTCCCCCCCCCCCCCCCCCAGAAATCCGAGCAAAAAAAATCAGTGTTGTCTGTTCACTCCCACACCTGTGAGCAGAATTTCCCATTTCATTCTAGAAGGAAAACCGAGTGTAGGGAAGGCACCTGTATGTCAGCGCCCATGGCATACCTTAAATAACTGGCTGGGCAGGATCCCACAGGAGATTGTGTGGGGACTGCCGTTTCTTTAACATGTGAATCAGCAATTTGTAGGGAAGAGGATACAGGAGAGATGCCTTCGTTTCGCACATGACGTTTTGTCACGGTGTTAGTAGAAATCGGAGATCAGTAAATGGGGAATATGAGGAGACAAGTTCAGCCTGGCAATCCTTATTTATTTATTACACTTATATCCCACATTTTCCCACCTATTTGCAGGCTCAATGTGGCTTACAAAGTACCTAAAGGCGTTTGCCATTTCGGTTGATAACAAATACAAGATTGTACTGAGGTCAGATGAGGTAGAAGCGAATCAGGCATCTTGGGGTCGAGGGGAAAGAGGAAAGTAAATTGACCAGTACCAACATTGATTATGTTGTGTTGCTGGGTGTGGGGATTTACGTTGGATCGGTGGGATAAGCTTTTTTGAAGAGGTGGGTTTTTAATGATTTTCTGAAGTTTAGGTGGTCATGTATTGTTTTCACTACAAACGGGAGTCCGTTCCATAGTTGTGTGCTTATGTAGGAGAAGTTAGATGCGTGAGTTGTTTTGTATTTTAGCCCTTTGCAGTTGGGGTAATGTAGGTTTAGGTATGATCGTGCTGATCCGAGTCTGTTTCTGGTTGGTAGATCAATGAGGTCTGTCATGTATCCTGGGGCTATGCCGTGAATGATTTTGTGGACTAAAGTGCAGATTTTGAGGATGATCCGTTCTTTGATTGGTAGCCAGTGCAGCTTTCCTCGAAGGGGTTTAGTACTTTCGAATCGTGTTTTACCATATATCAGTCTGGTTGCTGTGTTTTGGGTGGGTCTGGAGTTTTTTGTGAGTTGTTCTCTGCATCCCGCATAGATTCCGTTGCAGTAATCTGCAAGGCTTAAGACCATTGATTGTGTTAGTTTACGAAAGGTATCCCTTGGGAAGAAAGGCTTTATTCGTTTGAGTTTCCACATTGATTGGAACATTTTCTTTATTACGGTTTTTACTTGGCTCTCGAGAGTGAGGTTGCGGTCGATTGTGACGCCGAGTATTTTTAGGCTACTGTATCTGAAATAGGGAGTGTGTGTCCTGGGGTGTTTATGGTTGCGGGTTTGTAGTTCTTACGTTGAGATGAGAGGATAAGGCAGTGTGTGTTTTTATTCCTCTGTTTCCATCTTGGACGCTTTAGATGTGTTTTGAGCTCTCCTGGCCTCCTCTTCAGATATTTGCCAAGTTGAAAGGGGGGTGGGGATGGGAATGCCTGGCTCTTCAACTATTTGAAATGCTGGGAAAGGGCTTCCAAGGGATGTTGCAGATAGTAAAAGTGTCACCAATAATTCTTGGAAGTTGGCAGCCGTGCCACACCCACAGCATCACTGCCACCTGAAGCATAGGTATAGGTGTGTGTGAATATGTAAGGGGATGGGATTTGATATTCCACCTTTCTGTGGATACAATCAAAGTGGTTTGCATATTATATACAGGTACTTATTTTGTACCTGGGGCAATGGAGGTAATATAGTGTGAGCGAGGGATAGGGTTACCATATGTCCGAGTTTACCCGGACATGTCCTCTTTTTGAGGACATGTCCGGGTGTCCGGACAGATTTTACCTGTCCGCCCATTTGTCCGGATTTCTGGACAAACAGGCGGGCCTATCCTAGCCTCCCCTTCCCTTACTTACTATCTACTGCCCTGGCGGTCTAGTGACCTCTTCGGGGCAGGAAAGAGGCCCCTCTTTCCTGCCCGGAGTGCTGCCCTTGCCCTGCATCCTGTTGCTGTGACGGTCTTGGGATTCAAAATGGCCGCCGAGAGTTGATGTGGCCTCGTGAGACGTCAACTCTCAGTGGCCATTTTGAATCCCGAGACCGTCATAGCAACAGCATGCAGGGTAAGGACAGAGCTCCGGGCGGGAAAGAGGGGGCTCTTTCCTGCCCCGAAGAGGTCACTAGACCACCAGGGCAGTAGATAGTAAGAGGAGGGGAGGGGAGGTGACCCGGGGAGGGGAGGTGACGGGGGGCAGGGGAGGGGAATATGTGACCCGGGGGGAGTGGAGGGGAATATGTGACAGGGAGCGGGGCAAGAATGTGAAAGGGGTGGGGTGTGGGCGGGGCAGGGGCGGGACATGTGTCCTCTTTTTGAGAGGACAAAATATGGTAACCCTAGCAAGCGATGAGGGTTGGCCTTCAAAAATAACATGGCCAGATACGATTGTAAAATAAAGCAAGCACTTTATTCCGTTATTCCCGAAGCCTGTTACTTCACAGGGTCAGGTAAAGTCTCTTTAATTCTATGAAGAGTCTCAACATGGGCCTGTGGTTGACAGGGCCCAGTTTGTGGCATGTGGCTGCCATACCCCAAACACAGTCTGTAAGCTTCTCTCTCTAGGTTTCCAGGTCTGGCTCCATATATGTCGTAAAGGCGTATGCTAGGGCTTCAGCTCTTCCTTCTCTGGGCCTCCTTAACCCCACTCTGGCCCTGCCCTTTATACTTCCTGGTTCCTGTCCTTTTGGCTTCCTGTCTCACTTCCTGCCTGGGCGGGACTAGTAGTTTTAAGGTGGTTCAGACGACCTGAGGGATATTCTTAAGGGTGAGGGGCAGTGTTCTATAAACCCCCTTATAAGAGGGTGAAGTGACTTATCCAGAGTCACAAGGAGTTGCGGTTGGAACTGAACCTATTTCTCCTGGTTCTCAAGCTGCTGCACTAAGGAATGCGGTATACTATTCACAGGGCTTTTTTGGAGGGTGTACTTGGGGGTACTTAGTACCGGCACCTTTTCCATTGTCTGCTAAAATTGACCCACGGACCCCATGATTTAATGAAAGAGCTCAGGCTCTACACACCAATTCTGCCTTGTCACAGATTCTGTGACCGGTTGCAGGGGGCCTGGCTATTGTGGGGTGGGTCCCTCAGTGATCACCCCACCCCTGAAGGGTAGCCTAGCATTTGAGTACCGGCACCTCTTTTGCTAGAACAAATGTACTGGATAAAAGGGACCCATGTGTAGGTGATCAGGCCATTGTGACATCACTGATGAGGTTGGCTGTTAACCATTGGTGGAATGAGGCATTATGACATCACATTATCAAAAGTGAGCCAAGTATAGAGCAATCAAGCTAATTACAGGGGTTAACAGTAAAATAACATGGCTTAACAATAGCTCATGTTGATAAGCCTCCTAAATGAAAGAAAAAAGAAATGCCTATAAAAATCAAAATCACTTCTACATGTGATAAAAGCAGGGCTTTTTTGAGGGGGTACTTGGGGGTACTGAGTACCGGCACCTTTTCCATTGTCTGCTAAAATTGACCCGTGGTCCCCAAGTTTTAATGAAAGAGCTCAGGCTCTACACACCAATTCTGCCTTGTCACTGGTTGAAGGGGGCCTGGCTACTGTGGGGAGGGGCCCTCAGTGATTACCCCCACCCCTGAAGGGTGGTCTAGCATTTGAGTATAGGCACCTCTTTTGCTAGAACGCATTGGATAAAAGGGACCCGTGTGTAGGTGATCAGGCCATTGTGACATCACTGATGAGGTTGGCTGTTAACCATTGGTGGAATGAGGCATTATGACATCACATTATCAAAAGTGAGCCAAGTATAGAACAATCAAGCTAATTACAGGGGTTAACAGTAAAATAACATGTCTTAACAATAGCTCATGTTGATAAGCCCCCTAAATGAAAGAAAAAAGAAATGCCTGTAGATATCAAAATCACTCCTACATGTGATAAAAGCAGGGCTTTTTTGGAGGGTGTACTTGGGGGTACTGAGTACCGGCACCTTTTCCATTGTCTGCTAAAATTGACCCAAGGACCCCAAGTTTTAATGAAAGAGCTCAGGCCCTACACACCAATTCAGTCTTGTCATAGATTCTGTGACTGGTTGCAGGGGGCCTGGCTATTGTGGGGTGGGTCCCTCAGTGATCACCCCACCCCTGAAGGGTGGCCTTAGCATTTGAGTACCGGCACCTCATTTGCTAGAACAAACGCACTGGATAAAGGGACCCACTTGTGGGTGATCAGGCCTTTGTGACATCAGTGATGAGGTTGGCTGTTAGCCATTGGTGGAACGAGGCATTATGACATCACATTATCAAAAGTGAGCCAAGTATAGAACAATCAAGCTAATTACAAGTTAACAGTAAAATAACATGTCTTAACAATAGCTCATGTTGATAAGCTCCCTAAATGAAAAAGAAATGCCTGTAGAAATCAAAATCACTGCTACATGTGATAAAAGCAGGGCTTTCTTTGAGGGGGTACTTGGGGGTACTGAGTACCAGCACCTTTTCCATTGTCTGCTAAAATTGACCCATGATCCCCAAGTTTTAATGAAAGAGCTCAGGCTCTACACACCAATTCAGTCTTGTCATAGATTCTGTGACTGGTTGCAGGGGGCCTTGCAACTGTGGGGTGGGTCCCTCAATGATCATCCCACCCCTGAAGGGTGGCCTGGCATTTGAGTACCGGCACCTTTTCCATAGTCTGCTAAAATTGACCCATGATCCCCAAGTTTTAATGAAAGAGCTCAGGCTCTACACACCAATTCAGTCTTGTCATAGATTCTGTGATTGGTTGCAGGGGGCCTTGCAACTGTGGGGTGGGTCCCTCAATGATCATCCCACCCCTGAAGGGTGGCCTGGCATGTGAGTACCGGCACCTTTTCCATTGTCTGCTAAAATTGACCCACGGACCCCATGATTTAATGAAAGAGCTCAGGCTTTACACACCAATTCAGTCTTGTCATAGATTCTGTGACTGGTTGCAGGGGGCCTTGCAACTGTGGGGTGGGTCCCTCAATGATCACCCCACCCCTGAAGGGTGGCCTGGCATGTGAGTACCGGCACCTTTTTTGCTAGAAAAAACACACTGACTATTCATAACAGAAACATGGCTGCAAATGTGAGATGGCCCAGTACTTCTTGACTTAGGCCCGCCGGGATATAAAATAACACACATCAACAGAATTAATATATAAATCCTTCTTTACAGTAGAAACCATAGCTGAACATATATCCTCTGCAACTGAAATCATGGCATGCAAAAATCACAGACTCAACCTTAACCGATCAATTATACAGTATACTTTTCTACCGCCCACCTGGAAGATGGTCCAGTGCTCAAAATGACTTCATGGACTTTATATCAAACATATGCACAAATTTCTCGAACGTCCTTCTACTAGGTGATATCAATCTACTCCTAGATAAGAAACATGACACCAATCTACACCTAGATTTTATTTATTTGTTACATTTGTATCCCACATTTTCCCACCTATTTGTAGGCTCAATGTGGCTTACATAGTACCGGAGAGGCCTTTGCAGGCTCCGGTGTGAATAAATACAGGGTGATGTTGTGGTAAGATCAAGTTCATGTGGCACAGCCACATTAGGGAATCAGAGAACGGAAGAGTTGTGTTATGTCCATTATGTGCTTTAGCTTGTTTGTGTTGCAGAGATTAGGCATTTAAGTTGGATGGGTAGGGTATGCCGATAAGCAACTATGTTTGTCATTCTGTTCAGTGATTTTATTCTTTACTAGTAAAAAAGGCCCGTTTCTGTTTGAAAGGAAACGGGCGCTAGCAAGGTTTTCCTCTGAGTGTGTATGTTTGAGAGAGTGTATGTGAGAGTGACTGTGTGAGAGGCTTCTGTTCCTGCTGCTGTGCATTCCCCATGTTGTGCTGATTCGCTGCTCCCTGTATCGTGGCTCCGCCCCTCTCCCTTCTACTGGCCAATCTGGTGTGGGTTGTGTGACATCACTATTATCTACTCCAACATGATCCAGACCACCTCCAAGGGATCCACGGTTCCAGGCAGCCTCAGAATGTTGGAGGTGAGAATTATTACCGTATTTTTCAGACTATAAGACGCACTTTTTTCCCCCAAAATTTGGGAGGAAAATGGGGGGTGCGTCTAATAGTCCGAAGGTAGATTTGGCTGGCTGGCTGGCTGGCCAGCCGCCCGCCCTCCGAGTTCGGGATCGCCCTCCCCCCGGCCCTGTCACCACTTCTCCCTACTCAGGTCACGCGATCTTCCCTGGTGGTCTAGTGACGTCGGGGCAGAAAAGAGCCCCCTCTTTCCTGCCCAGCGCGCTGCTCTCCATCCTCCTGTATGTAGCCTGACGGTCTTGGCGAGATTCAAAATGGCCGCCGAGACTTCAATTCTCGGCGGCCATTTTGAATCTCGCCGAGACCGTCAGGCTGCATACAGGAGGATGGAGAGCAGCGCGCTGGGCAGGAAAGAGGGGGCTCTTTCCTGCCCCGACGTCACTAGACCACCAGGGAAGATCGCGTGACGTGAGTAGGGAGAAGTGGTGACAGGGCCGGGGGGAGGGCGATCCCGAACTCGGACAAGACGCACCGGAGCACCTAGGTTTTAGAGGAGGGAAAAAGGAAAATTTTTTTTTTCCTATTTCCCTCCTCTAAAACCTAGGTGCGTCTTATAGTCCGAAAAATACGGTATATAGGATAATAGTTTCCACTATTTTGCCCAGCACTGAGTGGAGCAGTAGCCTAGCGGACTGGGTTTGATTCCCACCACAGCTCCTTGGGACTCTGGGCAAGTCACTTAACCCTCCATTGCCCCAGGTACAAAATAAATATCTGTATATAATATATAAACCACTTTGATTGTAACTACAGAAAGGCGGTATATCAAGTCCCATCCCCTTTACCTTTCCCACTGGCATCAGGCTTACCTGTTGTCTGTAATTTCTTTGATCCCTTTTAAAATTGGCATTACATTGGTCACCCTCCAATCTTCAGGTACTACAAACGATTTTGACGACAGGTTACAGATCACTAACAGCAGATCTGCAATTTCATATTTGAGTTTTTTCAGTACCCTGTTTGCCTGTCCTGATTAGATTGTAAGCTCTGTCGAGCAGGGACTGTCTCTTCATGTTCAAGTGTACAGCGCTGCTTACGTCTAGTAGCGCTATGGAAATGAGTAGTAGTAGTAGTAGTCATTGGGATTCTGGAATCTTGCTACTCTTTGTCAATATCCCTTATTTGTCCTGTTTGTCGTAATTAGATTGTAAGCTCTGTCGGGCAGGGACTGTCTCTTCATGTTCAAGTGTACAGCGCTGTGTACGTCTAGTAGTGCTATAGAAATGATAAGTAGTAGTAGTAGCAGTCTTTGCGATTCTGGAATCTTGCTACTCTTTGGGATTCTGCAGAGAATCTTGCTGTTCTCTGGGATTCTAGAATCTTTCTACTCTTTGAGATTCCGGAATCTTGCTACTCTTTGTCCTTATCCCTTATTTGTCCTGTTTGTCTGTCCTAATTAGATTGTAAGCTCTGTCGAGCAGGGACTGTCTCTTCATGTTCAAGTGTACAGCGCTGTGTACGTCTAGTAGCGCTATAGAAACGATAAGTAGTAGTAGTAGTAGTAATACCCTGGGGTTTATGTCATCTAGCCCAGGTGATTTAGTACTCTTTAATTTATCGATTTGGCTCAGTACATGTTCCAGGTTCACCGAGATTTCTTTTAGTTCCTCTGCACCCTCACCCTTGAAAATCATCTTTGGTACAGGTAGATCTGTTACCTCTTCTTCCATAAAGACCAAATAATTCATTCAGCCTCTCTGCTATGGTCCTGTCCTCCCTGACTGCTCCTTTTATTCCTTGATGATCTAATGGTCCCATAGATTCCCTCACAGGCTTTCTGCTTCTGATATACCTGAAAAAGTTATTTCTATGTGTTTTTGCCTCCGAAGCAAGTTTCTCTTCATATTCTGTTTTGGCCTTCTTTATCAATGTTTTGCATCTAACTTGAAAAGAGCTTATGTTGGTTCTTCTTTTCTTCCTTTGAATCTTTTTTCCATATTAGCCGTTTGGCTATCGCCTGCATTAACTGTCTTGTTCAAGGTTATCTGCTTTCTAGTCGGCTGTTACTGACAAAGATTACGAGAGAGAGATGGATTTGCAGCTCTCCTTGTCCTGGGGGTCGGAGTGGACGGTTGCCACTATCCATCACAACGAGTCAACACCTCTTCATCCTTTGGAGCTTGCACGGGTGTTTAACAGCATTTGCACGGACCATTTTGGACACCTTTAACTGTACTCTTTTTTTTTTCTTTCTCTCCGCTCTGATTACTTATCTATTTAATATTGTATGTTCACTGGATTGGCAATAGCCTTTTCAGTTTAATGTAAGCCACTTTGAGCCTGCATCTAGTGGGAAAAGGTGGGGTACCGTATAAATACAATAAATAAATAAATTGACCCATCATTACTATGTTATAATTAATTTCCTACTTTACATAACCAAATTCTGTTACCTATTACTATGTAAGCCGCATTGAGCTTGCTTTTAGCGGGAAAAATCTCCACACACGAACATCACCAACTAAAAGGGAAAATCAACAACAACAAACAACCCAACAACCAAGGAAACAGACAACTAATAAAAATAAACACATCAAACCCCCCCCCCCCACAGAACCTTACCGCTCAATCCAACTAGGATACATCAATGCAAGATCAGCAGTAAGCAACTCCGTAGATTTACTAGACTGGATTACCACAGATAATTTAGACCTTCTATTCATCACAGAAACTTGGCTCCATAACCTTACTGCCCCCGCCATCCTAGAAATATGCCCACCAGAATACAAAATCACCCACTGGACAAGAAATGGGAAAAGAGGAGGCAGAATAGCTATAATTTACAAAACTGAATTCACCATCGCAACCACGGGTGAATCCACCTCACCACAATTAGAAATTGCCTCTACAAGAATCAACCATCCAAACTTACAAGGACACCTCAACACAATCCTATTCTACAGACCACCAGGAAAATGGCTAGACTCCCAAACAGAACTCATGGACTTCATCTCCAACACATGTGTCTCTACCTCAAATATCCTTATAATAGGAGACATTAACCTACATCTTGAAGACGACACTTCAATAGGCACACGAGAATGCAAAGAATTCTTAAAACTCTGGGATCTACACATACCTAACACTCAACCAACACACAAAAAGGGACACACACTAGACATCATTACACACAAGTTTGACCCAGACTTAACCATCCTATTTACCGATACAAAATGGACACCTACATTATGGTCAGACCACCACAAAGCTTATGTAACCCTCCACTGGAAAAAAACAAATACAAACGCAAACAAGAAACTTGAAAGAACAACATACACCACGAGAGGAAAAATAGAACCCACAATATTCTGGCAACAAATCTGCCAAAACGAATGGTCAACAAATGCTGACACTATCCAATTCCTCCAAGAATGGGACGATATTTGCACATCAACTCTAGACAAAATCGCCCCAATCCAAACCAGAACATCAAATAGGAAAAAATCAAACCCATGGTTCACCAAAGAGCTGAAAAAACTTAAAACACAAGTCAGGAAACTTGAACGCGCATGGAGCAAAAAGAAAGATGAACAAACACTAAATGCCTGGAAACTACTACGGAGGAAATACAAGTATACTATAAAACAGACTAAAAGATTACATTACAAAACAATGATAGGACCAAACTACACAGATACTCACAAACTCTTCCATCTTGTGAACAAACTGCTAGACACCACACCAGTTACAAACAACAGCAAAGACATACCAGATGTTGACAGCCTTGCAAAATACTTCAAGGAGAAAATAATACAATTACGACTGAAAATACCCGCCAGCCCTATTGAACACGCCACACTCCTAGACTGTCTAGATCCAGAAAACGGAATATACCCAGCAGACAGAACCTGGACTGAATTCGAATTACTATCAGAAGACCTCATCTCTGAAACACTTAAAAGATTTGCCAAATCCAATTGCAAACTAGATATATGCCCAAACAACCTCATGAAATCTGCTCCTCAACAATTCATAATAGACCTAACGAACCACGTAAACTTCATGTTACAAAACGGACTCTTCCCAAAGGAAAAAGGAAAAATTCTACTCACCCCAAAACCTAAAGACACAAAGAAAAGCGCAAGCGAAATAACTAATTACAGACCAGTAGCATCTATACCACTAATAACCAAAATAACTGAAGGGATGGTAACAAAACAACTTACAAACTATCTAAACAAGTTCTCAATACTACATGATGCCCAATCAGGATTCCAGTCAAACCACAGCACAGAAACAGTATTAATTACCCTAATGACTAAATTCAAACAAATGATTGCAACCGGTAATAACATACTCCTCCTACAATTTGACATGTCAAGTGCCTTTGACATGGTCGACCAAGGAATCCTATTACACGTACTTGAATATTTTGGAATTGGAGGTAATGTCCTAAACTGGTTCAAAGGGTTCCTAATTCTGCGCTCATATCAAGTCACATCAAATTCAACTACATCTGCCACATGGACACCTGAATGTGGAGTACCACAAGGATCACCTCTTTCACCAACAATTTTCAACCTAATGATGATCCCCTTGGCAAAACTCCTATCAAACCATAACCTTAACCCATACATATACGCTGATGATGTAACAATATACTGTACATCCCTTTCAAACATGACATCAAAGAAATCTTCAATGAAATCAACCAAAGTCTACACATCATGAACACCTGGGCAGATGCCTTTCGACTGAAACTAAATGCAGAAAAAACTCAATGCCTAATACTCACCTCCCAATACAACACGAATGAATTTACCGCTATAAACACACCAAACCTAAACCTTCCGATCTCAGGAACCTTAAAAATCCTTGGAGTCACTATTGACCGCCACCTAACACTCGAAACTCATGCAAACAACACAACTAAAAAGATGTTCTACTGCATGTGGAAACTGAAAAGAATAAGACCACTCTTCCCAAGATCCGTCTTTCGCAGCCTAGTGCAATCCCTTGTGCTCAGTCATCTGGACTACTGCAACTCACTATACGCAGGATGCAAAGAGCAAATACTGAGAAAACTTCAAACAGCCCAGAATACAGCAGCCAGACTCATCTTCAGAAAACCAAAATACAAGAGTGCTAAACCCTTACGAGAGAAACTGCACTGGCTCCCACTCAAAGAACGCATTACTTTTAAAGTATGCACATTAGTCCACAAAATCATTCACTGTGAAGCCCCAGCCTACATGTCTGAATTAATAGACCTACCACCCAGAAACGCTACAAGATCATCCCGTACTTTCCTCAACCTCCACTTCCCTAATTGCAAAGGAATAAAATACAAAACACTACATGCATCAACCTTTTCTTACATGAGCACACAATTCTGGAATACACTACCACGCAACCTGAAAATGACTTACGAACTAACCAACTTCCGCAAATTATTGAAGACTCATCTCTTTGATAAAATTTAAAGAAAAGATCAAAGCATATGAAGTCCACACACTGTTAATAAATTTACGCACACTATTAATAATTTTACCACATGTATACCATTACTCATAATATTTTTTTTTTAATAGAATGTTCTCCTATTACTATTCTGCTGTCCTATCATTCTTCTTGCTGTTTCTTTCCATTGTTCCATTGTTCTTTCAATTGTTCTTTTCCCTCGATGATACTTGACTTGTCTTCGCATAACTCGTCATAATGTAATCAATAACCAAGCTGCTACAATTGTACTTCCATCTTTACAACATATTGTAAGCCACACTTCACCTGCAAATAGGTGGGAAAATGCGGGATACAAATGCAATAAATAAATAAATAAATACAAATGTAATAAATAAATAAATAAATTCTTTATCAATGCTTTGCATCTAACTTTCCATTGCTTATGTAGCTTCTTGTTTTCTTCATTCGGATCTTTTTTCCATATTCTGAAAGATGTTCTTTTGGCTCTAATAGCCTCTATTGGTTCAGAACAACAACCTTGGAGTCGCCTGACTTATTGAAACAGTGGAAAATGTGGAGAAAGAATAATGCTGCTTACGGCCTCCTTGGAGGTTTCAGTCCTGGCCCTGGTCTCAACCTTTAAATATTTTTCATGTACAGGGGATATTCTGATTCCAGGTACATACCAGGCAACTACCTACCACAGAATACAAAACCCAAGTTACAATTAAAAGGTAGATTTAAGAAAGAATGTAGAAATCAGAATTGAGATGTATCAATTTCCACTAGTATTTTAGAAAATGATATGCGTATGGAGAGGTGAAAAGAATTATTATTATTATTATTACATTTGTACCCCGCGCTTTCCCACTCAAAGCAGGTTCAATGCGGCTTACATAGTAGTAGAGATTACATAGTATTGATAGAGAAAATATAGGTTAATAATAGCAGAATAGTAAAAGAGATAGGTAGGTCGAGATGAGCAAAGGTGAAGGGCGTAAGAGAGGTGTGAGCAAGGGTAGGTGAGCATTGGAGGAGGGGTAGAGGAGGCGGGAGGGGGATGGGACACGGGATAAGCAAAGGGGAGATTTGGTGGGAGATGAATTCTAGTTCATTGTCATTGTCTCCTGGATACGTGTTGGGTAGATGGGTTCATAGGATTAGCCTGGGTCATTTGGGTAGGCTCGTTTGAACAGATGGGTTTTTAGTGATTTCCGGAAGCAGCAGCAGCACCTGTTTTGCGGCTGTCAACACGGCAACCTACACATGTCTGTGCAATCACATACAGTATACGTGTGTTGATATTTTGGAACATGTGTAAGTCTGCTATTTTAGAAACATATATGTCTGTTTCTTCAAACTTTCACAGTGCCCGATAACATTTGCCAGCGTCACTTTTAGATGGAGGGGAACAAAAACCCTGGGGATTAAGGGGGAAATCACCTATTCCCTTGAGTAGACCTGCTGCACAACCTGAATATCTTTAAATGCCTAGACATTTCAGGGAGAATGCTGCCAGGTGTCATATAATCTCCCAGTCCAACTAATGCCAAAAGGTCGCTGAAAAAATAGTAACACGATGTGAGGTGGGGAGCAGGGGGAGGGGGTATCCGTCCGTCCATCCTATGTGCTCTGCCTCCTTCTCCTCACTCCATCGGTCCGTCCCCTCCTCCACGTGTACTGCTCAGCTGGCCGGCCCTCGTTCTGCGTCCCCCTTGCTCAGTGACTGCCCAAATGGTGGTGATGATGTCACGACTCACCTACATCAGTCTCTCCTATTGGATGGAGCCCCAGAATGGCACTGGACAATGAAATAAGCTATTGGAGCCCCAGAATGAGACTTGAAATGCAAACAGAAATAGAACTGGAACCAGAAATAACAGTCTCATTTGAATACCGCCCCTGCCCCCCCCCCAAAAAAAAAAACCCCCAAAACCAAGCAACCACTGGAAAATTGCCTACTACCAACTTCAAAAACCAGCCCAATTGGGCAGGAAAATAGCTGAATTGGCAACTATATGATCTCAGGGGAGAAACATGCATTCCCCTTCTGAAAATGGAGAATGCCAAAGAGGAACCTGCTCCTGCTTAACTTGAATGAATATGCATGACATAGATTTGCATACAATGGAGGCAGTGCATGCAAAATTATCTCATGCATATTCATTTTGGATATCCTGAAATCCTGACTGGCTAGGTGTGTCCTGAGGACTGGCTTGAGAACCTTTGCCTTAGAATCATGTGCAATCTGCTTCTCCAAACAGCCACCATTATGGACTTCCTCTGTTATTCTCCAGTCTTTGAGACCTTTGACACCTCCTCCCCACCCCCAACTCTGCCTATGGATGCCAAAATCTTAAATCTGGCCTCGATGGAGGCCAGAGACCCAGGCTCAGCCTCATCCTTCCACCACTTTAATCTGGTCATGCTTTTCAGCCAAGGTATCTTTCACTATGCAGATGCCACCAGCATCCCATCCTTGGACATGTTGTGCAGACAGCTTCCAAGAAATGTTCACAGCAAAAACAGGAAGACACCCTCTACGAAGATCCACACAAAGAAAGCCAAAGCAGAAGTAAAGGATGACACAATGACCAATCCACCAGGTAGATGTAGTTCAAAGCAGATTTATTCAAGCACCAAAAACGAGAAGATCTGGCATGAGCCGTGTTTCGGCGGACGCAGTCGCCTACTTCGGGAGTCAATATATACAACTCAAAACATTGAGACAACCGAGAGTAATGTCTGGTGCTGTAGCAAAAGTCAGTAAAAGCAGCAGCCGCCACAGCACAACGGTGTGGACAGTAATGCACCGTTGCTACAGCACCAGACATTACTCTCGGTTGTCTCAGTGTTTTAAGTTGTGTATATTGACCCCTGAGGCAGGCGGCTGCATCCGTCGAAACACGGCCCGTGTCAGGTTCTCTCCTTTTGGTGCCTGAATAAATCTGTTTTGACCTACATCTCCTTGGTGGATTGGTCATTGTGTCATCCTCAGGGCTTTTTTTGTGGGTGTACTTGGGGGTACTGAGTACCGGCACCTTTTCCATTGTCTGCTAGAATTGACCCAAGGACCCCAAGTTTTAATGAAAGAGCTCAGGCTCTATACATCAATTCTGCCTTGCCATAGATTCTGTGACTGGTTGCAGGGGGGCCTGGCTATTGTGGGGTGGGTCCCTCAGTAATCACTGGCATTTGAGCACTGGCACCTTTTTTGCTAGAAAAAACACGCTGGTCATCCTCTGCTTCTGCATTGGCTTTCTTTGAGCAGACAGATTCCACCATGCACAAGCAGCGTTCACTATAGAATGGCCGGCAGGTTAGTCTCATCACACCTCCTGCCCTTCTTTACCTAATCCTCCAGGGTACCTCTACTTCTTCGCTTGGTGCTGCAATGGCTGTAGCACCACATCGGATTTAAAATCTCCTGGTCATCATGTGTGTGTCCCTGCCTAAGACCTCCAGGTCTTCCCAGGATAGATTAGTACTTCCACCAGGAAATGGAACCCAGACCTATGGCTGGGCTTTTTCACTGGTGACCCCACTACTGTTCCAATGTTGCTGCCTTAAGCAGTAAGACTGATATATTTTAAGATGTTTTAAAAGTATGTGAAAGCTGGATCTTTCACTCGGTCTTAAGGTCAAACAGAATTGGGGAGGAAGGGGCTGCAGGGTTGCTGTAGTTGTAATTTCCATTATTTTCTTTTCACTGATGAGTTCCTTTAAGTTACGTAAATCACAGGCAGTGTCGTAGCTACATGGGGGCCTGGGCCCCCCCAAATTTCCTGTGGGCCCCTGGTTTTGCAGGACGTGAAGGGAACACAGAGCAGGGCAGGCAACACGGCGGCGGCGCCAGAGACCGGCGCTGGACAACGCTTCAGCTGGTGGGGGTTGAGGACCCCCGCCAGCCAAGGTATTTGCTGCAGCAGTGGGTGGGAAGCGGCAGGGGGGGGGGGCAGACCAAAATGTGACCCTGCATGGGCTCTGGCCCCCTCCCACCGCGAGGTCTGGCTACGCTCCTGATCACAGACTGTTTGGTTGCAGCACGTTCTAAATGTAATAAATGGATTCAAATTTCCACTGCTACTGGGAAATGCCAAAGGAACGACGGGATACTTTTCAGAAAATTAGGCTCATTCTGGAATGCTCGGTCAGCCACCCTGTATGGAAAAACTTAATCTAAAGTGCGGTAAGGTTTTGCACTTACCACGCATTAGCAGCCCAAATTAGTGCACCGTAAGTGCAAAACCAGTGCAGTTACTTACGGGTGGTGTATTCTGCTTGTCCCCTGCAGATACTGCACAGAAAGGTTCCTTGCTGCATGTTAGTTCGCAATGAGTGCAGACGCATGCAATGCCTTCTGCTGAGGAAATATGAAGTGCATGCATACTAACAGCACAGAGGATCACTTTTACAAAGCAGCTGTAAGCCCAATGCAGGCTCACCGCTCGCTAAAATGGAAGTAGCGCCGGGCTATCGCAGCAGCCCGGCGGTAGTTCCCATCCCCAGCACACCATCATATCCAGCGCTACAAAAATGTATTCATTTTTGTAGCGCCTGGGTGTACCCAGCGGTAATTGGGCAGTGCCGTGGGCTGCGCAGGAGCTCCTACCGCCACCCTGAAATGGCAGCGCGGCAAGTGTCGCATGGCCATTTTTTTTAAATACAAGAAAGACCTACCTTTTACCCACTGCAAAAAAAGGGGGCCTCAGCGTGCGTCAAAAACACGCGCCGACAGCAGCGCAGGCTCCCTTTTGCTGCAGGTTGGTAAAAGGGGCCCACAGTTTTACTGTGCACTGGTTACAATGTGTAGTACATGCCTAATCTCTGCCAGGGGCGTAGCTATGTGGGGCCACGGGGGCATGGGCCCCCGTACATTTGGCCCTGGCCCCCCTCCCGCCACCAACCCTCCCCCGCCGCCGCCATCGGGTACCTTTGCTGGCGGGAGTCCCCAACCCCCGCCAGCCGAAGTCCTCTTCTCCAGCGCAGCTGCATTGCTGATCTGCAAGGGCAGGCTTCTGTTTCTGTGAGTCTGATGAGTGGAGTGGAACAGGTGGATGTGAAGCGTCTGTTCACGCTTTTCAAAAATACTAGGACCAGGGGGCATGCGATTAAACTACAGTGTAGTAAATTTAAAACAAATCAGAGAAAATCTTTCTTCACCCAACGTGTAATTAAACTCTGGAATTCATTGCCGGAAAATGTGGTGAAGGCGGTTAGCTTAGCAGAGTTTAAAAAGGGGTTGGACGGTTTCCTAAAGGCCAAGTCCATAAACCGCTACTAAACGGACTTGGAAAAATCCAAAATCCCAGGAATAACATGTATAGAATGTTTGTATGTTTGGGAAGCTTGCCAGGTGCCCTTGGCCTGGATTGGCCGCTGTCGTGGACAAGATGCTGGGCTCGATGGACCCTTGGTCTTTTCCCAGTATGGCATTACTTATGTACTTATATGACATGCATACATGCAGGATGTCAGACTCACAGAAGCAGAAGCCTGCGCGTCCACATTGGTGATCTGCAAGGGCCGACTTCTACATGGAATGTTGCTAGTGGAATAGCAACATTCCATGTACAATCTCAAATAGTAGCAACAGAATCTCCAATAGTCATTGGCGTAGGAAGGGGGGGGGGGGCGGTCCACCCCGGGTGCACGCCGCTGGGGGGTGTCGGCTCCGTGCTGGTGCACTGCCCTCTCTGCCCCGGAACAGGTTACTTCCTGTTCCGGGACAGAGAGAGCAGTGAACTAGCGCGGAGCCGACACACCTCAGCAACGTGCAGTTGGGGCGGATCGGCCCTCCCACCCATCCCTCGCCACAGGTATGCGCTCCGGGGGAGGGGTGCGCTCCAGCGGGAGGAGGGTGCACCGTGCTGCACCCGGGGGGGTGGGGTACGCAGTGGCAACCCACCCCGGGTGTCAGCTCCCCTTGCTACGGATCTGCCAATAGTAGCAACATTCCATCTAGAATCTCCAATAGTAGCAACAGAATCTCAACATTCCATGTAGAATCTCAAATAGGGAAAGGGAAATGGGACTTGATATACCGCCTTTCTGAGGTTTTTGCAACTACATTCAAAGCGGTTTGCATATATTCAGGTACTTATTTTGTACCAGGGGCAATGGAGGGTTAAGTGACTTGGCCAGAGTCAGAAGGAGCTGCAGTGGGAATCAAACTCAGTTCCCCAGGGTCAAAGGCCACTACACTAACCACTAGGCTACTCCACTAGCAACAGTCCATGTAGAAGCCTGCCCTTACAGATCAGCAACGTGGCCGCGCAGGCTTCTGTTTCTGTGAGTCTGACGTCCTGCACATAACTCACAGAAACAGAAGCCTGCGCAGCCGCGTTGCTGATCTGCAAGGGCAGGCTTCTACATGGAATGTTGCTACTGGAATAGCAACATTCCATGTGGAATCTCAAATAGTAGCAACAGAATCTCAATAGTAGCAACATTGCATCTAGAATCTCCAATAGTAGCAACATTCCATGTAGAATCTCAAATAGGGAAAAGGAAATGGGACTTGATATACTGCCTTTCTGAGGTTTTTGCAACTACATTCAAAGCGGTTTACATATATTCAGGTACTTATTTTGTACCAGGGGCAATGGAGGGTTAAGTGACTTGCCCAGAGTCACAAGGAGCTGCAGTGGGAATCAAACTCAGTTCCCCAGGATAACCACTAGGCTACTCCTCCACTCACCCTAACTGCTTAGCACACTTTAGTAAATAGGGCCAGCTCAGTTCCTTTTATTCAAAAGTCTCTGGACAACAGTATTGTGGTAAGTTTTCAGGTTTATTGTATTCACTTTTATCCTCAATGAGGATTCTACACAAAATGTGTAGAAAAAAATCAAATACTAGGGCTTATACTAACTAGTGGGATTTTGAGTGAATTTGGGTCTCACATTTGCAAAACTAACTTGCAAACACATTTTCATGAGCTGGTTTTCTGCAAGTTATAATGAGATGTTCTACATGTTTTTGTATGGTATCAGCTCGTTCTTTATGAATGTACATAAACGTTTTTGCATAACGAACCACAGAAAACGTTTGCTAAGAAGACAGGTCCAAATTTTGCAAAAGGAGTGTTAATGTGAAATTTGTTTAAGATGCTACCATTTAGGCATTTTTGTGTTTTCTCGGGCAATTTGCACGCTTTTTCACAAGAAAACTCCTCCTGCAACAAATTTCATTGTTGGTGCATCTACCTTACGTTACTGAAAGGAGCGAAACACTTTGACAGTTAAGATGTGACCCTTATATTACATTAAGGTACACTTACACAGTAGCAGCAGCTCCAGCCTGTCTCTGTGTGTGCAGTTTCCGTCACTTCCAGGGCGCTGTCGTTTTGCAGGTACCCCATACGGCGCAGGCATCCGTCATGAAAGACCCTGGTGCAGATCCGACATGGGAAGAGGCTCTCCGCTGTCCAGACTTCACAGATCTCACACATTTCATCGTTAGTAAACTGGGGAAAAGCACAAGAGGGGAATCAGAGGGACTGAATCTATAGAGGAGAAGTAAGCATCTACAGACTGTTAGTACTTCAGGAGACTGGGCTTCTTTCCTGTGGGAGATTAGTGAGCCCATTGGTTGATGAACCAGAAAATTGCTCAGCTATCATTTCCAGCTGACAGCATTTCCATCAACTGAATTCTTGGATGGTCAACCAACCAACCAACAACTATTTGCAGAAGACATCCTCTATAGATTCTTCTCCCCTGCCTCACCTGTCCTCTCGCTCACTCTCTCTAGCCCCCCCCCCCCCCCAGCAAGGTTAGGGACATAGGCACCAAACTACTAGCTACTCCTCCCGGCTGCTGCTGTGGCAGCCTGGAGGAACCGCGAGCTTCTGTGCTTTACCCTGCCCCTCCCCGCCTCTCGCTCACGCTCTCCATCCCCTTGCACCCGACACTGCTACTACAAAACAAAATAAAAACGTGCACGGGGCCATACTCCTGCTGCGCGCGTAACTGCTGGCTTCCCTCCTTTCTCTGGAAACAGGAACTTACATTATGAGGCAGGTGAGGGAGAAGGAGGGAGGCCGGCAGTGGCGCACGCAGCAAGAGTACAGCCCCGTGCACGTTTTCACTATGTTTTGCCAAGAAGGGAGGAAGGAAGGGGAGAGGGGAGGGAGGGAGGGAGTGAGCAAGAGGCAGGGAAGGAAAGGGAAGAGGGCGGAAGCTCGCGGTTCCTCCAGGCTGCCATAGCAGCGGCCATGAGAAGAGAAGCTAGAGGTGGGTTATGTCTAATGAGATTTTGGTAAAGGCAGCTCTGCACTGCCCCCCCTCGCCCCCCCCCCCCAAAACTATGCCCATGCGGATCACCAAGAAAGATGTCTGTCAACGTTTGAAAATACTGCCAAAAAATGTTTGCAATAAAGACGCACCATAGTTTGATATAAACGCCATCAGATAGTTGTGTCCACCAATGGAAAATAACCCTTGGAAAGCATCTACATGTGGAAATGGTCCCACACAGAAAAAAAATGTCTGGTAACATCAGGAAGTCCCCTCCATGTGTACACCAGGCTGCAGAACTTATGCTCCAGTCCGTAAAATGCTGTCTAGCTGGGGTCAGATTCTAAACAGCGCAGGGTGGCAGTTGGGAGGGAATCTTCAGAGAAGAAAGTTGCGAGACCTGAGTGTTTCCCCTGATGAACCTAAATATGTTTTTAAGATAGCAGAAGTGATACTCTGAGAAAAGTCAGGGAACGTTCAGATGTGTGTTTGACAGGGCCGCTGAGAGGGGGGGGGGCAGGGGGGACAAAATTCCCCGGGCCTCCAAGGGGGGGGGGGCCGGCGCCACAGTCCCCTCCATCCACCACCGGGCCGGGCCCCCCTGAATTATATTTTATTTTCAAAAAGAAAAAGTACTGTGTACTCTATATACTCTGATTGGAACATTCTTCTGTATTTCTTATTCCGGAAATGGCGATCGCCACTACGGTATTTGTAAGCCACATTGAGCCTGCAAAGAGGTGGGAAAATGTGGGATATAAATGGAGAAAATAAATAAATAAAGAGAGGGATTATATACAGCGACAGCAGAGGGAAAGCACATTGCAATAAATAGGGGTTTTCCTTTATTGATTTGGATAAAGTTAGGAACAGTAGGAGCAATGAAGAAGACCACAGAAGAAAGAAGTAGTCACCACCTAAGAGGGTTGCGGACCAACTTCCACTCTTGCGACAAGCTGGCCACCGCAACAGAGATTTTCAAGAACAACGGGAGAGCTAAGCGACTGGAGCAAAAGAAATAGGGAAAGTACTAACGCCTATATTTACTAAGGGGTGGTATAGGCGCATTAGCGGTTTTGACGTGTGTAAATGGTTTATGCGCATTAAACGCTAACGCGCCCACTGAAATGTATAAGCGCGTTAGTGTTTAACGTGCCTTAAGTTTACAGGCGCGTTAAAAACGCTAACGCACTTTAGTAAAGCATACCCCTAAAAGTGTGCACACATTCGAATGGCGCTATTTATCTCCAGGTCAGGGAAAACCAGTGCAAAGAACTCACTCACCCTAATATACATTGCAGTGAATCTGTTTAATGCATTCTCTCAAGATTTGAGCCAGTAGAATAAGCATAAGAAAGAGAAAAACCTCTAAAAATATCTATCCTAACATGACTTAGAACGGAGACAGAGAACTGTGTGTTGTGCATGAAAGCATATGCTTATCTGACAAGTGATTTGTACCTGTACCAGATGATAAATAAGGACTCAGTATAGAAACGTGAAGAACATTGTTTTTGTTAAGTTTTGTAGAGAAAAAATAATTACAGTGGGCAGCCACATCGCCAGGAGTCTGTGTTTCCATCACAGCACCTGACAAGGTATGTGGGAGCTGCTAGCAGACTCCACAGTGCGGGTGGGTATACATCACTGCAGTCTGCCCTCCCCGTTCTCCCTCCCCGGCCATGGTTGTTGGGCAGCTGCAAGTTGGGTCATTCCTCACACTGGGCACTAGGCCTCTGTTACCCCTACCTGCTTCTGGGGACACCTAGCCACTCAGGTGTTCAGAAAATGCCCAAGGAATATTGCACAGAGAGACCTGCAGGCAACGGCTCTGGTGAATTCACAGCGCTCTCATCTGAGCCTCTATTAGATTGTAAGCTCTTTGAGCAGGGACTGTCTTTCTTCTATGTTTGTGCAGCGCTGCGTATGCCTTGTAGCGCTATAGAAATGCTAAATAGTAGTAGTAGTAGTAGTGAGTGCCCAGGATGCCTCCAGGATCAGGTTGTGGAATCAGTCCCTGCCACCCGCCCCCACACATTTACCTTAAAAATTCCTCTCTCTGTACAGGGTCTCAGAACATTCTCTATGCCACAGCCCGCCCATTTCTGATATAACTTCCTGCTTCTGCACGGGCGGACCACAGCAAAGAGACAGTTCTGGTCTGCGGCAGACAGCTTATGCCAGGGTCCTGTACAGAGAAAGGAACTTTTGAGGTAAACATGGGGGGAGGGGGGAAAGCTGAACCTGGGGACGGAGGAGAGAAGGGGAGATGTTGGCCAGGGGGGGGGGGGGGGGGGAGAGATGTTGCACCTAGGGAAGGGAGGGAGGCAGAGATGTTGGACCTGATTGTGAGGGAAGGGACAGAGATGGTGCACTCAGGGGGAAGGAGAGGCAGAGATGGTGCACCAGCAGAAGGGAGAAACAACGAGAGGGAGAGATGTTGCATCGGGGGAGGGGGGGAGGGGAAGAAGCATGTTGGATATGGAGAGGGGGAGGGGAGAGAGATGTGGGACCCGGGGGGAGGGGGCAGATCCCTGTTAGTCCACCCTGTTACAATGTCATGACTAACCAGCTTATAATCGAAAGACAAAAACGCCTATATTGCGACCTAAATCGGGAGATAGGCGTTTATCTCCCAAAAACGAATAACGCGGTATATTCGAAAGCCGAACTTGGACGTTTTCAACTGCACTCCATCGCGGAAGCGTACAAAGTTGACGGGGCGTGTCGGAGGCTTGGTGAAGGCGGGACTGGGGCGTGGTTATCACCCGAACAGAGATGGGCGCCTTTCGCCGATAATGGACAAAAAGTATGCGTTTGTAGCTAGAATTTAGGGCACTTTTCCTGGACCCTGTTTTTTCACGAATAAGGCCCCAAAAAGTGCCCTAAATGACCAGATTACCACCAGAGGGAATCGGGGATGACCTCCCCTGACTCCCCCTGTGGTCACTAACCCCCTCCCACCACAAAACATGATGTTTCACAACTTTTTATTTTCACCCTCAAATGTCATACCCACCTCCCTGGCAGCAGTATGCAGGTCCCTGGAGCAGTTGTTAGGGGGTGCAGTTGCCTTCAGGCAGGTGGACCCAGGCCCATCCCCCCCCTACCTGTTACAATTGTGCTGCTTAATGCTTATTAGTCGTCCAACCCCCCCCAACCCACTGTACCCACATGTAGGTGCCCCCCTTCACCCCTTAGGGCTATAGTAATGGTGTAGACTTGTGGGCAGTGGGTTTTTGATGGGGATTTGGGGGGCTCAACACACAAGGGAAGGGTGCTATGCACCTGGGAGCTCTTTTACCTTTTTTTTTGTTTTTGTAAAAGTGCCCCCTAGGGTGCCCGGTTGGTGTCCTGGCATGTGAGGGGGACCAGTGCACTACGAATCCTGGCCCCTCCCACGAACAAATGCCTTGGATTTATTCGTTTTTGAGCTGGGCGCTTTCATTTTCCATTATCGCTGAAAAACAAAAACGCCCAGTTTACAAACTGTCGAATAAAACATGGACGTCTATTTTTTTCGAAAATACGGTTCGGTCCGCCCCTTCACGGACCCCTTCTCAGAGATAAACGCCCATGGAGATAGACGTTTTCGTTCAATTATGCCCCTCTTAGTGACATAGGGTCCATATTCAGCTGGCAGTGGGTGCTCAGTATTTTACTGACTTCCACTGGTGCTATGCCTGGAAATTCAATGCTGTGCATGTCTGGGCTTCGGGACTGAATTTCCAGGTTTGTGGAGCCGGTTCAGTGCGACACTCAGAGCTTAATTGGCTATGGGACACCGCATAAAAATAGAACTGACTTCAATGTGGTCCTATTTATGAGGTTACCTTGACCAGTTAAGTCCTGAATATCGGCATTAACCAGCAAAGTGCTGACTCCACCCCCAGAACACCCCCAAAATTGCTGATTTTGAGACAGGCACCAACCTCTGGATTCTGTGAATGGCGCCCAAATTCCCACACGCCAAATCGTGCGCTATTCTGGAGGTGCACGCATAATTAAATTGGCTAATGAGCCAATTAGTGCCACTAATTGGTTGCTAACATTCAATTATTTATTTATTTTTGATATTTGTGTCCCACATTATCCCAAACAAGCTCATGTTCAATGTCTTACATTCAAGAAAAACATCAAAAATATTATATTATATTATTTATTTATTTATTGCATTTGTATCCCACATTATCCCACCTCTTTGCAGGCTCAATGTGGCTTACAATTCATCATGGATACTGGAAGTAGAAGAGAATATACATTTGGTTTATGGAGGGTTAGGGTTACATGGTGGTGAAGTACATGGTTGTATTACAGCAAAAGACGTTATAAGACATTCCTATATATATTAAAGATTGTACAGTTACATGTGTTGATCTTTGTGATAAATCTTGTCGAAGAGATACGTTTTCAGTAGTTTGCGGAAATTGGCCAGTTCATGGACCGTTTTCAAGTTGCGTGGTAGTGCGTTCCATAGCTGTGCGCTCATATAGGAAAAGGTAGATGCATGCAACAATTTGTATTTCAGTCCTTTACAATTGGGAGGATGAAGATTGAGGAATGTGCGAGAAGATTTTATTGCGTTCCTGGGTGGTAGTTCTATTAGGTCTGACATGTAGGCTGGGGCGTCTCCATGGATGATCTTGTGGACTAGGGTACAAAGTTTGAACGTGATGCGTTCTTTAAGTGGGAGCCAGTGTAGTTTTTCTTGTAGGGGTGTCGCGCATTCATATTTTGGTTTGCCGAATATTAGTCTGGCTGCTGTGTTCTGGGCTGTCTGGCATTTTTTAAGTATTTGCTCTTTGCAACCAGCGTATAGTGAATTACAATAGTCTAGATGACTGAGTACTAGTGATTGTACCAGATTGCGGAAGACTGACCTTGGGAAAAATGGTTTAATTCTTTTTAGTTTCCACATTGAGTGAAACATCTTTTTGGTTATGTTTGTCGCATGATTCTCAAGTGTTAGGTGTAAATCGATGGTGACTCCAAGAATTTTTAGGGTGTCCGAGACTGGTAGGTTTAGTTTAGGTGTGTTGATGGTGGTGAATTTATTCTTATTGTATTGCGAAGTGAGTACAATAGATAATATTTTATAACATTTTGACATATGAGGAATAACTGTGTGTTTGTCATGAGTTAGGCTAGAGTATTGGTCATATTGAAACAGATTAAGAGAGACGGCAACATTAGTTCATCGACTTTTGATAAGATATGCACTTAATAGAAAAGCCTATAGTAATTTATGGAATCTCAGATAATCTGATTGGCGTTAATTGGCAACAATTTGGATTTGCGTGCACAACTTGATAAGCACTGTTCTATAAAGAGCCACCCACAAATCGCGTCGCATGCATCTCAAAAGGGGGCCTGGCCATGGGAGGGCATTCGCTAAAGATTCGCACAGCATTACTGACTACCAGAGATCCGCACCTAAATTACATGCCAAGATTTACAGTTAATGTAAATTGTTGCACCCAAAGTTTGGCATGGAAATTGGCTCTAAGCGCTGTTCTATAATCGGCGCCCAAGTTGGAGCACCATTTATACAATAGCACTCCACATGGATTTTTTTTGGGGGGTCGCTGTTTATTCAGCACCATTTACAAAATCTAGACCTAACTGGACATTTTCCGCAGCACTAACCAATTAACAGCTGATGAAAGTGTCTAGTTAACTCTGAACAAGTGATTTAACCAGCCAAGAGAAAATTTCTGGCCGGTTAAATCACTTTGAATATTGACCTGATAGTAACATAGTAAATGACGGCAGATAAAGACCAGCATGGCCCATCCAGTCTGCCCAGAAAGGATAGCCAGAGTTGCAGCTCTGCTTCCATGTGAATCTGATCCTTAGCAGCGCATCTCATAAATCCTCCCCCTGCAATCTCACTGGAAGACCTGAGATAGCACTAGGCTACGTAACATACATGTTATCCTTAAACATGTATTAACAAATTCATTATATACTGTGTAAGCCACATTGAACCTGCTTTGAGTGGGAAAGCGCGGGATGCAAATATAATAAATAAATTATGAACACGGGCTTAAAGAGATTGCTCAAAATGTATTTAAAGTACAAAAAAACAAAAGAATCATTTTTGCTTTAAAGAGTCAGACTTTGAAAATTGATTTATTGAAGCTGATTTAAAAATTGAAATATTCATTCTTGCATTATCATAAAATTTCACAATTATATTTTTAATTAGAAAATAAAAACAGAATTGTACTACGTAATCCTTACTCCATTCTTTAAAAAAAAAATGCCTGGCAAAAGAATTTGTATCCTTCTTGAGCTCTGTGAGAGGGGGGCAATTTATTTATTTGTTTATTTATTCAAGACATTTCTAAACTGAATTTCTAATCTCACAAACAAGTCATCTGAGGTAATGAACAGCATGAAAATACAACAGACAGGGATAAATGATTTAAAAAACATAGCCTCAGCAGATGCCCCTAACAAATAAGATACAAACAATCCAGAAATAAAACCAGCAATTAAAAACAAGCAAACAATGAAAACAATCAACAATGAACAGGTGATCCAGCAAAAACACAAAACAGCACTGAAAAATTAAAACATTTACAGGATAAACCAGGCTTTGATCTTTCACATAATTTCAAATAGCTTCTGCTCTGCCTGATATCAGCTGAAGTATTTATTTCAAAGAATAGAATCAGCCGTTGAAGATGACCTAGCCTTTATTCCAGCTTTGCTTGCCCTCTTAACAATACAGATAGGCAGAAAAAGCTTCCTGACTTGATCAAAGAGAGTGTAAGGGAAGGTTGAGGTGACATCAAGGATGAGCAACACCACCAGTGGCTATGTATTATCAACTGGTCTTCTCTTGAGGAGATGTTCCTTCTTTCTTAATTACAGCATTTTGGTATGGAGGAGTAGCCTAGTGGTTAGCACAGCAGACTTTACTCCAGGGGAACTGGGTTCAATTCCCACTGCAGCTCCTTGTGATTCTTGGCAAGTTACTTAACCCTCCATTGCTCCAGGTACAAAATAAGTACCTATATATAATATGCAAACCATAAACATAAAGGAATCCTGTTCAGAAGGAATGGATCCTAAGGAGCTTAGCCGAGATTGGGTGGCAGAGTCAGTGGCGGGAGACGGAGATGGTGCTGGGCAGACTTATACGGTCTGTGCCAGAGCCGGTGGTGGGAGGCGGGACTGGTGGTTGGGAGGCGGGGATAGTGCTGGGCAGACTTATACGGTCTGTGCCCTGAAGAGCACAGGTACAAATCAAAGTAGGGTATACACAAAAAGTAGCACATATGAGTTATCTTGTTGGGCAGACTGAATGGACCGTGCAGGTCTTTTTCTGCCGTCATCTACTATGTTACTATGTTACTATATACAAACCACTTTGACTGTAACCACAAAAAGGTGGAATGTCAAGTCCTAGCCCCTTTCCCTGTGATTGGTTTTTAATGGATCAGTTGCTATGTCTGTCTGCAGATTCCTTCCACCTCAATTCATGAGCTTGGTCAGCCTCCTTGATATGCAGACAGACCTCTAGATCTGCAGTGCTGCTGTAATTAGTTACCATTCCCTCTGAGGAGCCATGCTTTTCCATCAACATAGTAACATAGTAAATGATGGCAGATAAAGACCTGCACGGTCCATCCAGTCTGCCCAACAAGATAAACTCATTTTACATGGTATGTGATACTTTATATGTATACCTGAGTTTGATTTGTCCTTGCCTTTCTCAGGGCACAGACCGTAGAAGTCTGCCCAGCATTGTTCTTGTACTAAAAGGTCAGAAGATTCTGGAATCCTAAAGAGTTACAAGATTCTGGAATCCCAATTAGTAGCAACATTCCTTGAAGAATCCCAAAGAGTAACATAGTAAATGACGGCAGATAAAGACCTTACGATCCATCCAGTCTGCCCAATAAGATAAACTCATTATACCTGGTATATGATACTTTATAGGTATACCCAAGTTTGATTTGTCCTTGCCATTTTCAGGTCAGACCGTAGAAGTCTGTCCAGCACTGTTCTTGTACTAAGATCTGAAGCTAACGTCGAAGCCCCTTAAAATTTACACTGCAGCCCATCCCTATCTATTCAGTCATGATCAGGGCATAGACCGTAGAAGTCTGCCCAGCTCCCGTTTTGTTTCCAATTGCTGGCGTCGCCACCCAATCAATCGTATTAAGTGTTATTATTGACTGAACAAAATATGCACTGTGTGACGTGACCTGTGGGATTACAGGTCTCAGGATGCGTACAGGATTTAGTGTTGGCACTGGGGTGTCACCTGCTTGACAATTTTATGTTCCTGAATGGTACCATTATGTTACGCTGGATGTTTCTTGAAGGTTGGCTGCATTGCTTATGGCTCTGCTTATGGTTATTAGGACCTCTTGTTCATGCATTTGAGGAGGAATACCCCGTTCCTGTTATTGTTTCTCACAGAGTTTGGGGTGGAAGGAATGGTCTTCAGTTCTGCCTTGGTCCTCCTCTGACACAGTCTACTACTGAGCGAAGGAAGCCTTGGGCGCGTTCGATTATGCCCCTCAACGTGTTATAAGCAAATTTAATTACCTCACTAGTTATTCCCATCTCTAGATCATTTATAAATATGTAAAAGCATCGGTCCTTGCACAGACCCCTGGGGAACCTCACTATCCACCCTTCTCCACTGAGAATACTGACCATTTTTCTTACATTTGTACCCCGTGCTTTCCCACTCATGGCAGGCTCAATGCGGCTTACATGGGGCAATGGAGGGTTAAGTGACTTGCCCAGAGTCACAAGGAGCTGCCTGTGCCTGAAGTGGGAATCAAACTCAGTTCCTCAGGACCAAAGTCCACCACCCTAACCACTAGGCCACTCCTCCACTGTTGCTACTATTTGAGATTCTACATGGATCACCAATGTGGCCGCGCAGGCTTTGCTTCTGTGAGTCTGACGTCCTGCACATACGTTCAGGACGTCAGACTCACAGAAACAGAAGCCTGCGCAGCCTTCTACATGGAATGTTGCTAGTGGAATAGCAACATTCCATGTAGAATCTCCAATAGTAGCAACATTCCATGTAGAATCTCCAATAGTATCTATTTTATTTTTGTTACATTTGTACCCTGCGCTTTCCCACTCATGGCAGGCTCAATGCGGCTTACATGGGGCAATGGAGGGTTAAGTGACTTGCCCAGAGTCACAAGGAGCTGCCTGTGCCTGAAGTGGGAATTTAACCTTATTCTCTGTTTTCTATCTTTTAACCAATTCTTAATCTACAATAGGACACTATCTCCAATTCCATTGCTTTCCAATTTCCTCAGGAGCCGTTCATGAGGTACTTTGTCAAATGCCTTTTGAAAATCCAGAAACACAATGTCGACCAGCTCACCTTTATCCACATGTTGCAGTCAATTTAACATAAGAGCTCTTAATCGCTGCTTGTATTTGTGGTCTAAAAGTCTGTGAATATTGCTGTTTGAATATTTTTACTGCTGTAATTGTCTATTGCTTATGTTTGACTTATTCTTGCCGTACACTGCCTCGACTGAATTCCTTCAAAAAGGCGGTAGATAAATCCTAATAAATAAATAAATAAATAAATAAATAAATAAATAAATAAATATTTTGATTAAATTGCCAGAGAGGGAAATTTCCAAAGGTACACAAAGATTCTGATCATGAGAGACCAACAGCAGCTCTGTTTTTGAAATATTCAGTGATCTATCCCATAAAGTATCTCCTGCAGACAAATGATCGTAGCTGGAATAGATGGAACTGAAGATCATTTGCCTAAATGTGACATGAAACCCCAAAGGACTTTAATAGATGACAAACTGGTATGAGATGCAAATTGTAGATAATGGCCACTCAACGCCACTGGTTAGTACGTTCACTCAGACAAGTTTTAAGACTCCTGAAGAAGGCATCCTCCTGTGCCGAAACATGGTACCATGTAGAACCTTCTCTCGATAAACTTGTTTTCAATATTGGATGTCCTCGGTCTGTTCTTTGAGGAGCCAGATTCAGTTCCTACTCTTCTCTTGCTCTCGGCACAAAACTAAGTCCACAATATATCTTGCCAAATGTGTGGTCATATAACATAGTAACATAATAAATGATGGCTACATGCATGGTCCATCCAATCTGTCCAACAGTCACATTCATTATCAAATCGTTATCGAACCAGCAATCCAGTTGTATTATTACAACCT
Source organism: Microcaecilia unicolor (assembly GCF_901765095.1). Lineage (NCBI taxonomy): Eukaryota > Metazoa > Chordata > Amphibia > Gymnophiona > Siphonopidae > Microcaecilia > Microcaecilia unicolor. The sequence goes on along the minus strand of NC_044032.1, from coordinate 20,521,603 downwards.
TTATTCACTAAGTTCTACTTTATTAAATCTTCCCCTCCCCCACTGAGATATATAGGACACACACTCATAGCATACGATATAAATGGGGTATAAAAAAATAAATAGGCATACTTAATCTTGATCTGTCCTTGCCATGATCAAGGCTCAAGCCATAAACAGTCTGCCGTCTAATGGCCTTCCTTTCCTAAGTACTGAAGTTGCCATCAAAACCCACTTCAGCCCATCCTGATGTCTTGCTATATATGGGACATATACCATAATAATTTGCACCTCCAACGTTCTGAAGCTGACTCCGAGATTATAAGCTCTGTCGAGCAGGGACTGTCTTTCTTCTATGTTTGTGCAGCGCTGTGTACGCCTTGTAGTGCTATAGAAATGCTAAATAGTAGTAGTAGTAGTAGCACACTTCAGTGAAGGGTTCGTAAGTCTGTCACCATCTCTCTCTGTCCCGCCACCGCGTCAAAACCAGATGACGTCGAGGGCGGAACAGTGAGAGGGAAGGGCACGCTGCAGAGTTGCCAGGCAAAGGAACGCAATGTCACACGCATGAGGGTGTCGTCATCCCTCCTTTCCTCTCTCCCTCCCTTCCAGTTCCGGGCCCCCTCCGTCCGATTTTTAAAAGTCATCTACACTTACCAAGTCAGGGTTACGGCGGCTGGCAGCAGCGGTAAAACGCGTGCAGGCTCGGCCCTTCTCTCTTTCTCAGCTCTGGTCCCGCCTTCATTTCCTGTTTCCGCTGCTGCTGGCCGCCGTAACCCTGACTTGGTAAGTGAAGATGACTTTTAAAAATCGGAGGGAGGGGGCCAGGAACTGGAAGGGAGGGAGGAAGGGAGGGATGACGACCCTGGAACACGGTGGGAGGGAGGGAGGGGGGGCACTGGAACAGAGAGGGAGGGAGGGAGGGGGGACCCCTGGCACACACTCTCAATCTCACACACACACTGTCTCTCTCACAGACACACTCGCACCCAGTCTCACTCTCTCTCTGTCACACACACACACACACTCGCACATTCACTCTCTCTCTCACACACAGTCACTCTCACATACACTCTCTCAAACATACACACTCTGAGGAAAACCTTGCTAGCGCCCGTTTCATTTCTTTCAGAAATGGACCTTTTTTTACTAGTATACCATAGAAGTCTGTCCAGCATTCTCCTTGCATTCCATCTACTGGACTTGCCATCAAAGCACACTGTAGCACATTCTAATCTTGTCATATATGGGACATCCTAATATATGGACAGTTTGAGCCAACCCTAATGCCAAAAATGCATCAAATAAAACATGGGTATAGGGTATATCAGGAACCAAGAGTAGATTGAAATCCTCCATAACCACAATCAGACACAAAAAACCAATCATGCTGTAACATATTAGGTGGATAATAAACTAAACAGACAGTCAATGCTCATTTCCACGATCGAACACATCACCTATACCAATGGTGCCCCGAAGAACCCAACAAAAATTGATACTATCCTGATAGATAAGAACCCCTCCCCCCCACCCCACACTGCTTAAAATCTCTACAAACCCAATCCCAAACATATCCAGTGGACCAACATTGTTCGGCCTTGCATTTTCAAGTCACTATTCAGTAATCCCCAAGGCATCAATATTGTATTGTTGAATAAGACCATGAATCAGAACAGCCTTGTTTCATACAGAGAAGAAACTCAATAGGCCCATCTGCAATGGAGAGGGAGCCAAACGACCACTCTTCTCCCTTAATGGAAGGGCGAGTGTTGCCCCTACGAAACTAAGCTCCACTTAAAGGCCACTATAAGTGAGTTTATCCCATGCATATTCATTGTGGATATCTGGAACACCAGACTGACTGTGAAATCCCCAAGACAGATTTAGGAAACCCCGCTCTAAAATATCTCAGTCCTAATTGTCTCTTCTTGCTGTTAAGTAAACAAATTAGCATACTTTTCTGAATTAGCCCTACCCCCAGATCCCTATGGATATGAGAAATGGCTCTGAAGTACAGAATGACACAGGGACAAAGTTTGCCCTCTCCCGCCACCATCCCCGTGGGTTCTGTCTCCATCCCCAAGCCATCCCTGCAGGCCCTGTCTCTGCCCCCACCATGTAGGCAGGTTGTGTTCCCATCCCCACCCCCGTCCCCATGGGCTCTGTTCTTATCTGAAGAAGCCTCGAAATCTTATGATTTTATATTTAAATCTTTTTATTAAATTATGAAAAGGAACAATATGCTGTGCAACTGTTATGTAGAAATTGCAAACAGAAAACAATAATAATAATGAGCAACTATAATAAACCCTCCCACCGCCAGTACCCTCTACCCTTCCAATCCCAGCAATAGCTGACTTCTACTACCCCAAGGAATCCTAATCCAGTTGTTAAAATGTCCAGGGGTGCAAAGTACAACCCGTTCTGTATGATCTAGAGGGGAGAAATATGCCCTGTTATGATTTTTTAATCTGTGGATGAATAAGAAGTCATCAACAATCTCAGGATTCAGTCTAGCTCTCCTGTCTTCCACAATTCTTTCTTCAATAGAAGACGTCTTCTTAGAAGACGCGCTGGCAGCAGGATGTACAGGATCCCCCATGCAAATTTTGCTAGATGAGTCCAGCATGTTTGCTTGTTTTTCCCCCCCAAAAAAAAAAATCAAAAACAAACAGTCCAGTTCATTAACAGGCTTCAAAGTAGAAAATGATACGGGACAAAGTTTGTCCCCTTCCCCATGGGCTCTGTCCCCGTCCCCACCGCATCCCCGCTCCATCCCTGCGGTTACCTCGGGTCCCCATCCTCATGTCATGGTGTGTGCTGTGCCTCTTGTCCTACTTAAGGTATGAAATTACAGTATGTCTTCTGCTCTGAGAATACCCCAGGGCCTCCCTTCAGCTCCTCTTCTTAATGTACTGCACACATCTGGAAGTGTACTGCACATCTGTAAGAGCCCTGTCTCAAAGGCAATGAGAACGTATCATCTCTAATAAAGATGAAGTCCCTTGCCTTTCTGCAGAGATGATCTGAGGTTCTGCAGGGCACAGGTGTTTTTCTCTGCAGCTCACTGGGAATTTATCTGTAGGAAGCTAAATGAAATCCCTGCCTCTCCTGCTTTAACCATACAATTCTGCTTCCCATCTGCAAAACCATCCCCCAAGAGCACTAGAAAAATCTGTAACAACGCAAAATTAAACAATAAGCTTTTCTGAAATGATGGAGAGGCAGATGACAACCTAATAACCTGTAAAAAGGGACGAAAATCTACAGCATGCACTAAAGAGACATGCCTGCAGCACGAAAGAAGGAAAACTGCTTTATTTGCATTAATGTTTTCAGCGAATTCACGACTCATGAAATAGATAGAAACGGACAATCAGTTCCTTGATTTAGTCACACCACGTATACCAGAGAACTGGTAAAATGGATTGTACCCTACACTGTCAATTAAAATGTTCTATTAAAGGAATCCTGTTCAGAAGGAATGGATCCTAAGGAGCCTAGCCGAGATTGGGTGGCAGAGCGGGAGGCGGGGATAGTGCTGGGCAGACTTATACGGTCTGTGCCAGAGCCGGTGGTGGGAGGCGGGACTGGTGGTTGGGAGGCGGGGATAGTGCTGGGCAGACTTATACGGTCTGTGCCAGAGCCGGTGGTGGGAGGAGGGGCTGGTGGTTGGGGGGTGGGGATAGTGCTGGGCAGACTTATACGGTCTGTGCCCTGAAAAGGACAGGTACAAATCAAGGTAAGGTATACACAAAAAGTAGCACATATGAGTTTATCTTGTTGGGCAGACTGGATGGACCATGAAGATCTTTTTCTGCCGTCATCTACTATGTTACTATTACACATTGTGTTGACATTGTACGTAGTATACCATGATCTATAACTATCTAATCCCAAGGATAAACGTATGTAATGACCCTGACCTCCAGTGCTGCAGTAAATTTCTTTATCAAACAGACCTCAATACCTCCACCCCTGGTCTAACACCTATTGGTGAAACCGAACCTTTATACAAAGGATTCCAGGGATTCTGTGGGGTTAATTCTTATCATAGGTCATAATTTTATTCAAAAATGCTGTTTGTATTTTACCAATAAAACTGCTTAATGCTGCATTGGCTGGTCTTAATCACCACATACTTTCACATCTTACATAAAAAATCTCCTAACTCAAATATTTGCACGAGATACCCCTTATCACAATACTTTCATTTTCTATTTTCATAATAATCCACCATTTACTTTCGTCCCTTAAAAAATGCACTTAACTGAATTAAATTTGATCTTCTCCAGCCGGCTGGTGCATACTCTGGGCCCGTGAAGTTTCTGGTGGTATTTTCTCTGACCTGGGGATCTCTTCGTGACGCCGTAAATTTCCTTAAATTTCAACTTAATGTTGTCAACTCTGTTCCTTCTTTATTTCTATATTGCTGTTTTATTTTCGACAAGCACGTCTTGTTTCGCGATCTCAATCGCTGCTTCAGGAACTTTTTATTTTAACATCGGAATAAAAATTAAAATAAAAAGTTCCTGAAGCAGCGATTGAGATCGCGAAACAAGACGTGCTTGTCGAAAATAAAACAGCAATATAGAAATAAAGAAGGAACAGAGTTGACAACATTAAGTTGAAATTTAAGGAAATTTACGGCGTCACGAAGAGATCCCCAGGTCAGAGAAAATACCACCAGAAACTTCACGGGCCCAGAGTATGCACCAGCCGGCTGGAGAAGATCAAATTTAATTCAGTTAAGTGCATTTTTTAAGGGACGAAAGTAAATGGTGGATTATTATGAAAATAGAAAATGAAAGTATTGTGATAAGGGGTATCTCGTGCAAATATTTGAGTTAGGAGATTTTTTATGTAAGATGTGAAAGTATGTGGTGATTAAGACCAGCCAATGCAGCATTAAGCAGTTTTATTGGTAAAATACAAACAGCATTTTTGAATAAAATTATGACCTATGATAAGAATTAACCCCACAGAATCCCTGGAATCCTTTGTATAAAGGTTCGGTTTCACCAATAGGTGTTAGACCAGGGGTGGAGGTATTGAGGTCTGTTTGATAAAGAAATTTACTGCAGCACTGGAGGTCAGGGTCATTACATACGTTTATCCTTGGGATTAGATAGTTATAGATCATAGGAAGCCAAGGTACCCAAGTAAGGAAAAATAGAGACGTAGTATACCATGCCATACTTTGTATTGTTGTTTGAATATTTTTACTGCTGTAATTGCCTATTGCTCATGTTTGATCTATTCTTACTGTACACCGCCCTGAGTGAATTCCTTCAAAAAGGTGGTAAATAAATCCAAATAAATAAATTGTATCGTAAGTGCTTTCCACCTTCTCTGCCATGTTCTAGTGTTTGAGCTCTTGGTCAGCATCCTCTCATTTCCTTCCACATCCCTGAGTGCTGCTTCATCATTTCGCTCTGTTTAGCTCAGTGACTGCACTGCGAACTCTTTCAGCTCTGCAAATATACACACACACACACACACACACACTGCCCCAGCACAGAACAGGTAAAGTATAGACAACAGACGTGCAATTAGGGTTACCATATTTTGTCCCCCAAAAAGGAGGACACATGCTCCACCCTCACCACACACCCCGCCACACCCCTCCCCTTACCTTACTACCAGGGGGTGGTCTAGTGACCTCTTTGGGGCAGGAAAGAGCCCCCTTTCGCGAGGTCACGTCAACTCTCGGTGGCCATTTTGAATCGGCGCCGGGATCACCAACAGGAAGGATGCATGCAGGGCAGCGCTCGGGGCAAGACAGAGGGGGCTCTTTCCTGCCCAGAAGGCGGAAGAGGTCACTAGACCACCAAGGCAGTAGTAAGTAAGGGGAGGGGAGGCTAGCAATCTG